>NW_018745286.1:3297563-3749925 GCF_001683475.1 Chenopodium quinoa | reverse complement strand
GCCCACCTCCCTCCCCTTTCCCCTTCCCTGCAATCTCAAGCTCAACCGCCAAAGAAACTCAAAAATGGTGAAGGGTCATCAAGGCGAGTGCATCAGGCTCTATGCCCGCGGATCAATCCTTGGCTACAATAGGTAAAACCTAGATTTCTCTCTTCAAATCATCAACTGGGTATTGTTTGATTTTCTCAAATCATGAAAATTGGGTTCTTTTGTTATGTACTGTAATTAGGTCCGAGTTGAACCAGTACCCCAACACTTCTTTAGTTCAAATTGAAGGAGTTAACACTCAAGAAGAAGTAGCCTGGTATTCGGCGTAAGAGATTGGCTTACATTTACAAGGTTGAGACTAAGAAGAATGGGTCCCACTATTTTTGCCGGCGCCGAGAGTGGTCAAGGGGAGAGCAGAGCTATGTTGCGGTTGCGGGCTTGCGGCTGGTGGAGTTTGGTGGTGTTGCGGTGTGGGAGTGGAGGCAGCTGACAGTGGGAAAGGGAGGGGGTGAGGTCGCCGGCACTGGTGTCGAGGGAACTTTTAGGCACAGGCAGCCGGCACGGGGAGGGGAGGGGTGGCTGACGGGGAGGAGGGAGGGTTGGCAGTGTTGGGATTTGTTTTTTTTTTTAAATAAACTAAATCATTATTTAATTAGATAATGGGTCCCACTTAATGGAACCCTAACGGATTATGTTAAGTAGTACCAAAATCTATATTTTGTAACTTTGGTAGGTACTAAAATAAAATAAAATTTTAGATGGGTACCAAAAGACAATAGAGGCCATTTTCGTGGTATCAAAAGTCAAAATTTCCTAAATTTATTTTCATATTCATTTAAAGTCAAAAATTTTAATATTAATATTAATTTTCATTTTCATTTACAGGATAGAGGTAGATGCTTCAACCAAGAGGCGTCGTCGCAAAATAGGTCAACCGGTCACTGACAACGATTTATTTAAGTTAGAAATTGAACTGTAATCATCAACTAATGTTTTATACACATTTGATAAAGATTTGTTCTTCTTATGTTGTATTTTATTCATACAATTGTACAAATCATTTCTGAAATTTGTTTATATTATTATTGTTTTATTTCTTTGTTCTAATGTATCAGATATTACACTAGCTTAATTAGCTATTATAGTATTTATATTTGATATTATAATTACTATGTCAGATAATAGTATTCGGTACCTTATTTTGTAATTCTATTTGATATACATCAGATATTAAGTAGAACATATCCGATATTAATATTCTTATGTCAGAAAATACATACACGTAAATACAATCAAGGCTTGAAATTCGTTGAGTGTTTAAAAATTATGACATTTAATTATATCAGATATAAAATAGGAAAAAATGGTAATATTAATCCCAACTTGGGGGCTATTTACTTTTATAAACCCTAACTATCGATTATTTTCTAATAATCTCAACTTTAGGAGCGTTTTCGTCTATCAAGTCATGATCGATTAACAAAAGTCAACGACCTATTATAATAGGTTACTTGATACATGTCATGCCTTGATTGGTCCAAAAAATAAAAAAAAATAAAAACAAATGAAAAAAATTAACTAACTACCAGCCCCCTACCTCCCCTCCTATTCCCCCCGCGCGCCGGAAACCACCCCCACACCTCCCTTTCCCCTACCGGAACCTAGCCCCCACCCTTCCCGATCCCCAAAATCCGCCAACCGGTGCTCCCCCACCCTCGAAAACTCCCCCCCCTTCCCCTCACCATCGTAAAGGAGGGGGAAGTTTTCGACGGTGGGGGAGCATCGGTCGGCAGTTTCCGAGGACGGGGGAAGGGTGGGGGCTAGGTTCCGGCAGGGGAAGAGGAGGGGTAGGAGTGTTTTTTGGCGGGGGAGGGGGTTCTGAGTAGGTTTCAATTTTTTTTTTGTTTTTTTTTTTACTAATGAAATTGCGACACGTGACATTTAATAAAAAAAATAACCTTTTAATCAGGACACCGATCGTTTAGCCTGTTAAAAAAAAAACGTCACCCAAAGTTGGGATTATTCAAAACTAATGAAAAGTTAGGATTTTTATAGTAAATGGCTCAAAGTTGGGATTAATAAAACCAATTATTCCTATAAAATAATTCATATCAGATATTAACACTTCTTCATCAGGAACTATGTACGATCAGCTTAAAAATGTTATGTTAATGATGACAGATATTAGCTTAATTAGCAACGACAAATATTATGTTAAAAATGTTAGATTATCTTTTGGATTTTTTAGATATTGATTTTTATATCAGAAATTATCATATATCATATTAATATTCATGTAAGATGTTATATTGTTCATGTCATAAATTAGTTTTCATATGTCAGATATTATATGTTTAATGTCAGATCTTATATTGTTCATGTCATAAATTAGGTTTCTCATGTCAGATATTATACTTTAAATGTCATATATTAACACTTATTTATCAGAAAATAAGTACATAGAGCCATCATGGTTAATTTTCATTTCAGTTATTAGATAAACAATAACAGAAAATTTTATGTTAACAATGTAAAATTTTATTATGTTTTATCAAATATTGATTTTTTTTATCAGAAATTATCTTATATCAGATTATTATTCATTGTTCATGTCAGAATTTATGCTATTCATGTCATATATCAATTTTAAATGTTTGCATGGTTATTTTTAATGTTAGTTTCCAAATTTCTTATTGTATCTTTTCATCATGGTTACTAAAGCTGATATGGAAGATATCTCTATGGTACTAAGTCAAGTGCTACAAATGTATGTCAAATTATTGAAATTCTTAGTGAAGACCAGAAAAAGCCTATTGTAGATATTGGTTTTGGAGGTCTTCTTCATATGAATTTGAAAGATAATATTAATAGATCTTCGTTCAAGTACTTAGTCACTCATTTTAATCCTAAGGCTAAGGTTTGTTTAGTTGGTAAAATGGAGCTTCCTATACATGTAGATAGTTGTGACATTGCATATGTTTTAAGAATTCCTTTTACTGATAAAACTGTCAAAGTTCTTTAATTTCCAAATAGAAAAAAACAAGTAACCCTGATGAATATTTGAAGTAAGAGTGGAGGGTTTTCTTGGGTTTAGATGTTGTTCATCAATCTAATGAAGGGGATGAAGGGAAAGGAAACTTTTTGATGTTGGGGAAGAAAGTAAGGAAAGGGCCAAAAAAATAAAAGTTCCTAATGTCGCTGGTGGTTTGAAAGTAGGGTCTAAGAGAACTTATGTAAGTTTTGAGCATTACAATAGACTGTTTAACAAGTTTAGGGATGGCGGTTATGAGTTTAAAAAACTCTTTGTAGTTTTTGTCTTTTCCTATTTCCTTGCATGCATGGGTGACAAAGCTCCAAATTTGAACATTGTCAGGAAGATGTTCGTTTTATCAAGACTTTCAATTGGTTGGGTTATGTGATGGACTCTTTGTGTGACTCCATCCAAGATTTCCAAAAATTTCTTTTGAAGAGGAAGACTGATGATCAAAGAAAACCTACCAGTAAACAAATCAATGGCTGTCTTGTTGCTTTTATGATTGCCTTTTTCATAAGTTTGATTTTAGATCAACTTCAGTTAAGAAGCCATTCATACGGAATTGGACATCACAAACTTTTAGTGAAAGGATCAAGGATGTATATGAAAACATGGAGTTTGGAACTGTGAAGATGTACCCTCAGCCAAAGGAGTATGCTGATAAGAGTGATAAATCAGGTTTGAAGTCTTTCATGGTGGAAAACACAAAGTTTAAGATTGAAGTTTCTGATGAAGATGATCTTTCTTTGAAGGAGGAGTTTGTTAAACAACCTTTTGGTCCTTCCTTGAAAATGGAAGATGAAGAATTTTAATGCATTTGTGTTTTATAAAAAGTACAAGTACAGTGCTCTTAGTGTCATTCATATATTAGATTATTTATACTAGATATTATATTATTAGTGTATGATAATAGATCATCAATGTCACATATTAGAGTAATAGTGTCAAATATTAATTTATGAATGTCAGATATTTTATTATAAATATCATATATTATAATAAAATATCATATATTATATTATCAATGTTAGATTTTACAATGTCAATATCAGAAATTATTTTATGAATATCATATATTATAATATAAATATCATATATTATATTATCTAATATTTATAAAATAATGTCAATATTAGATATTATTTTATAAATGTCAGATATTATATATATTATCAATGTCATATTTTACATTGTCAATATATATCAGATATCATGTAATTTGTTTAGGGATTTTTGGGATGGCCTAAAGGGGGTATGGATTCCTCGGGAGACAAATCCGAAATACTACACTCGTACGACCTGAAAACCTACAAAACAACGAATCTCAGGTTTACCGGAGATCCGCCTCCGACGATCAAGTTAGTGACCGGCAATGGAAATCTAGAGAGAGAAAGTAGAGAGATGTGAGAGCATGTTTTGGGCAAAGTGCCTTTTGGTAAATGTTAACTTATTCCCATCATGGAATTATGGGGTATTTATCGGGATGTGGGAGATCATACTCCTACAGTTTCATAACCTAGGAAGATCGGCTACCCTATACGTGGTTGACACGTGTCTTAGAGTATGCTTTATGCTAGGTATTCTTCCTTAACATAATTAGGCCCTGTTCTTTTGAGCTTCTGGGCAGAGCAAGGCAGAGTAGAGCAGGAGCTAGCAGAGCAGAGCATAATATATTTCAGCATTATTATTATTATTATTATTATTATTATTATTATTATTATTATTATTATTATTATTATTATTATTATTATTATTATTATTATTATTATTATTATTATTATTATTATTATTATTATTATTATTATTATTATTATTATCTTTAAATATTAGTTATTATTATTAAATATTGATTATTATTATTAATTTAATTATTATTTTTAAGCAGAGCAAAGCGGAGCAGATTTCAGCAACGCAGAGTAGAGTTGAGTAGATTTCAGCAGAGTAGAACAACTCAAAAGAATAGGGCCTTAGTGTCGGATATCATATTATTATACATTGATTTAAGTATATCAAGTTTATAGTTATGTATGTTATATATCCTATTATTTATATCAGATTTTAATATATATCATTTTATACTCACATACACAAGTCAGTTTTCTTTTATATTTATCTTAATTCATAATTTTTTTATTTTTATTTTTTGGGGCATTTTTGGCACCGGTTAACCGGTGCCAAAAACTTTTTTTTTCATTTTTTTGGGAACTTTTTCGCACCGGTTTTGAACCGAACCGATGCGAAAAGTTTTTACTTTTGGCATCCCTCAAATCTACACCGGTTCAAATCCGGTGCGAAAGGGGTTTTTGAACCGGTGCGGATTTACATTTTTTGCCTAGTGTTGGAACGAACGACAATGTAGCCGATCCACTCACTAAACCTTTGCCTCAAGTGAAACACAACTAGCATGTTGAGGCAATGGGAATCAGGCACATTTGAGATTGGCTTTGATTTCCCTATTTGTGTGTTTTAATTAAGTTGTGGAGATCTTAATGTAAAACACCATGTTAAACCATTCATTTGGGGAGTAATTTAATATTTCTGTAAATTATTATTCCTTTTTTATTTATTTGAGGTTTAGAATTAAATAATGAGTCCATTCGATTTGAACATTCAAATAGGGTATCAAGAACATGTCTTGGATAAAGAAACACCTATTAAGTGAACGTTTAACTCGGAATCGAAATTATCCCTAATCGAGGTCATTTGAAAGTTGTACGACTAATGGCCGCGTGAGATTAGTGTGTAGTATGATTTATAGCACTGTTTTTTGTGCTACAAGAACAAAATTGTCATAAATCATTTGCACAGGTATCAGTTTGGAACTATACATGATCGACCTATGAAAATACTTTAAGAGATTTGACAATCGTAATAAGTATATCGCTCATTATAGCTATCGGAACCTCTTTCCTTGACCATGAGTGTTGTTAGTTCTCTTGTTTGAGTACTAGTCTGTTTTGATGTTGCCAAATGTCTGCCGTACATGGGGATTATAAAGGCAACAGTTGGGCGGCTAGGGCCTCTTAGTAAAGGAAGCTAACAATGCAAGACTGGGAATGTCTGATCCCCCTATTAATAATAGGGAATATGTCTTTGTTGTTAATAAGGCCTCTCGAAGAGCGAGACTGTGAAAATGCATGGTCGTGCTCAGATGAATTTTAGAAATCATCTGCTTATTGACAGTTGAACTCGGAAATTGAGAAACACTTCTGGACGTAATGAGGATGACGAAGAATCTTACCTTTAATTCATGAAGAGACATTAAGTGACATAGGAAATGGGCTATACGCAATTAGCACACTTGTCCGGAAGGATAAGTGGGAGATTGAAAGGAATGGTGTCCTTCGAACAAGTGTATTATTCTGATAGAGGGTTCGGAATTAATTCGGAACCTAATTATTCAGTGAGGTCAAGTGATCGGAATGTCTAGCTTGAGGCCGCTTCCGATCAGTAATATTAATGCATAATTAATATAACAGCTTAATCTTGACTGAACCATTCGGGTCACACCCAATCGCGTAACCAAACCAAATCGACGAATTAATTTGAAGGATTAAACGAGTCAATAGAGTATTTACGAACAAAGACGTCGGATTCTGAGCTTAGAGCGTCGAAACCGAGCGTCGTAAGTCGATTCGAATTTTGCAAACGACGAGACTTAAAAATCAACAAAACGACAAGTCATAACATATAGCCCTAGCCTCGGAAAGGACGAGCCAACCGAGGGCTAAAGCAATATAGCTAGCAAGGCTGCGGAATGCTGAGCTAGCTAGCTAGCTGGCGCAGCAAGGGGGCAGCATGGCTGGCGTGCATGCTCGTATTTTAGCACCAACCACACACCATCGCTAGTAAGGCCAGCAACACGCAAATGTTTGTTGGGACTTACGAGTGATAGCAACAACTAGCTAGGCAATGCTAGCGATAGCAGTTAAGCAGCAGCAACAGCTTGCAAGCTGTGCTTGCTATTGGTGTGCCTAGCACACCAAGCAACAGCCCGCATGCATGCGTGGTGTGCTTGCTGGGTTGCCAACACACGCGACCAGATGGTAGGCCCAGCCAAGGGGCCAGGCCGCCAGCGAGGCAACCTTGGCGCCCAAGGCAGGCCACGCCTAGCTGGTGTGCTGTGAGTGGTGCGTTGCGTGTGGGGAGCCCCGTTTGTGGGATTGTTTGGGGAGCAAGGGGAGGATGGTCCCCCCTTGTGGTCCTCACCTAACCTCTAGCTATCCCCTTACCACTTGTCGTTTGGTGATTCATTTGGGTATTTGATTTAATTTAGAATTAAAGTAAATTCCATTTTGCATTTTTCCAACTCCCCCACATTGATGGGAGATGAGATTTCAAGGGCTCCTTTCCCTATAAATACCAATCATTTGGCATTGGGAAAGAGCACTTGAGTTGTGAACTTTAAGGAATCTCCAAGAAGAGAAAACCTTTGTGCTAATACTCTAAGTTAATTTTGGCCTAGCCCCGACTAAGCTTCGGGGTAAGGGCCGGTTCGGTTTGGGGAACGAGGGTGTTAGTCGTAGGAGTTTCGTGCATTTGCAGGACTCTAAGCTTTCAAGTCCGAGCTCTAAGTGAGAACGAAGAACGCATCAAGGGTAATGATTCTTTCTCTCTCCTCTTGTTAATTATGTGATTATGGTTTTAATACATGCTTAGTTACTTTAATTTGTGTGCGGATTTTGGGCAGGTTTCCTTCCGCGTGGTGTTGAACATCACGAAACCCAACACCTTGATAAGTGTCATATATGACACATTTTAGGGTGGTTTTCTCCGTTAGTTATAGGTTTATTTTGGTCTTTCTTGGTTATTTCTAGTCCTTTTAGTCTTGTTTTATTTAAGTTTGTCTTAGTTTATGTTTTTAGGCCTTAGTTGTGAATAATTCGCTTTTTGCTCGGTTTCTAGCTTGATTTGAGTGCTTTTCTATGTGATCTTTCACTCTTTTCTCTCTTGGTCTATTTGTCTAGGAACTTTGGCACTTTCCTCGATGTTGATGACCCGAGAGAAATCCGGAAAATTCATAAGAAGAAGCCTTGAAGCCAAAAAGAAGCAAAGAACCAAGCAAGAGCAAGCGGCACAAGAACCAAGCAAGTGCCAGCAACTCTGCCGTGACACAGTCAGCTCTGGCGTAACACAGTCAGACCTACCGTGGCGCGGCAGCCTGCCTTAGCCCACCACGGGCGCGGCCCAGCAACCGCGGGCGCGACTTTGGTTCCCGCAGGCGCGGTGTGTCGTTTTTCCAGATTTCACTTTGTTCCTGTAGATGCCCCGGAGATGCCCCACCGCGGGCGCGGCGGTGTGGTGTGCGGGCGCGGTGTTCTAGGTTCTCTTCGCGCTTAATCTCCGATTTTTCCCCTCTTTCTTCTTGTACTATAGATAGTGTACGACCCTATTATCGAGGGGGACTTCCTTAAGACATCCTTTAGAAGATTTTTACACTTTCTCTTTCCTCTAATGAGGATTAAGCCTAGATTAGGAGTTTCTCTCTCTAGTTTAGGAGTAGTTTTAGAGAGAGAAAGCTTGGGATTTCAATGGAGATTTGAGAGCTTGAAGAAGCTTTAATGTGGATTCTCTTCTCAATTATTCAATGAGCTTTTCTAACTTTCTCTCACCTTTATTGCCTTCTTTAATTGTTGTTTTTGGCTTATTTCTTTGTTGATTAGAGTAGATAATTAGATTACTTGTTTGATTCTTGCTTTAATTCTTGTTTTACCTTGATTTCCATGTTTTTCTTCATTATGATTGCTTAGATTTTGCTCTAGGGAAATGGATGAAGGTTATGATTAATGAATTGTATGATTGGTTGTAATTAGTATGCAATTGATTCTTGATTATTGTGTATGGATGATGCTTACATGGCTTTGATTCTTTTTAGCTAATTGATTCTAGGTTTCTAATTGTGCTTTCAATCAATTGTGCGGAGGTGAGTTGATTGATAGTCTAGATCCTTCCATACCTATGCTAGGCTAGTTACACGAGAGTTAGCTTAGTAGGATAATTAACATGCTTAATTGCGCGGGAGTGAGTTGAGTGTGTTGATCGTTCCTAATTGAGATCATGATCATCTAATTGCAATTTATTGTTGAATTCATTAATGTAATTGGATTCCACTTTCCCTAATATTTTGTTAACCGTTTAAAGTAGTGTTTTAGTTGTTCCTCTCTCTACCTCACTTCCTTCCTACTAGTTTAATTAGCTCAAATTAATACACTTAGTCCTTGTGGTTCGACCTATCTTGCCATTATCTTGTGTAAACTTGGTAGAGTAAGATTTGGAATATAAATTGTTGATTTGATTTAGGATAGTAGACCACGACCTATTATCCGGCGATCAAATTTTTGGCGCTGTTGCCGGGGACTATGGCGTGTATTGTTTATTAGCTAGGTTCTTGTGTATTGTTTGATTTTCTTTACTTTGTGTAAAAAAAAAATTGCATGATTATCTTTTCCTCAATTTGAGATGAACCCTTTTATGCTTACTTTGAAAGACTAGATGGTTTCCTTAGTTTCCATGGGTGTTCTCTTTGGAAGCATGTGATATTGTTTATTGGGGAATGAATGAGTCTATTAGGGGATTGGTTGAAGACATGTGCAATGATGAGTTTTGTGTTTTTTCTTTGGATGATGCTTGGAATTTTTACATGTGGTTTTCTAGGGATATGTATGATAGGGATTTTCATGTTTCTAGTTTGGATGCTAATTGTGTAAATGCATCTAATTTTTTCATGAACTCCCTTGATGTGCCGAATGCTCCTTATGAAGTACCTATTATGCATATTGACCCCTCCCCCTAATATGCTCATTGTGATGAGCTTTTTGCTAATTTTGTTGATATGGAATTTGATTTTGACCATGAACCTCACCCCAATAACATTGATGCCCAAATTCTTGCCCAAGTACAATATCTTACCCAACAAGTCCATGAACTTCAAGAGGAACAAAATTGAGAGAAGTGAGACTTGCCGAGGGGAGATTTGGTTGTGGTGAGAGGATTTTTGAGGATTTTGAATCTATTCATTCCCCTTTGAGAGCTACCCTTGGTGAGGATGTGAGTTAGCCATCTTCAATATTGGTTGAGGGATTTCATGAGGATGATGATGATGAATTTGAGCTACCAAGAGAGATTAAGAGTCCCTTGAGTGATGGTGGAAGAGTTGAGAATGAAGAAAATGTTGATTTTGTGGATTCCAACCCCCTTCCCCAACTTGATGAGTCTACCTTGCATGTTTGTGACCCTTCGATCCATGAGTATTTGGACTCATTTGAGGTTATGAATAGTTCATTGAAGGTGTAACGAAAAACCATAGCCTTTTGAGAGAGTTCATTGGTAATGCTTCATGGGAAAGGGATGCGTTTGAGATAAACCTTCACCCTTTCATGCATGGTTTTGAGACTTTAGGCTTTAAGATTGTTGAGGAAAGTGTTGTTCATTATGGGGGGAAGGAGGATGAGGTTGTTTCTCTTGGAGAGTTTATGTTTGAGGGAGATGTGAGTCATGATTGTTCTTTTGAGGATTCCATGATTGATTTTCATGCCCTCATTGGTGATGTGAGGCATTGTGAGACCATTGCTTCCCCTCCCCCTCCTCATGTCCCCTTCTCTTTAAGTTTTGACCTTATTCCTCCCTATTCTATCTCTCTCCCTTCACATCTCATATAGCCTATTGAGGACTCTCTCTTCTTTGATGAGCTTCTCCCTTCTCATCTCCCATTATTGAGGAAATGGGTGATTGTGCCACCCAAAAAGATTTTGAGGAGGTTTTGCCTTCTTCTTCTTCTTTTCTTGATTTTTCATTTTTCTTTTGGCATCTCCCTCCTCACTTGCGTGAAATAATCTTGTTGCACGTCCTCCTCCCGTCATTTTCCTACTGTTTATCCTATGAAATGTTTAGTAGTGCATTTGACAAGCTCTTGCGTTCGTTGCAATATTATCTACTAGAGCGGTCAATCTTGGACCTTAAGCAAGCCTTTCTCGGGAAGTAACTCGTGTTTTATTGCTTTCGCTTTCTTTTCTTTTTAGTATAGATTTTCTCTCATGGAAATGTTTTTGTGCCCTTTTCTAGGTACATAACTCGATATACTTTGGTGCATTAGTATTAGATCAAGAATCAAAGAAGTTTGACTCCTCTTTCCTAGCATATGGTATATGAGGCATAGCTTTGGAGGAAATTGGCTTTGAAAGGTTAAATTGGGTTATTTGCGGGTATTTACACCCACCTATATCTGGTAATATCTTTCCTTGCTCTTTGTCTAATGCTTGGTGACTTGTTGGACATATGTTGGTTTGTTGGATTGATTTCATTCTTTTCCCCTCCCATGGATTCTTTGGTTTATGTTTGAGCATGTTTTCTCATTCAAGCTTGGGGGAGGGTATTCTACTATGCTTGAGTAGAATGTTACTCCTTTTATGCCATGCACATTTGTATATGCATTTCCATGTTCTTTATTTTGAAAAACTCTAAAAAGATTTTCGTTTCTATCAAGGCAAATTTGCAATGTGTTTTGTTTTGTTCTTGCTTTGAACATAATACTTTTGAACTTGTATAGTTGAATGCTCTTCTTCTTAAATGGTATCGTTGTGCACAGTTTGAGAATATGTTTGGTTGATTATAGGATAGAGTATGCTAAGGTAGTAAGTTTAGAACTTTAGGCTCATGAAGCCCTAGTCTACTTGCTTGTGGTAAGAAGGTGTTGCTTCCTATAGTGAATTTGAAGCCAAAAGTGAGTTTTTGCTACAATCATGTGAGGTTTCATTTCTCTAGTCTTCTACCTATTTTGAATGAGTGGCACCTGGATCCTTAACTATTTCTTACTTTATCTAGAACTTGACTTTTATCTCCCGAGATCGCGACTGAACCATTTAGGAAGGACAAAGGCATCTTTTCGGGGTGGTTATTTTTGTTTTTCTAGGTTTCGATTTTATATTTTTTTGTTTTGAGTTTACATTTGCCTCCTTGCTAACCATTTGAGCCTTATACCTTCTTTTCTAGCCATATTACTAGACTTCTTACCATTTGTTTCATTCTTATCATGTTTAGTTTTTGTGAAGTTAGTGGTGATGAGTTTGTTTGGTGATTATAAGTGCAATAGTTTGAAGTTATGAGCTCATTTTTTATAGCAAATATGTATTGTGTATAAGTTTGTGAATAAAAGCAAATGTAAAGTTGAAAAAGCCGTCCATAGTCAAAAGAGGCGTGGACAAAGCAATAAAGTGAAAATAAAAAATGAAAAGCACAAAAATATTTTGACGTAGTCATTATCTCTTAACACCCTAGAAATTCCTTTCCTTTAAAAACCCAATTTTTCCCTTTTAAAGTACGAAGAAGGAAAATCTAAGACATTACCGCCACCGTGATAACGGCTAAGGCTAACATCAAAGACTCACACAGCGGAAGACTATCCTTAAAACCATTTAAAAATCAAGTCAACTTTAAAAAGTCAAACCAAACGAAAGTAAAAGTTAAACAAAGTCAAACTACAATTTGGAATCATTGTAGGCCCTTAAATCAACAATATTTAAAACCTTTGCGTTAGTCTCATGATCAATATAAATAAATAATATTTAAAGCAAATAAAACACATCACATTCCTATGAGAACTAAGCATGATTCGCTCTTCACTCATGCCCTTCATGAATATGCTTCATCACCTGAAAAGCTTCTCTCTACTTGTCCCCACTACTCGCCATTAGAAATGGGTCGTCGTAGGGCCAAGGTAAAGACAAGGCCAACAAACATGCAAACACACAATCAGCAAAGCTGAGTACATAAGCGTAGTAAAACACACTAACATGCTTTAATCCTATCAACACACAACTTACCTTGTTGCACCTATTTACAAGCATAAAAACATTCAACACTTAACTAGACCAACAACTAGTCCAATTATTTAGCTTGATTACGCATCAAACGGGTTTTCCCCTAACCTGCCCCAATAAAAGGGGTACTAATACGGGAGCTAACCATGAAAGTATAAAATAAACCACTTGTAAGTGGCGGAATTCCTGTGCATAATAAAAAGGAAAATACAGCGTCCTGTACTCCAGTAGAAGTTATGGTTAAATATAAACCCCATAACTCCCCCCATATGTTCATACTCAAGGTATATACGTTCCAAGAGTTTTGGTGCGTAATCTCTTTCACTTTACGTTATTTACATATCATTAGACTTAGTGATGACTCTCAAACACAGCACAACTAAATATATTAAATCATTCAAGCAATCAAACATACCAATTTAATTCTTGAATAATTAGTGACCACATAAATTTATAGTTGAACCCTTTTTAAATCTATCTCAGTGTCAAAGACACCTTAAACGCATAATGCGCCACAAATCCTATCCCTTGGTGTTTAAAACACCTTAAGTGCACTTGGGCACCAAAATATAATTTAATCCTCGTGTACATAAACACTTAAATAGCTCCTTCCTCATGCTTATAGCATCAATAAAAATTATATGAACTCTTTCGGGTTTTTTTTTGATGTGTCCTACGGGAGAGTTACAATTCCGAGAATGCCCTTCACCGCTTGTACCTGCAAAACCACGAAGTCTCCGGTTGGTTGGAGCTCTGCGTCCGACGATCAAGTCAGTATCGTACAGGAGGAAAAGTGTGCGTTAATAGTGAAATTACATCTCACGTAATGGGAGAATTCTGCAATTAATGTATCTCGGGATTGGTGTGTGTATTTATGAATGCCCCATTAATGAGGGTCCTTCCACTATTTATAGTGGGGAGTCTTTGTTCCCCATTTAGGGTTCATTGGACACGTGTCAGCAGGGGATTGGAGCCCTGCTGACCAATGGCTGGGGGCCACGTGTCACTTGGCCATTGGGCCACGTGTCTGGGGTATTTTTTACCCCAAACATTTGCCCCTCACAAGTGCTGATGTGGCAAGGTGCCACGTGGCACCTGTGAAGAGTGCTGACGGTTTTTTTTTTTTTGTTTTTTTTTTTGAAATCTCTTCAGATTCTAACTGAAGGAAGAGGAGGGAAAAGCAGAAGGGGAAGGGTCGTGACTCTTCACCTTCTGGGACGAATCCTATAAATAGGAGAAGGCACCCTTGAGCCCTCATTTACAAAACTTCGCGAAATTTCTTGAATTTGAGAGCATCCGACATTTAAGAGTTGAGAGCAGACGGAAATTTGATAGTTGAGAGCAGCCGGTTTTCAGATCGCTTGCATTGTTGCGAGTTAGCAAAGGATTTTCGTGACGGTACTCAAGGGAACTCAGCCGGTTTTCAGACCGTCTGTGTCTTCGCAAGCATCCCCAAGAAATTTCTTGAGGTTTCAACAAATTCTCCCTTTCTTTAGGTACCGTCTCTATTCCTTCTAGCTTTTCCATGAATTTCCGTTTGCGTCTTTTACTTGTGCTTTTATTTATTAGTCCAATAAGTAGATGGACCCTTTATACCCATACCCGTAACATAGTTGTGAACTCAGCCGGTCAATTAGTACAGCTGAGTCTAGAACTGGATCTGCCGCCTCTGATCTTTGGAATTTCCCCTTTTCAACGCCTATATTGACCGACTCCGTGTTTGTGCAGGACACGATGGCCAGGATTAGGGGAACAACTATGGACCCCAATTATAGAGGCGGAAACTCAGACGAGTTGTCGCCTGAGAGACGAGCCCCGGACGAGGTGGCTAGAGACTCACCCGGGGGCATCTCCGACACCCCAAGCGATAGTATTTTAGGCTCCTACAATGAGGGGACTTCCCCTGCTCAGGAGGCTGGGCTGCCAGGATCCGTCAACGAGGATCCCAACTCCCCATCCGGCTCTGATACCGGTCGTATTGAAAGCAGTAGCACTAGCTACCTGACCTCGTCTGAAGATAACAAGGAGGCGGAGAGGCCTACTTGGCAAAGTAGAAACGACCCTCTCATGATTGCCGTGTCTACTAAGGACAGGGCCCTTATGCGGTCCTCTATGACGGACTTTGTCACCAAGCGGCCGCTAGGAGGGGGTTATAAGCTGTCAATACCGGCGGAGTTTGGAACGGTTGTATGGGAGGACGGCCAACCCAATGCAGACAGCTGGTTTGGGTGCTATGAGGCGGCCTTCTTGGCCGGGCTCCGCTTCCCTCTGCACAAAACAATAAAGGCCATACTTAGGGGATATGGCCTAGGCGTGTGGCAACTCACCCCTAATTCCTGGGTGAACATACTCGGGTATATCGCCGCCTGCGAGATGCCGGATCTCAACCCCGGCTGGGAGGCGTTTGCCCATATGCACTATTTGAGTAGAAGCCCAGGCGGCTGGAGAGCCTGGTACACTTTGACGACTTATCCCCAATACTTGATGACGTTGGATAAGCCGTCTAAATGGTCGGACTAGAAGAACCGGTTTTATTTGGTTAAAGCTCCGACTGAAGAGGAGAATAGGGAGTTCCGGATCTATAACCGAAAACCAGAACTTTTAGGGTAGAAATGCCGGTTTCCCCCAGTATCGGAGAACGATAGAGAGGCTATACTGGACTCTTGATTCTTTGAGCTAGTCTCCTCCACTCTCTCAACCGGAGAGATAATAAGGGTGCCCAAAAACTGGGTGCCCAAACATGAATTCTTTAAGGACGAGTGCTTCTTGTTCGCCTGCGGGCTTAGCAACATGTTTGAAAGACGTAGGTTAAGAGCCTCAGCCGGTTTATTTTATGTCGGCTAGCAATTTTCTTTTGATTGCAATGCTTGTGATATTGTTCTGATCTTGACCGGTACGTATTATATTTGAATTTTGCAGAAAAAGCAAAGAACATGCTGCCCACCGCCAAAACACCTGCTAAAAAAGCTTCAAACATCCGGAAGGAGAATCTGGAGAAGAAACTTGCCGCTCAGGCGGCTAAAAAGGTTAGACCGCCTGACTCTTCTTGACTTGTTTGTTGTGCTTCTGTTTTGGTTATTTCTTCACCTGACCGTTTGTGACTTCGTTTCAGGATGGGAGCAAAACTCCTCGCTCCCTGCAAAAACAGATTCGGCCAAGGCCGACTGTAGAGGAGCCTGCACATAAGGTGCAGAAAACTTCTTCAACCGCCCGGGCTACTACTGGCGGTAAAACAATAAAGACCCTAGGCGGGTCTAATGCTGAAACGACCTCAAAAGAGGTCACACCAATATGGACCACAATTGGTCCATCTTTTACCGGAGGCCAGAGAGGCTTCCAACAAGGTACAAACCCTTTAAACCTCACGTTGCTTGACCTACCCATGCGGGTTAAGTCATATTCTCAGTCTCAGCCGGGAGATTCTCCGATTAGCCGGCTGTCCGTAGGCGGAGCATATGCAGCTTTCTCACCGTCTGTTTTTGGTGCAGATAATTCCCCTCGATGGCCGGATGCTACTCAGTATGCCCGGGCCATGCTGAAAGCCGTCCCCCGGGACGAGAAGTAGGCGATTCCTGGAATCAACACCTTCAATGTCGACCGTGTAATGGTCGAGCTGGCTGATGTAAGTTGACGAGTGCCCACCCGACATTTTATTTGTAGTATGCACATCCGGTTTTTCCACTATCACCGGTTGTATTGTTGCAGGCACTGCTCCGCGTGGAGGGGCTCAAGAAGGCCTACATCCGCAAACAAGAGGAGGTAAGGAGAGCCACACGTTCTGCGGATGACGCACATAACGTTGCTGAATATTCAATGATTGTGCATGACTTAGAAACTAAATCTATAATCATGCGACAGGCGGATCAGGTCAAGACCC
This sequence comes from Chenopodium quinoa, assembly GCF_001683475.1. Taxonomy (NCBI): domain Eukaryota; kingdom Viridiplantae; phylum Streptophyta; class Magnoliopsida; order Caryophyllales; family Amaranthaceae; genus Chenopodium; species Chenopodium quinoa. Next base: position 3,733,211 of record NW_018745286.1, on the reverse strand, counting down.
TCTAAAAAGCCCTCACTGAGTCCAAGACCAGGGCGGACAACCTCAAGGCGGCCCTGGACAATGTCGAAGATGAGCTCAAGAAGCATAAAGAGCCCCTCAAATGGCTGGATCAGGCGGAGAAGACCAGCAAACGCCTGCAACAAGAGAATGCCCGCCTGATCCAGGAGGCGGCTGCTGCAAAGGTCAACTTCCAGACCAACCTTCAGGCAGAACAAAGCCGACTCATTGAGGAGAATGAGCAAGACTACGAGAATAGGATGAAGAGGGCGTTCTCCATTATCAATCCGGGTACAGACTACAACGTCTGGGAGCTCGCCTACAAATACGCAGATCTTGCCATTCTTGCCGAGGAAGAGGGCAAGCCCGGGCCTGAACCCTATGAACTGTGGGTTGAGGCGGAGTTCAAGCGGATGCAGGAGGAGGCGGCTGGCAACGAGGAGGCAGTCGAGGATGAAGTTGTTCCCGGCTTCGTTCCCACCACCGACCCATCTCATTCGGAAGGGAATCAGGCTCAGGCTGACCGGGTGACAGTGCAGCTAGAATAGCAACGACCTCCCAGCCTGCGTGCCGTGCATTATTTTGTAATAGCGCCGGAAGGGTCGGCTTATTCTGCTGTTGTTTTTTATTTTGAATATTGATATACATTTTCACCGGCTGTGCCGATTTTATTTGTAAACATTTCCACCGGCTAAGCCGACTTTTGAATGAATTTCTTCTGCACTTTCTTTAAAAATTTTGCTTTCTTTTTGCAAGTATATTTCCGCATGAACCCCACCCAGACTGGGTGGGGTTAGGGTAATTGCCCCTAGATAGGAGGCTGGCAGAAGTGACATGGTGCCAGGCGGCTATCCATATGCCATAGTACGAATATTAATAGTTTAGCTAAGTGCTAACATTAGAATGAATGCCAGCCGGTTTCTACTGATTTGCCGGCTGATTTTTTTGTAAAGGCCTTTTCGTAGGTTTAGGATGTCCATTTGCCGATTGGGCTTTTGCAAGAACACCCTTGCATAGGTTATGGCCTAAACCAAATGTTTTGAGGCCTGCCTTCTCTTAGTGAATCAGGCGGCGACATTGGGTACCGGCTGTCTGTTTTGAGATCAGCCTTTGGTGGTACTTTTTCCCAAAGAGTGAGCCGGCTGCATGTTTGGGAATGCTAGCCTGCGTTTCTTTGGTGCAATGGATCATTCAGGCGGGTAGGGCCGCCTGAAGTTTGATCACTTGGAACAATTTTCCACCCAAATGGGAGATGTTCTCTTCGATGAATTCACCCGTATGGGTGTCACCGGATGATTCGTTAGTTCTCAGTGCCGCTTGTGTTAAGCACAAGACATGGCGCATGGAAATTTTATAAGAAGAGCTGCTTGTGGTAAGCACAAGTGTAAGCATAATATGTAGTAAATTTTTCTCATTAATCATGCAGAAGTTTACAAAAGCTATACAATTTCTAGAAGTAGTACTTTTTGAGATTGTCTACATTCCAGGTTCTAGGCAGCTTTCTACCGTCTGGGGTTTCCAGGCGGTATGTGCCGTCTCGTACTTCTTCAAATATCCGGTAGGGTCCCTCCCAATTTGGGGTTAATTTGCCTTGTTCATTGGCCCTACCGGTTGCTTCCATTTTGCGAAGCACAAAATATCCTACTTTCAAGGGCCGTTTGTGAACCCGCTTGTTGTAGGCTCTTGTCATTCTTAGACGGTAAATCTCATGACGCAAGGCTGCGTTGCCCCTTCACTCTGGGAGAGCATCCAGTGCAAGCCGCATGGCTTCCCAGTTGGCCTCCTCATCATACAGCATGATGCGGAGGGTTGGCTCATAATGCTCAATGGGGAGTACCGCCTCGGTGCCGTATGTCATAAGAAATGGGGTTTCACCGGTTGCCCCTTTTGGTTGTCCTGATGGCCCAAAGGACATGAGGTAATTCCTCTGCCCATAGTCCACCGGCTCTTTCCACCTTCTTTATACCGTCTGAGATCAGCTTGTTGAAAGCCTCAACTTGCCCGTTTGCCTGAGGTCGGCCAACTGATGCAAAACAATGGGAGATTCCTTGGTCCCCCAACCAGCTCTTGAGGACAGGCGTTTCAAATTGTGGTCCGTTGTCAAAAACCATAGACACTGGAACCCCAAACCGCCTCTGCTTCGACCCATTTGGTGAAGTAGTCCACTGCCACCAAAATGTAGCGGCGACCGCCTGATGCAGGCGCATAAGGACCCAGAATGTCCATGTCCCACTTTGCGAACGGAACCGGACTGTGGATGGCTGTCAGGTCCGTTGCCGGTCGATGTATCAACCGGGCAAACTTTTGGCATTTGTCACACCGTTTCACCAAATCCATGGCATCTGCCTCAAGAGTGGGCCAAAAGTACCCTTGCCGTCTGGTTCTTCTAGCTAGGGACCTGCTGCCTATGTGTGAGGCACAAAAACCCGCGTGCAGGTCCTCTAGGACTTCTCCTCCCCTTTCCGGGGTTACACACTTCAGGAACGGCTGTAGGTACCCCTTCCGGAGGAGCTCCCCTTGGTGCATAACAAAACTCAGAGCACGCTTCTTGAGTGCTACTGCTTCAGAAGGGACATCCGGTAGAGTACCATCTGTCAAGTAAGCTCGGATGGGGTCCATCCAGGTGGCACTTCGGTCTAGAATTCCAATGGGGTCATGATCAATGCTTCTTCTCTCAATGATTTCCCAAAAGACTGTCCTAGGTGCATCACAGGAGGCGGATGATGCTAATTTGGAAAGGGCATCCGCCTGATTATTCTCGGATCGGGGCACCTGACTTAGATGAAATTCGTCAAGCGACACATCCTTTTCTCTGACCGCCTGCAAATATTTGATCATAGCCGGATGGGTGGCCTCGTAGTCACCATGATACTGGCTAACGATCAACTGAGAGTCTGAGCAGGCGCTAACTTTTCTTGCCCCTGCCGCCTTACACATGTGTATGCCGGCTAGCAGGGCTTCATACTCTGCCTCATTATTTGAGGCTTGGAACTTGAACCGTAGTGCATATTCAAACTTATCCCCTTCCGGAGAATGGCATATAACGCCTGCACCACAACCGTTCACTGTAGAACTACCGTCTACAAATAACTTCCAATCCTGATCAGGGTTTTCCGGTTGCACCGGTCTAGTCATCTCGACAATGAAGTCGGCAAACGTCTAACCTTTCACTGCCCGCCTGGGCTCAAAAGTTATCTCAAGGCTTTGTATTTCAACAGCCCACTTGATCATTCTGCTGGATGACTCGATGGTGGTCATTAGGCGTTTGAGCGGCTGGTCTGTATATACAACCACCGGGTGAGCCAAAAAGTAAGGCTTCAACCGCTTGACTGCTACGAACAGGGCCAACCCAAATTTTTCGATCATAGGGTACCGGAGCTTAGCATTTTTAAGAACATGGCTGATGAAATAAACCGGGAGCTGGTTACAGTCTCTCTTTGCAAGGAGGACGACACTGAGGGAATGATCAGAGACGGCTAGGTACATATAGAGAACCTCCCGGGGTAGGGGGCTCACTAGCCTTGGCAAAGAGTGCAAGTGTTGCTTTAGCCTCTAGAATGCCACTTCCGCCTCTTCTCCCCACTCAAATCTGGACCTCTTCCGGATGGCCTGGAAGAAATAGTGGCACTTGTCGCCTGACCGACTGAGGAACCTCCACAACGCCGCCAGGCAACCGGTTAACTTTTGGACTTCTTTTACAGTGCGGGGAGACCGCATGTCGATGATCGCCTGTAATTTTTCCGGATTAGCCTCTATGCCCTTTTGGTCGATCAAAAATCCGAGGAACTTCCCAGACTCAACACTAAATACACACTTCTTTGGGTTAAGCATGACCTGGTGCCGCCTGAGTGTGGTGAATGTTTCTCAGAGGTCCAGTAGGTGATCCGTCTGTAGCTTGGATTTGACTATCATGTCATCAATGTACGCCTCTACATTCCTGCCAATCTGGTTGATGAAAACTGTGTTTATCATGCGCTAGAATGTAGCCGGTGCATTCTTTAACCTAAATGGCATCACCTTGTAACAAAATAACCCCTGATCTGTGACGAAGGCCGTCTTTTCTTGATCTTTTTTTCCACAGGGGTATTTGATGGAAACCTGAATAGGCATCATGAAACTCATCAGAGCATGACCGGCTGTCGAGTCGACCAGACTGTCGATCCTTGGAAGCGGGTAACTGTCCTTGGGACATGCTCTGTTCAGATCTGTGTAGTCTACACACATTCGCCAGGTACCATTCGGCTTTTTCACGAGGACAACGTTCGCTACCCAATCCGGGTAGTAGCATTGCCGGATGAACCCAGCATCTAACAGCTTTTTGACCTCAGCCGCTGCCGCCTGAGATCTTTCTTCACCGTGATCCCTCTTTTTCTGCATGACCGACTTCTTTTTAGGGTCCACGGCGAGCTTGTGGACGGCTAGATCCGGGCTGACGCCTGGCATCTCTTCCACTTCAAAGGCAAAGATGTCTTTGAATTCCTTCAGAAGTTGGAGCAGGTCTACTCCCAACCGTCCCAATCTTGACGGTTCTGTCAGGGCAGCTGTCGTCTAGGACGACATCAAGGCAGTCACCAGCCGGTTGAGGTCGTTGGTCATCCGACCTTTCCCCGGCTAGTGATTGCTATTTTTCTTGTTTGACGGGTTCCATTAGGTCCGCCTTTCTTTTCTTACCGGCTGCCCTTAGAGCCGGGACCGCTGTATTGCAGTTATCAATGTCTATGGGTTTACGGTCACCGGCTGCCCCCATAGTCGGTTTGACGTCAGAGAGATAGCACTCCCTAGCCGTCCTCTGGTCCCCTTTCAGGGAACCGACTGTACCATCATCCTTTTCAAATTTGACGAGCATGAGCGAGGGGACGATGACAGCCTTGGATTCGTTGAGGGTCGGACGGCCAAAGATCATGTTGTAGGCGGCCAGTTCCTCTACAACTAAAAATTTTACCACCATGTAGCGTTCTTCCCCCTTTTCACCAAGCCGGATGGGAAGATCTATGCTTCCTACCGGATGCACTACTTCTCCCCCAAAACAAACTAGTGGGTGAGGCGCCTGGTGCATGTTGCTGGATTTGTACTTGAGCTTGGTCAAGCACTGGTAGCTGATCAGGTCAGACGAGCTCCCGGTATCTATTAGGATCCGGCCAACCCTCTGATTGGCAACTTTACATTCAATGACTATGGGATTATCGTGAGGCCGCCTGACCTTGCCTCGGTCCTTTTCAGAAATAAGGACCTCAGGAAAGGTGTCTTTCGACGCCTGGCTCTCATCCACTGAGTTGACCAGCTTCCTAACGTTATCTTTGGTGCCCCTAATGGTGGAACCCCCTCCAGCTAAACTGCCTGCTATGGTGAAGATAGTCTCTTCATCCGTCTGAGAGTTGGTGAGCACAGGTTTTGCCGTCTGCCCCTTCTTTGCCTGGATGTTACTCTTGGCTTTGGGAAGATAGGACTTCAGAGCTCCCTCATCAGCCAGACGGTCTAATAGCCACCTGAGGCTATAGCAACCATTAGTGTCGTGGCCGACATCCTCATGGTACTGATAGTATTTGCTCTTGTCCCGGTTGCTTACGTGACTTTTCATCGCAGCCGGTTTCTCGAGAGACATCCGGTCTTTGATCTCCGTGAGGATGGAGGAGCAGTCCTTCGTGAACTCGTACTTGGGAACGTACGGTTCAGATTTCCGTCTGAGCTTCTGAGCCGGCTGACTAGGTCGGTCTGCCGCCCAGACCTCTTTTCTCTTCTTTTCTTCCTTTTTCGCCGGCTGTTGCTATTGCCGGCTATCTTTTCTGACGGTTTTTTTGGAATCCGACGGCTACTTTACAGCGCAAAGCTCCGTCACCTGTATATAGGCTTCAGCTTCCGTTAACACCTCTTGAAGGGTGGCTACCCTTTTCCGGACGAGGTAAAATTTAAAGGTCGACCCATCCTTCAGACCCTTAAAGAAGTCTGTGTAAGCCACTTTGTCAGACAGTCCTTGAATCTGAATTCTCATCAGATTGAACCGTCTGACGTAGGACCGGAGCCCTTCTCTGTCACCCTGCTGTATTGCCCCTAGGTCAAGGCTAGTCTTTTTGGCAGGGATATTCATTGAAAAATTTGACGTAAATAAGTACGCCAAAGTTCTGAAGTTGTTGATGCAGCCGGCTGGTAGATTACCAAACCACCGTTGGGCATTGCCCTTCGGGGTAGCCGGGAAGCATCGGCACCAGACGACATCGTCCAACCCCTGTAGGTACATGAGGTTAGACTAGGCCATTAGGTGGTCTTCTGGGTTGGAGGTACCATCATAGGCCCCTACCAACACGTTTTTAACCTTAGCCGGCTGTGCCGCCTGGGTTATCTCGGGGGAGAACGCTGTGGGCTGTTCTCCCAGATTTAGCAGGCGCAGCTGCCAGTCCATGGGCTGGTACGGCTGCTGCACATGCCCACCAAAGAGACCCGGTTGGGTGAAAGGGGATCCACCCAGTCCGTTTGGCGAACCAAATAGACCAGGCTGGATCACTTTGGGTCCAGACCGGGCGGAGGGCTCGCCCGTCTGACTCCCTAGGCTTGTTTCCGTATGCCTGTTAGAGGTGTCACAGAAATGGTCTGGGAAGGTCGACGTTGAGGCCGACGCAGACACTTGACTTCTCTTTTCCTGGAGGAACGTCAGGGCATCAGAGAAAGTCTTCTTGGAATCATCCGGCTGTAAATGCCGGATGGGTTTTCTTGGTTCCGCTTGAGGGAAGCGGAGTCTGTTTGGATCGAACTTGAGGCCCTCCCCCTCCTTCAGCTTTGGGTGAGGGGTAAGGACCCGGTCTTTGATCATCTTCTTCCCAAAGGAAGGCTTCTTGGCCGGATGACTCTTTTTGGGAGTAGCTGACCGAATAAGGTTCTTGATCTCGCCCTTGAAACTATTAATGAAGGTCATGAGTTCGTTCCTGGTGACGGGAGCAGAGCCTTCTGCCGTCCGGGCATCTCCAACCGGGTTGCCGGCTGGGTTGCTTAGAGCAGCTTGGTTATCCCGTTCCTTCTTATCTTTGGAACGGGTGTGTTTTGTTCTGAATGACCCGTCTGGGGCCACATAGGTGTTGACTTCATAGTCGTCACCACTTTCATGGTCCGTCTGGACCTCAGGCTCGACCAACGGCCGCTTGCCCTGATCCGGTGGTACAGGGTTAGAAGTCATCTCAGAAGTACTCTCCCCATAGACGGTGCCAAATGTTTCGGGTTTTTTTTTATGTGTCCTACGGGAGAGTTACAATTCCGAGAATGCCCTTCACCGCTTGTACCTACAAAAACACGAAGTCTCCAGTTGGTTGGAGCTCCGCCTCCGACGATCAAGTCAGTAACGTATAGGAGGAAAAGTGTGCGTTAATAGTGAAATTACTTCTGACGTAATGGGAGAATTCTGCAATTAATGTTGCTCGGGATTGGTGTGTGTATTTATGAATGCCCCATTAATGAGGGTCCTTCCACTATTTATAGTGGGGAGTCTTTGTTCCCCATTTAGGGTTCATTGGACACGTGTCAGTAGGGGATTGGAGCCCTGCTGACCAATGGTTGGGTGCCACGTGTCACTTGGCCATTGGGCCACGTGTCTGGGGTATTTTTTACCCCAAACATGAACCATCATAAAATTCCCTTTTTATATTCCAAACCAAATTAAACATTTTAGTTTAATTAAACATGCTCTCTAACATGACAATAATAAAAGTGTGGTTCATATCCAACATGCCAATATAATTATTCCAATCACCAATTCACCATGAATAATTCATACATCACAAAGCATTCACCAACATCAATCTAATCAACAAATTCCAACCAACACCTATCGTGATACTACTTGGAATTAATTAAACAAAACCTAGCATGCTTCTACATATTCAAGGAATTACTAAGTACGCGAACGTACCTTGAATACGATCTCAAAATAAAATCACCCACTTGGAAATCTCCTACAAACAAAAATTACAAAGAAGTATTAATACCTCCTTCACACAAATTTCCAGCAATATATACTCTCTTTAAATCACTCATAAACCCTCTACAATAATCTGAAATTTAATTAAAAACCCTTACTTTTATTCCCAATTAATGGGTAATTTAAAATCCTTTCAAGAAAATTAGTTAAAGCTTATATATATAAATTCCAACATTATTAAAACATCTTAAATTGCTGTATTTAAGTTTTAAAACACCTATTTCAATAATTTAAATCATCTACAATCAAATCCCATCAAAAAAATCATTAATTTAGAAACCTAGGGTTTTCAATTTGGGGCTTTTTAATTCAAAACCAAAATCTAAAAATTTATATACAAAATACTTATTATTAAACATTATAGAACCATCCCAAAACCCAAAAGCAATAATTAAATTTAGGTAGATTCAATTAAAAATCAAAAAACAACATAATAATTTTTTTTCAAAAAAAGCAGCACCGACACCACAGCCGGCTGCTGCCGCGCCTGCTAGTGGTGCCGCTGCTGTCGCTGGCGCCTGCTGGTGGCTGCAGCGGTGGCCCGACGGCGTGTGGTGGTGTGTGGGTGGTGATAAAAAAATAAATAACATAAATTAAAATTAAGGGGAAGGGGAAAAATTAAGGAGACAAGAAAATAAGAGGAGAGAGAGAGAGAGAGAGTTTACCTTTGGGTGCACTCTACCTTAGGCATATGATGGGTATTTATACCCCCTCTCAATCCCTCCTACTTAAAAATTCCTTTACTACCCTTAGTGATCCTTTTCCTAGTCAAACTTATATTTTGACTTTCCATAAACATAAGTGATCTGACTTTAAAATTTATCTTTTTATAAAATAATATGCCCCAATATTTTTAAATCATGAATCAAAATATTTTCAAGATTATTAAATAATTTAAAAATACTCTTTTAATAAAAATCATTCTTTTTAAATTAACGAAATAATTCATTTCGAATTATTTAAATACTTTTAAGAAAATACTTATTTAAATTAAAATACGTATAAAAATACGGAGTATTACACTTTAGTTTGGAGCATTGAGGACAATGCTCCATTTGAGCTTGGGGGAAGCGTGTCTACGCTTTTTGTATATATGTTCGTGATTTTGCTTTGAATAAGCTTGGGGGTGTTGGTATTTTTGTTTGAGTTTTGGTGATAACTTGGTTATGGTGTTAAGAATTGGCCATTCTTATGCTTTACAATTAGATATACCACCAATTTTCAAATTTTTAGCCTACCTTTACCCTTTTTTTCCATACGTTACAACCCTTCAAAGACCTTTTGACCTTTGTGGTTGAGTCACAAGTCGGTGGAGGGAGATGGGAGTCAAGCTTATGGAGCGGTTTGCATAGTCAAGATATCGAGTAGCCCTAAAATGTCTTCTTTTCTGGTTCCTTAGAGGAATCATTGAGATGCTCACTAGAGGTAGATTTTAAAGTAGTAGGGAGAACGGGGTAAGATCGTTTGGGACGAAAGGTGAAATGAGCTCTATATTTCTCTATGCTTAGCATTTCTTATGTTTCAATCAACCTTGGATATCTTGAAACGTGCACCCCTTTACTTATTTAGAAAGTTTGGCATTCATTTGTGCTTGTTTGTTTGCAAAAGTCCATTCATGAACATTTGTTTTCTTTCCTTTTCTTTTGATTTCCTCTTTATGCTTTGCCTTGTTTTGTTTGGTTTGTGAGAGTTGTGGGTTAAACTCCTAGAAAACCTTCACGAGCCCTCACTCGTCCTCATAGTCGACTTTGGGGTTTTAAGGGCTTGTTGTAACTAAAAATAACCGTGATTCCTACGAAAGTGAGTTAGTGTACATTCTTATCTCTTTTAGTGTGCTAGTATTGATTGAATAAATCTTTCTCCTTTTCTCTTTTGTTTTTGTCTTGCTCGAGGACGAGTATGAGTTAAGCTTGGGGGAATTTGATAAATGTCATTTATGACACATTTTAGGGTGGTTTTCTCCCTTAGTTTTAGGTTTACTTTGGTCTTTCTTGGTTATTTCTAGTACTTTTAGTCTTATTTTAGTTACGTTTGTCTTAGTTTATGTTTTTAGGCCTTAGTTGTGAATAATTCGCTTTTTGCTCGCTTTTTAGCTTGATTTGAGTGCTTTTCTATGTGATCTTTCACCCTTTTCTCTTGGTCTATTTGTCTAGGTACATGGCACTTTCCTTGATGTTGATGACCCAAGAGAAAGCCGGAAAAATTCATAAGAAGAAGCCTTGAAGCCAAAAAGAAGCAAAGAACCAAGCAAGAGCAAGCAACACAAGAACCAAGCAAGCGCCAGCAGCTCTGCCGTGACACAGTCAGCTCCACCGTGACACAGCCAGACTTGCCGTGGCGTGGCAGCCTACCTTAGCCCACCACGGGCGCGACCCAGCCACCGCGGGCGCGGTTTTGCTTCCCGTGGGCGCGGTGTTTCGTTTTTCCAGATTTCACTTCGTTCCTGTAGATGCCCCGGAGATGCCCCACCGCGGGCACGGGAAGGTCGACCGCGGGAGCGCGGTGTTGTGCGCGGGCGCGATGTTCTTGGTTCTCTTCGCGCTTAATCTCTGATTTTTCTCCTTTTTCTTGTACTATAAATAGTGTACGATCCAATTTTCCGGGGGGGGGGGGAATTCTTTAAGACTTCCTTTAAAAGATTTTTACACTTCCTCTCTCCTCTAATGAGGATTAGGCTTAGATTAGGATTTCTCTCTCTAGTTTAGGAGTAGTTTTAGAGAGAGAAAGCTTGGGATTTCAATGGAAATTTGAGAGCTTGAAGAAGCTTTAATGTGGATTCTCTTCTCAATTATTCAATGAGCTTTTCTAACTTTCTCTCACCTTTATTGCCTTCTTTAATTGTTGTTTTTGGCTTATTTCTTTGTTGATTAGAGTCGATAATTAGATTACTTGTTTGATTCTTGCTTTAATTCTTGTTTTACCTTGATTTCCATGTTTTTCTTCATTATGATTGCTTAGATTTTGTTCTAGGGAAATGGATGAAGGTTATGATTAATGAATTGAATGATTGATTGTGATTAGTATGCAATTGATTCTTGATTATTGTGTATGGATGATGCTTACATGGCTTTGATTCTTTTTTTAGCTAATTGATTCTAGGTTTCTAATTGTGCTTTCAATCAATTGTGCGGAAGTGAGTTGATTGATAGTCTAGATCCTTCCATACCTATGCTAGGCTAGTTACACGAAAGTAAGCTTAGTAGGATAATTAACATGCTTAATTGCGCGGGAGTGAGTTGAGTGTGTTCATCGTTCCTAATTGAGATCATGATCATCTAATTGCAATTTATTGTTGAATTCATTAATGTAATTGGATTCCACTTTCCCTAATATTTTGTTAACCGGTTAAAGTAGTGTTTTAGTTGTTCCTCTCTCTACCTCACATCCTTTCTACTAGTTAAATTAGCTCAAATTAATACACTTAGTCCTTGTTGTTCGACTTTAGCTTGCCACTATCTTGTGTAAACTTGGTAGAGTAAGATTTGGAATATAAATTGTTGATTTGATTTAGGATAGTAGACCACACCTTCTTAGAAGCCCAACATTCTGTACGATAGAGCAACACTGGTCTTATGACAGTCTTGTAAAATTATCTCTTCAACTGTAAGGGAATGCTTTGGTCACATGACACTCCCGTGGTCGCTCTCCCTTTAAGCCACCCCGACTTAATCCTGTGGGCCACGTCTTGATCAATGTCACCATTTTTCTGGATGATCGACCCAAGATACTTAAAACATTCACTCATGGTTAATTCCTTTCTATCCAAATTCACTACTTCATCACTTATCCCCCTCTGAGTACCAAAGCGACATACCAAATATTCAATCTTAATCCGACTTAGCTTAAACCCTCTAGATTCCAACCTTTGCCTCCATTGCTCTAACTTGGCATTAACCCCATCATTAGTTTCATCCACCAAAATGATATCATTCGTAAACAACATACACCATGGAACCTCATCTTGAATTGGTCTAGTTACTCCATTTAGAAACGTTGCAAAAAGAAAAGGGCTTAATGCAGACCCTTGATGCAATCCAATGGTAATAGGGAAATCTTTTGTCAACCCTCCTCATGTCCTCACATTTGTTGACACATCCCGATTTATATCCTTAACCAGGTCCACGTACCTTCGTGGGATACCTTTCTTTAACATAGCCCACCGAAGTACCTCTCTTGACACCTTGTCATATGCCTTCTCCAAATCAATAAAGACCATACGAATATCCTTCTTCTTTACCCGATAAAACTCCATCATTTGTCCTACCAAATGGATTACTTCCATAGTAGATCTCCTATGTATAAAACCAAATTGGTTATCCGAAATGCTTGTGTATGCCCTTAACATATGTTCAATCACTCTTTCCCACAACTTCATAGTGTGGCTCATAAGCTTGATCCCTCCATAGTTAGAACAATCTTGAGCGTCTCCTTTGTTTTCATAAATCGGGACCAAGGTGCTCTCCCTCCAATCTTGTGGGATCCTTGTAGCACTCCATATCTTGTTAAAGAGGTCTATTGACCAATCAATACCAATCTCACCTAAACACCTCCACACCTCCATCAGTATACCATCAGGGCCAACTGCCTTCTTAGGCTTCATCTTCTTCAGTGCAATCTCCGCCTCTACTCTTCTTATCCTCTGCACATACTCCATGTTGATTTCTTCATCACTCACAGAGGTATCTCCTGTCACAACTCCATTACTTCCATTAAACAATTCATCGAGTACCCCTTGCACATGTCCTTGATGTCCTCATCTTGTACTAGGATAATTTAGTTCTTATCTTTGACACACTTTACCATGCCAATATCTTTCCTTACCTCTTGTCTTCTCTTTTCCATCTTATAAATAATATTTCCTCCCTCCTTGGAGTCAAGCTTTTCATAAACCTCCTAATAAACCTTTTCTTTTGCTTGTCGAACATCCGCCATTACCTTACTCTTAGCCTCTTTTTACGCTTCAAAGGTTTCGTCACTCCTACATATTCCCAAGGCTTGATAGCATTCCCTTTTTTGCATAATTACTGCTTTCATCTCTTCATTCTACCATGAGGTATCTTTCTGCATCAAAATTCTTCCCCTTGATTCCCCTAAGACCTGATAAGTGTCATTTGTGACATATATTAGGGCGTTTTTCTCCCTTAGTTTTAGGTTTATTTCGGTGTTTCTTTGTTATTCCTATTCGTTTTAGTCTTTTTTTTAGTTATCTCTGTCTTAGTTTATGGTTTTAGGCCTTAGTTGTGAATAATATGCTTTTTGCTCGGATTCTAGCTTCATTTGCATGTTTTTCTATGTGTTCTTTCACTCTTCTCTCTCTTGGTCTATTTATGTAGGTGCTTGACGCTTTCTTTGATGCTTATGAACCGAGAAAAGGCAATAAAGTTCAATAGAAGAAGCTTGAAGCTAAGAAAGAAGCTAAGAAGCTTGAGACAAGAAAGCTTGAAGCTCGTAGAAGGCCTTAAACCGAGTCTTGTTCACTCTTTCAGCCATTACTTTTGATCTACACATTGGATTAAGGCGATTCAAATTGCGTTGGAACTAGACTTGAAGAGCTTTCCAACGGTAGATTGCACACCCCAAGGGCCTTCCTAGAACAGAAGTTATGGCCGTCTGAATCTGCAAGATGCTGCCAAGCTGCGCAGCCTGCGCGCGCGGCCCATGGTGCCGCGGGCATGGCTATTTGTGCCGCGGGCGCGTGTTTCTGGTCTTTTTCGAGCTTAATTTCTAGATTTCTTTCTTTCTCTGCTTGTAGTATAAATAGAAGACTTCTTAGACTTTCGAGGGGGGGGGGAGTTTTACATTTCCTCTCTCCTCTAATTAGGATTAGGGTTAGATTAGGATTTTCTCTCTCTAGTTTAGGAGTAGTTTTAGAGAGAGAAAGCTTGGATTTCAATGGAGATTTGAGAGCTTGAAGAAGCAAATTTTGTGGATTCTCTTCTCATCTATTCAATGAGCTTTTCTAACTTTCTCTCACCATTATTACTTTGCTTAATTCTTGTTATTGCTTATTTCATTGTTGATTAGATTATTTAATTAGTTTACTTGTTTGATTCTTGCTTTAAATTTAGTTTTACCTTGTTTTCCATGTTTTCCTTCATTATGTTTGCTTAGATTTTGTTCTAGGGAAATGGATGAAGGTTATGTTAATGAATTGAGTGATTGGTTGTAATTAGTATGCAATTGATTCTTGATTATTGTTCTTGGATGATGCTTAAATTGACTAGAATCTTTTTAGCTAATTGATTCTTGGTTCTTAATTGTGTTTTCAATCAATTGTGCGGAAGTGAGTTGATTGAGAGTCTAGATTCTTCCTTACCTTTGCTAGGCTAGTTGTGCGGGAGTGAATTAGCTTAGTAGGATAATTAGCATGCTTAATTGCGCGGGAGTGAGTTGAGTGTGTTAATCGCTCCTAATTGAGATCATGATCATCTAATTACGACTTGTTATTGAATCATTAATGTAATTGGATTCCCCTTTCCCTAATATCTTGTTAATTGCCTTAAGTAGTGTTTTAGATGTTTCTTTCCCTATCTCACAACCTTCCTGCTAGTTTAATTACCTCAAATTAATACTCTTAGTCCTTGTGGTTCGACCCTAGCTTGCCACTATCTAGTGTGAACTTGATAGAGTTAGGTTAGGAATATAAATTGAATATTTGATCTAGGATATCTTGAAGCGTGCACTCCTCTATTGTTTAGAAAGACTTGTATTCATTTGTGCTTTTTCATTTGCAAAAGTCCATTCATGAACATTTGTTTTCCTTCTTTTTCTTTTAATTTCCTTTTTATGCTTATCCCTGTTTTGCTTGGTTTTTTTTTCAAGAGTTGTGGGTTAAACTCTTAGGAAACCTTCACGAGAGCACACTCGTTCTCTAGAGCGATCTAGGGGTTTAAAGGGCTTGTCTTTAGTTGCTAAAATTGACCGTGATTCCTACGAAAGTGAGTTAGTGTACATTCTCGTCTCCTTTAGTGTGCTAGTCTTGCTTGAATAAATCCTTATCCTTTTCTCTTTTGGTTTTGTCTTTCTCGAGGACGAGAAAGAGTTAAGCTTAGGGGAATTTGATAAGTGTCATTTATGACACATATTAGGGCGTTTTTCTCCTTTAGTTTTAGGTTTATTTCGGTGTTTCTTTATTATTCCTATTCCTTTTATTCTTGTTTTAGTAATCTCTGTCTTAGTTTATGGTTTTAGGCCTTAGTTGTGAATAATATGCTTTTTGCTCGGATTTTAGCTTGATTTGCATGTTTTTCTATGTGTTCTTTCACTCTTTTCTCTCTTGGTCTATTTATATAGGTGCTTGACGCTTTCTTTGATGCTTATGAACCGAGAAAAGGCAAGAAAGTTCAATAGAAGAAGCTTGAAGCTAAGAAAGAAGCTAAGAAGCTTGAGACAAGAAAGCTTGAAGCTCGTAGAAGGCCTTAAACCGAGTCTTGTTCACTCTTTTAGCCATTACTTTTGATTTACCCATTGGATTATGGCGATTCAAATTTTGTTTGAAACTAGGCTTGAAGAGCTTTCCAACGGTAGGTCGCACACCCCAAGAGCCTTCCTAGAACAGAAGTTATGGCCGTTTGAATATGCAAGATGCTGCCAAGCTGCGCAGCCTCCGCGGGCGCGGCCCAGGGTGCCGCGGGTGCGGGTTTCTGGGTCTTTTTCAAGCTTAATTTCCGGATTTATTTCTTTCTTTTCTTGTAATATAAATAGAGGACTTTTTAGACTTCCAAAGTGGGGCGAGTTTTACATTTCCTCTCTCCTCTAATTAGGATTAGAGTTTTCTCTCTCTAGTTTAGGAGTAATTTAAGAGAGAGAAAGCTTGGATTTCAATGGAGATTTGAGAGCTTGAAGATGCAAATTTTGTGGATTCTCTTCTCATCTATTCAATGAGCTTTTCTAACTTTCTCTCACCTTTATTGCTTTGTTTACTTCTTGTTTTTGCTTATTTCATTGTTGATTACAATAGTTAATTAATTTACTTGTTTGATTCTTGCTTTAATTTTAGTTTTGCCTTATTTTACATGTTTTCCTTCATTATGTTTGCTTAGATTTTGTTCTAGGGAAATGGATGAAGGTTATGTTGATGAATTGAGTGATTGGTTGTAATTAGTATGTAATTGATTCTTGATTATTGTGCTTGGATGATGCTTATATTGACTAGAATCTTTATAGCTAATTGATTCTTGGTTCTTAATTGTGTTTTCAATCAATTGTGCGGAAGTGAGTTGATTGAGAGTCTAGATTCTTCCATACCTTTGCTAGGCTAGTTGCGCGGGAGTGAATTAGTGTAGTAGGATAATTAGCATGCTTAATTGTGCAGGAGTGAGTTGAGTGTGTTAATCGTTCCTAATTGAGATCATGATCATCTAATTACGACTTGTTATTGAATTCATTAATGTAATTGGATTCCCCTTTCCCTAATATCTTGTTAATTGCTTTAAGTAGTGTTTTAGATGTTTCTCTCCCTATCTCACAACCTTCCTACTAGTTTAATTACCACAAATTAATACACTTAGTCTTTGTGGTTCGACCCTAGCTTGCCACTGTCTAGTGTGAACTTGATAGAGTTAGGTTAGGAATATAAATTGTAAATTTGATCTAGGATATCTTGAAGCGTGCACTCCTCTACTGTTTAGAAAGACTTGTATTCATTTGTGCTTGTTCATTTGCAAAAGTCCATTCATGAACATTTGTTTTCCTTCCTTTTCTTTTGATTTCCTTTTTATGTTTTACCTTGTTTTGCTTGGTTTTTTTTTTCTAGAGTTGTGGGTTAAACTCTTAAGAAACCTTCACGAGAGCACACTCGTTCTCTAGAGCGATCTAGGGGTTTATAAGGCTTGTCTTTAGCTACTAAAATTGACCGTGATTCCTAAGAAAGTGATTTAGTGTACATTCTCGTCTCCTTTAGTGTGCTTGTCTTGCTTGAATAAATCCTTATTCTTTTCTCTTTTGGTTTTGTCTTCCTCGAGGACGAGAAAGAGTTAAGCTTGGGGGATTTGATAAGTGTCATTTATGACACATATTAGGGCATTTTTCTCCCTTAGTTTTAGGTTTATTTCGGTGTTTCTTTGTTATTTCTATTCCTTTTAGTCTTGTTTTAGTTATCTCTGTCTTAGTTTATGGTTTTAGGCCTTAGTTGTGAATAATATGCTTTTTGCTCGGATTCTAGCTTGATTTGCATGTTTTTCTATGTTTTCTTTCACTCTTTTTTCTCTTGGTCTATTTATGTAGGTGCTTGACGCTTTCTTCGAAGCTTAGTAACCGAAATAAGGCAAGAAAGTTAAATAGAAGAAGCTTGAAGCTAAGAAAGAAGCTAAAAAGCTTGAGACAAGAAAGCTTGAAGCTCGTAGAAGGCCTTAAACCTAGTCTTGTTCACTCTTTTAGCCATTACTTTTGATCTACACATTGGATTGAGGTGATTCAAATTGCGTTGGAAACTAGACTTTAAGAGCTTTCCAACGGTAGGTTGCACACCCCAAGATCCTTCTTAGAACAGAAGTTCTAACCGTTTGAATCTGCATGACGCTGCCAAGTTACGCAGCCTCCGTGGGCGCGGCCCATGGTGCCGCTGGCGTGGCTATTTGTGCCGCGGGTGCCCCTATTTTTGCTGCGGGCATTGGTTTGTGGGTCTTTTTCGAGCTTAATTTCCGGATTTCTTTCTTTCTTTTCTTGTAATATAAATAGAGGACTTCTTAGACTTCCAAAGGGGGAGGGGGGAGTTTTACATTTCCTCTCTCCTCTAATTAGGATTAGGGTTAGATTAGGATTTTCTCACTCTAGTTTAGGAGTAGTTTTAGAGAGAGAAAGCTTGGATTTCAATGGAGATTTGAGAGCTTGAAGAAGCAAATTTTGTGGATTCTCTTCTCATCTATTCAATGAGCTTTTCTAACTTTCTCTCACCATTATTACTTTGCTTAATTCTTGTTATTGCTTATTTCATTGTTGATTAGATTATTTAATTAGTTTACTTGTTTGATTCTTGCTTTAAATTTAGTTTTACCTTGTTTTCCATGTTTTCCTTCATTATGTTTGCTTAGATTTTGTTCTAGGGAAATGGATGAAGGTTATGTTAATGAATTGAGTGATTGGTTGTAATTAGTATGCAATTGATTCTTGATTATTGTGTTTAGATGATGCTTACATTGACTAGAATCTTTTTAGCTAATTGATTCTTGGTTCTCAATTGTGTTTTCAATCAATTGTGCGAAACTGAGTTGATTGAGTGTCTAGATTCTTCCATACCTTTGCTAGGCTAATTGCGCGGGAGTGAATTAGCGTAGTAGGATAATTAGCATGCTTAATTACGTGGGAGTGAGTTGAGTGTGTTAATCGTTCCTAATTGAGATCATGATCATCTAATTACGACTTGTTATTGAATTCATTAATGTAATTGGATTCTTCTTTTCCTAATATCTTTTTAATTGCCTTAAGTAGTGTTTTAGATGTTTCTCTCCCTATCTCACAACCTTCCTACTAGTTTAGTTACCTCAAATTAATACACTTAGTCTTTGTGGTTCGACCCTAGCTTGCCACTATCTAGTGTGAACTTGATTGAGTTAGGTTAGAAATATAAATTGTTAATTTGATCTAGGATATCTTGAAGCGTGCACTCCTCTATTGTTTAGAAAGACTTGTATTCATTTGTGCTTGTTCATTTGCAAAAGTCCATTCATGAACATTTGTTTTCCTTCCTTTTCTTTTGATTTCCTTTTTATGTTTTGCCTTGTTTTTCTTGGTCTTTTTTTTCAAGAGTTGTGGGTTAAACTCTTAGGAAACCTTCACGAGAGCACACTCGTTCTCTAGAGCGATCTAGGGGTTTAAAGGGCTTGTCTTTAGTTGCTAAAATTGACCGTGATTCCTACGAAAGTGAGTTAGTGTACATTCTCGTCTCCTTTAGTGTGCTAGTCTTGCTTGAATATATCCTTATCCTTTTCTCTTTTGGTATTGTCATCCTCAAGAACGAGAAAGAGTTAAGCTTGGGGGAATTTGATAAGCGTCATTTATGACACATATTAGGGCGTTTTTCTCCCTTAGTTTTAGGTTTATTTCGATGTTTCTTTGTTATTCCTATTCCTTTTAGTCTTGTTTTAGTTATCTCTTTCTTAGTTTATGGTTTTAAGCCTTAGTTGTGAATAATATGCTTTTTGCTCGGATTCTAGCTTGATTTGCATGTTTTTCCATGTGTTCTTTCACTCTTTTCTCTCTTGGTCTATTTATGTAGGTGCTTGATGCTTTCTTCGATGCTTATGAACAGAGAAAAGGTAAGAAAGTTCAATAGAAGAAGCTTGAAGCTAATAAAGAAGCTAAGAAGCTCGAGACAAGAAAGCTTGAAACTCGTAGAAGGCCTTAAACCGAGTCTTGTTCACTCTTTTAGCCATTACTTTTGATCTACACATTAGATCGAGACGATTCAAATTGTGTTGGAAACTTGATTTGAAGAGATTTCTAACGGTAGGTTGCACACCCAAAGAGCCTTCCTGGAACAGAAGTTATGGCCGTTTGAATCTGCAAGACGTTGCCAAGCTGCACAGCCTCCGCGGGTGCGGCCCATGGTGCCGCTGGCGCGGGTTTCTGGGTCTTTTTTGAGCTTAATTTCCGGATTTCTGTCTTTCTCTTATTGTAATATAAATAGAGGACTTCTTAGACTTACAAAAGTGGGGGGGGGGGGAGAGTTTTACATTTCCTCTCTCCTCTAATTAGGATTAGGGTTAGATTAGGATTTTCTCTCTCTAGTTTAGGAGTGGTTTTAGAGAGAGAAAGCTTGGATTTTAATGGAGATTTGAGAGCTTGAAGAAGCAAATTTTGTGGATTCTCTTCTCATCTATTCAATGGGTTTTTTAACTTTCTCTCACCTTTATTGCTTTGTTTATTTCTTGTTTTTGCTTATTTCATTGTTGATTAGAGTAGTTAATTGGTTTACTTGTTTGATTCTTGCTTTAATTCTAGTTTTACCTTGTTTTCCATGTTTTCCTTCATTATATTTGCTTAGATTTTTTTCTAGGGAAATGGATGAAGGTTATGTTGATGAATTGAGCGATTGATTGTAATTAGTATGCAATTGATTCTTGATTATTGTGTTTGGATGATGCTTACATTGACTAGAATCTTTTTAGCTAATTGAATCTTGGTTCTTAATTGTGTTTTCAATCAATTGTGCGAAAGTGAGTTGATTAAGAGTCTAGATTCTTCCATACCTTTGCTAGGCTAGTTGCGAGAGAGTGAATTAGCTTAGTAGGATAATTAGCATGCTTAATTGCGAGGGAGTGAGTTGAGTGTGTTAATCGTTCCTAATTGAGATCATGATCATCTAATTACGACTTGTTATTGAATTCATTAATGTAATTAGATTCCTCTTTCCCTAATATCTTGTTAATTGCTTTAAGTAGTGTTTTAGATGTTTCTCTCGCATAGTTTTAGGTTTATTTCGGTGTTTCTTTGTTAGTCCTATTCCTTTTAGTCTTGTTTTAGTTATCTCTGTCTTAGTTTATGGTTTTAGGCGTTATTTGTGAATAATATGCTTTTTGCTCGGACTCTAGCTTGATTTGCATGTTTTTCTATTTGTTCTTTCACTCTTTTCTCTCTTGGTCTATTTATGTAGGTTCTTGACGCTTTCTTTGACGCTTATAAACCAAGAAAAGGCTAGAGAGTTCAATAGAAGAAGCTTGAAGCTAAGAAAGAAGCTGAGAAGCTTGAGACAAGAAAGCTTGAAGCTCGTAGAAGGCCTTAAACCGAGTCTTGTTCACTCTTTTAGCCATTACTTTTGATCTATAAATTGAATTGAGGCGATTCAAATTGTGTTGGAAACTAGACTTGTAGAGCTTTCCAACAGAAGGTCACACACCCCAAGAGCCTTCCTAGAACAGAAGTTATGGCCGTTTGAATCTGCAAGACGTTGCCAAGTTGCGCAGCCTCCGCGGGCGCGGCCCATGGTGCCGCGTGCGTGGCTATTTGCGCCGCGGGCGCGGAAACCTTTTCCGCGGGCGCGGGTTTCTGGGTCTTTCTCGAGCTTAATTTCTGGATTTCTTTCTTTCCGGACTTCTTAGACTTCCAAAGTGAGGGGGGGGGGGAGTTTTACATTTCCTCTCTCCTCTAATTAGGATTAGGGTTAGATTAGGATTTTCTCTCTCCAGTTTAGGAGTAGTTTTAGAGAGAGAAAGCTTGGATTTCAATGGAGATTTGAGAGCTTGAAGAAGCAAATTTTGTGGATTCTCTTCTCATCTATTCAATGAGCTTTTCTAACTTTCTCTCACCTTTATTGCTTTGTTTAATTCTTGTTATTGCTTATTTCATTGTTGATTAGATTATTTAATTAGTTTACTTGTTTGATTCTTGCTTTAAATTTAGTTTTACCTTGTTTTCCATGTTTTCCTTCATTATGTTTGCTTAGATTTTGTTCTAGGGAAATGGATGAAGGTTATGTTAATGAATTGAGTGATTGGTTGTAATTAGTATGCAATTGATTCTTGATTATTGTTCTTGGATGATGCTTAAATTGACTAGAATCTTTTTAGCTAATTGATTCTTGGTTCTTAATTGTGTTTTCAATCAATTGTGCGGAAGTGAGTTGATTGAGAGTCTAGATTCTTCCTTACCTTTGCTAGGCTAGTTGTGCGGGAGTGAATTAGCTTAGTAGGATAATTAGCATGCTTAATTGCGCGGGAGTGAGTTGAGTGTGTTAATCGCTCCTAATTGAGATCATGATCATCTAATTACGACTTATTATTGAATTCATTAATGTAATTGGATTCCCCTTTCCCTAATATCTTGTTAATTGCGTTAAGTAGTGTTTTAGATGTTTCTCTCCCAGTCTCACAACCTTCCTACTAATTTAATTACCTCAAATTAATAGATTTAGTCCTTGTGGTTCGACCCTAGCTTGCCACTATCTATTATGAACTTGTTTTCTTCCTTTTCTTTTGATTTCCTTTTTATGCTTTGCCTTGTTTTGCTTGGTTTTTTTTTTCAAGAGTTGTGGGTTAAACTCTTAGGAAACCTTCACGAGAGCACACTCGTTCTCTAAAGCGATCTAGGGGTTTAAAGAGCTTGTCTTTAGTTGCTAAAATTGACCGTGATTCCTACGAAAGTGAGTTAGTGTACATTCTCGTCTCCTTTAGTGTGCTAGTCTTGCTTTAATAAATCCTTATCCTTTTCTCTTTTGGTTTTGTCTTCCTCGAGGACGAGAAAGAGTTAAGCTTGGGGGAATTTGATAAGTGTCATTTTTGACA
The DNA here is from genome assembly GCF_001683475.1 of Chenopodium quinoa. Lineage (NCBI taxonomy): Eukaryota > Viridiplantae > Streptophyta > Magnoliopsida > Caryophyllales > Amaranthaceae > Chenopodium > Chenopodium quinoa. The sequence goes on along the minus strand of NW_018745286.1, from coordinate 3,711,032 downwards.
CATATTAAGGCGTTTTTCTCCCTTAGTTTTAGGTTTATTTCGGTGTTTCTTTGTTATTTCTATTCTATTTAGTCTTGTTTTAGTTATCTTTGTCTTAGTTTATGGTTTTAGGCCTTAGTTGTGAATAATATGCTTTTTGCTTGGATTCTAGCTTGATTTGCATGTTTTTCTATGTGTTCTTTCACTTTTTCCTCTCTTGGTCTATTTATGTAGGTGCTTGACGCTTTCTTCAGTGCTTATGAACCGAGAAAAGGCAAGAAAATTCAATAGAAGAAGCTTGAAGCTAAGAAGCTTGAGACAAAAAAGCTTGAAGCTCGTAGAAGGCCTTAAACCGAGTCTTGTTCACTCTTTTAGCCATTACTTTTGATCTACACTTTGGATTGAGGCGATTCAAATTGCGTTGGAAACTAGACTTGAAGACCTTTTCAACGGTAGGTCACACACCCTAAGATCCTTCCTAGAACAGATGTTATGGTCGTTTGAATCTGCAAGACGCTGCTAAGTTGCGCAGCCTCCGCGGGCGCGGCCCATGGTGCTGCGGGCGTGGCTATTTGTACCGCGGGCGCGGCTATTTTTTCCGCGGGCTTTGGTTTCTGGGTCTTTTTAGAGCTTAATTTCTTGATTTCTTTCTTTCTCTTTTTGTAATATAAATAGAAGACTTCTTAGACTTCCAAAGGGGGAGGGGGGAGTTTTACATTTCCTCTCTTCTCTAATTAGGACTAGGGTTAGATTAAGATTTTCTCTCTCTAGTTTAGGAGTAGTTTTAGAGAGAGAAAGCTTGCATTTCAATGGAGATTTGAGAGCTTGAAGAAGCAAATTTTGTGGATTCTCTTCTCATCTATTCAATGAGCTTTTCTAACTTTCTCTCACCTTTATTGCTTTGTTTAATTCTTGTTTTTGCTTATTTCATTGTTGATTAGAGTAGTTAATTAGTTTACTAGTTTGATTCTTGCTTTAATTCTAGTTTTACCTTGCTTTCCATGTTTTCCTTCATTATGTTTGCTTATATTTTGTTCTAGGAAAATGGATGAAGGTTATGTTGATGAATTGAGTGATTGGTTGTAATTAGTATGCAATTGATTCTTGATTATTGTGTTTGGATGATGCTTACATTGACTAGAATCTTTTTAGCTAATTGATTCTTGGTTCTTAATTGTGTTTTCAATCATTTGTGCGAAAGTGAGTTGATTGAGAGTCTAGATTCTTCCATACCTTTGCTAGGCTAGTTGCGCGGGAGTGAAGTAGCTTAGTAGGATAATGAGCATGCTTAATTGCGCGGGAGTGAGTTGAGTGTGTTAATCGTTCCTAATTGAGATCATGATCATCTAATTACGACTTGTTATTGAATTCATTAATGTAATTGGATTCCCCTTTCCCTAATATCTTGTTAATTGCTTTAAGTAGTGTTTTAGATGTTTGTCTCCCTATCTCACTACCTTCCTACTAGTTTAATTACCTCAAATTAATTCACTTAGTCCTTGTGGTTCGACCCTAGCTTGCCACTATCTAGTGTGAACTTGATAGAGTTAGGTTAGGAATATAAATTATAAATTTGATCTAGGATAGTAGACCAACGACCTATTGTCCCCCGATCAAGACCTCTTTGGCCACTCTCAGGAAATATTTCTTCATTCGTAACCAAATCATGTCTAGATCCACCTCTGCGTCCCAATCCGCCTCCTTGATTACCTTTTCTCTAAAAATCTTAGCATTTGTATCCCTTAGAGTCCACCATCTTATCCTTGGCTCCTCTTGTCTTCCTTTTTTTCTTTGCCTTTTCTTTCAAATGAATAGTCATAACCAAAAGCTGGTGTTGGGTGACCACACACTCTCTTGGGATGACCTTGCATTTTAAGCAACTTTGTCTATCCGTGCTCTTTGTGAGTAAGAAGTCTATTTATGTTGCATTTGCTCAACTTTGGAAAGTTATCAAGTGTGAACCCCGCTTCTTAATCCAAGTATTAGCCAAAATTATATCATATGATTGGGCAAAATCCATAATAGCTTCACCACCTGCGTCCCTTTGCCCATACCCAAAGCCTCCATGAACACTCTCGTAGTCATCTCGGCTTGCCCCAACATGCCCATTTAAATCACCTCTAATATATAATTTCTCAGTATGGTGGACACCCTGTACCACCTTACAAAAACATTAAAATCTGATAAATACATGATAATTAAATCAAATAAAAACATCCCTTGAGCAGAGCTACGATCGTTGTCGCAAATCGTACATTTTTCATACCCTCTTTCATGTCGCTGCGATTTATAGCCTTCTTCAATGAGGGGGTCTATCAATCTGTTGTAGACGAGAAGAAAACTTTAGTCTGTTTCATCTGATTGTAATTGAATTATTAACCTCTTTTTCGATCCCGCACAAAACTTTACCCATGAAACAACATACTAACTCAAAAAACCAAAAACAAAACAAGAACAAAGCCCACCATAGGGGCACTTACTACACTCAAACCCACTATAGGGGTACTTACTACCATTAAAGAGTGTAGATTTATTGAATTCAATAACAAGAACATAAAGAAACTTAAAGGAAAGGGTCAAAAATAGCCAAATTTGCGGAGAAATTTGACTATTTCCGACCTATGAAACACTTTTTTTGAAGAACACTAGAGAGAAAAGATAGAAAGAAGACGGTTAGGGTTTTTACCCATGCAACGGATAAAAAACCACCCATGTCTCCATACTACTAATTAATAATTCAGTAAACTACCCGCACCCAAAAAAAAAAAAACAAAAGCAAGCCTGTACGTATTAAACCCTAAACCCTAGACAAGAACTCTTACATAGTTATATTAGTGATAGAGTTTAAAATCATTTTCAATTACCTTTACAAATGATAAATCATAGGTTCTAATATATTGGTAACTAAACCCTTCATCTTTGTAGTCTTTTGGTTAAATAATTTAGTGATTGCAAATAATTTAAATCATATTGTTTTTGTGTTTCTTACGTATTCAAAGCTTTAGACAAAGGCTTATTACATGTTATAATAATTATTGGCATCTACTAAGACAATAACTAATTTTGACTTATAAAAACGCCTCAAAGTGAAAAGCCATTACTTAAAGTATTCTAACGAAATTCCTTAGGGAGATCAAGAAAGAGAGTTGAAATACAAAAGGTCCAATTGGAAAGAAAACATTATCAGCTGGAAAAATATCCTTAAAACAAGCCCATACATTGTAGGGGCAAAAAGGCTAGTTTAAATTCAAATCAAGATAGAAAAAACACCTTATTTAGAAAACACTTAATTTGCATATCTTGCAACTTTTTAATATACTTCAGCTTCTTCTAATATGAATAAAATGACAATATGAAAATAGAGGGAAAAAGCCTAGCCGCCCAATAGATTAACCTCGACAATGAAAACAACATTGCAGTTTATAAAAAGTAAATTGAAATTCATTAATATTAAAATAGATGACCATAGATAGTTAAAGACTTAATACATCATGACACTGAAATAAAACTAGATAAATAAAAACATAAATGTTCTCCATAGCCATCTTAAATAGAGCTAAAATCCAAATTAGTCTAGATATAGACAATCTCATGGATTTTGGTGGGCTGTGTAACTTCCCCATTAGTTTTCGTAGTCTTCCCTCCCGGGCCCGGCGACACCATCACTCTGGTAACGAATTCTCCAATTTGTTTAGATTTTTTGGAAGAGGGATGGGTCCTTGAAAGTAGCTTCTTCCTCAATTTGGTAGGGGCTTTAGAATTATTTTTAACACTACCCTTAGGAGTAAAACAATCTTTTTCAACAAAAAATTCAAGTAGCATACCAAGTGGTTCATTCTCCATGTAAAACATAGCTTCTAGAACAGGGTCGTCTTAAGTATTTTGGAGGCCCTATGCTATCTACTTAATATAACAAATTTAGGCCCTTAAAATAATACGAATAATTTGTTCAATTATAAGCTACTATATCAATCCATATCTATATCTATATACATGTACTAAAGTAGAGTTTTTTTTTTTTTTTTTTTTTTTTTTTTTTTTGGGAGAGAATTTATTAATTTTCCCAGAAAGTTCATCATTTAATTTTTTATTGTAAATATTTTCTAAATAATTTAAATTTTACCGATCATAACTCGGGAATTATCTAATCGTTGTCTAAGCTATCAATTTGGGAGATTCCATCTTTCCACATACTCTAGGACCCTTTTTAATGGACCTTCAATGCTTGAATACAATACTATGATGTACTATAGTAGTCTTGTTTGGAAAGCATCTAATTTCCACATCAATCAAGATATACAATTGACGTAGGGGATTTGAACACGTCGTTATATGCTCAAACTCTAAGTCAAAAAAATTTATTAACACTTAACCACCCTAAACATGAGCATAGAGATAAGTTAAGGGTCGATCCACTAGGAATGGGAGTTGAAAACTATAACCTATAGTCAAGCTACTTCGAAACTTAGGTAAGGGTGTTGTTGTACTAGGGAAATCAAAGCACTAGGGATTAGGATCGACATACAATTATGATAGAAATGTTAATCGGGGGAAATTAAATCAACCAAACATTGCAAGGACTAATAGTAATCGCAATCGAAAGAATTCAAAATGTTATCTCCTAGAAATCAAGCTAGGTTTCCTCTATGAATGACTAATCAAGGAGAATCACAATTCAAAATCAATCAATAAATGCAACCCCTAAATCAAGTGGTCATGTCATTAGGAATGACAATGCAATCTAGTTTGGAAATCTAGGTTGATCACTCCTATCAAACCAAACACATGCACAATTCTATTAATCAATTTGATTACAACATTGAATCAATCAAAATCCCCTAATTAACAATCATCCATTACTCATGCATGCTTCACCTTCACCCTAGTAAGGAATCTACTCACTAAGCATATTCAAATGAAGAAACAAAGCTAAGTAAATCATAACCATAATCATATTCAACTAATCAAGGAGAAATTCAAGTAATCAAGCAACTAATCAAAAATCAAACAAATCAAACAATCATACATGAATCAAAACAACATTAAACCAATAGAGAAGAATTAAGGACTCACTAAATATCATTGAATGAAGGAAATCCAAGCTTGATTAGAGCAAATTTGGAGTACAAATCAAGAATCCAAGTATTTCTCTCTCTACTTTCTCTCTCTAATTATCTTAATCTCTCTCTAAAAACTGAATTCTAAAAATTTCTTTATGAAGAAAAAGGAGAAAAGTTATTTATATTATAACTAACTAAACGAAAATAAGGTAAGAATCCCAAAATAGACCCAACCGGACGCGCCCTCTCACGAGCATGCGTGCCCGCGAAGATCTAGGTACGAAACATGGACCTCAAGTGGTGCGCCCGCGAAGAAGATGTGTGCGGGTGCACACGTCACTTGCGCAGGCTTGATGTAGATGGTGCGCTCCTCGTGATCCACACTAGGTATGGCAATCCCGAAATAAGGTTTACGGTGAGTTCAACACCACGATTTTATGCAAGCGCAACATGAGAGGGCAAACACCAAGTCTTAGAGCTAGCCATTCCTTGCCTTGTGAGTTATGCATGAGCTTCCACCTTGCACTTTGAGCCTCTTCCAACTCGGAAAATCAACGTGATGGGTCTTGGGCTTCACCTTACTCCTACAAATCAAGAAAGAAGAGCAAATAAAGGAGAAAACACAATAAAAACTACAAAAATGGAAGAAAGCACGAAATAGGCAAGAAATAGCGAAACTAAGGAACAAGTGAACAAAACTAAGCAACTAAAGGGAAGGAAAGCTATAAAAAGAAAGCAAAAACATCCTAAAATACTACCATTTGAGTGCCATAAATGACACTCATCAACAATTAAGAAAAAATAAACAGAAAACACCCAAGGAAATACATATCAGTATGTAAATAATAACCAAATTTCGTTTTAGAAAAAAGTAAAACTCCTTATTCTATAGAAACATCAAAGCTACTGCAAGAATTCAAAGATAGATGTCAAATCTTCATCAAAGTACACTACCATTTATCGATAAAGTAGGTGTTTTAAATGTTTTTATTATTTTTTTTTTTAAAAAAAGTAGTTTGGTTGAATTTGCTATTAATTGAGTCATTTGGTGGAGTAATTTGGGCCTTTGGGGAGATATAGGAGATTAGGAGATAAAAATGGATCATAATTCTCATATTAATTTGAATAAAATATATGGAAAGTTGAATTATATTGAAAAACAGGAAACAACGAATTTAATATAGGGAATTAAACAATTTAATAAGTTGGAAAGTCCAATTGTATTGAACTGTAAAACGTGATTCTAGGAAAAAGAGAGACACAGATGAGAGAGAATGTGTGTTATGGAGTAAACAATTTTATTTTTGGCCAAAAAATAGAAACATGGGCTTTGTCTACCGATTTTGGGCCCTCCAAATTGTGGGGCCCTATGCAACAAGTCTACTTGCACAACCTGTTAGCCAGTCCTGTTCTAGAAACAGAGGACTCATAACCTTAGTGATATTCTTGAATTTTTTTTTTAACTTCATATGTTTGTTGGGTTATTAAGTTAGTAATGAATCCATGATACAAAGACTTCAAAGCAATTAGTGAAGAGAAATTGAAATAGACTTTGAATTCTCCATATCTCACCAAAGCCCTAGGAGTAAAAGAATGATTTTGTATATAAAGTTAGTATTGGTATGAAACTTATTGGAAGGTAGTGTAATTTATAGGAAATTTTCAAAGACTAGATTCAATGTAGTAATGGAATACAAAGTGTATACTCTTGTTTCAATATTTGATTTCATCTTGGAATTGTTAAAAGGTAAAGGCCGAAGAGTTTTTTCATGCATGTGTTCCAAAAAAACTCCATTTTTGCTTGGACTTAGGAAAGGGATATAACCGTTTAATAGAAAAAAGGAAAAATTCATGGGAATAATCCCACCTTTGGGCCATTCATTTTTAATAATCCCACCTTTGGATTATTTTTTAATAATCCGACCTTTACCCCCCATTCTTTTTTATTGGTCCCAACAAGTCATGTAACCTGTTATAACAAGTTACAGGACACGTGGCGGCCTGTGATTGGTCAAAAAAAAATTAAAAAAAAAAATAAATTTATTTAAAGAAAAAAAAAACCAAAATTAAATTAACCACCCAGCACCACCAGTCCAGCACCACCACGAGCACCATGAAAACACGAACCAGTCCACCACCCAGCTCCACCACGAGCACCATGAAACCATGAACCAGTCCACCACCCAGCACCACCATGAGCACCATGAAACCACGAACCAGCACCACTACCCAGCACCACGAAACCACATAGCACAAACCCACGAACCACCCATCAACCCACGAACCCCAAAACCCACAACCAACGGACCCCAAAACCCACCACCCACGAACCGACGAAACCCAAAACTCACAACCCACGAATCGACGAACCCCAAAACCCACAACTCAGAAAGTTGAACTCGAACCCAGATTCCCATAACCCACAACCCATGAACCCAAAACCAGTGGCAGAGCCAGGATTTGTAATCCAGGGGGACAAATTTTAGATGTTTAATAATCGACAATAATTATAAGAAAAAAAAATTGATCACATAAATTGTTTAATATATATTTGAAATCGCTTGTGAGATATGACAATTATTCTTATATGGTGAAAGAGGAGTTGTTAAAAGATTAATTGCATATTAAGAAAATTATTAACCAAAAAAATTTTTTTTTTGCTGGTAAACCCCAATTTTAAGGTATGTAATCCTCAATGATCGATAAATATGATTTATCAAATGATAAGCATTTAAACAAATTGATAGTAGATGTAAAGGTATTTGGGTTACATTTAAAAAATAAATAATAATAAATAAATAAAAAAAACTTTCTTTGACTAAAAATAAAATTAGAAACTTAGTTCCAAACAAGCTATAAAAAAAATAGAATTTAGGCACACATAATTAGAGAGATAAAAAACAAAAAGGACATGTGTTCATTACAAATACTTTAATAACACATTAGTAATCACTATCAACAAGGCGATACTTGATTAAACAGTTAAATGAGAGTAGTTAGAGGTTTGAAGACTTATAATACTTTGTATATATAAATTACATACTATATAATGAAATTTAAAAACCAGTAAATAAAAAAGGGCAAAATCCAAAAACAAGAAAAAGAAGTTAAATGGGAGCACTTTGTATAAACTATAAAATGAAATAAAAATAAAGTCCAAAAATAGCAAAAAGAAACAAAAAAAATGATTGGGTAAAGAATCGAACCTAGGATCAAAGAGAAATACAAGCTTTACTCAAGCCCATCAACCACCAGACCAAATGTTATCTTTGTTATATAAGGTATACATGTAAGGTATTTATTCTTATTCACAACATTTATTTAAGCTAACATAAATTAAATTTTTTTTTTCGAAAAATGGGGGGACAACCGTCCCCCTTGTTCCTACATGGCTCCGCCCCTGCCCAAAACCTAAACAACCACATACTTCGTATAATCAAAATCACATAAAAAGATAAAATTAAGATAGAGGGCTATCAGGGAAGAAAGGAGGAGCCAAAAAAGCAGAGGAATTTGTAGTTGGAATCAAGATCAATAGCGTTGTTGTTGTTGTTGTTGTTGTTTGGTTTGTTAAATGCCATAATTTGTTGGACTTTTTGTAATTGAAATTTGGCTTCATCTCTTTCTTTGTAAGCTGTTTGTAAAAGCTGAAGCAACTTCTTGATTTGCTCATTGCTCTTCCTTATCTCTTCATTTGTCTCATTTTTTGTCAATTCTAACTCAAATGTCTTGTATTCAAGCTTCTGTTTTAACTCAACAACACTCTGTAATATCAAAGGAAAAAAAAAGTGGGTGGTGGTTTTGAGGTTGGCTGGGTTTGGGGACGTGGGTGGGGTTTCAGGGAAGGGGAAGGCCGTGGCTGGGGATTTCGGGATTGGGCGGGTGATTTTGGGATTGGATGGTGGGATTGTGTGAGGGTTGAGGTTAGTGGTGGTTGGGCGAGTGGTGGCTGGTGACAAGTGAGGAGTTGAGGAGGTGGTGGTGGTTTGGGTGAAAGTTCAAGCAGTGACTATGGAAGAGGTGGGAGGAGATGAATTAAAAAATTAAAAAAAATTTGACCGGTTTCTGGTCAAATGGGACCAATAAAAAAGAATGGGGGGTAAAGATCGAATTATTAGAAAATAATCCAAAGGTGGGATTATTAAAAACGAATGGCCCAAAGGTGGGATTATTCCCATGAATTTTTCCTAGAAAAAATACGGTAATTAAGAAGAAATGATGATTAGTTTGCCACTCGCATTTACTTGACTCATGTAAACTGTGTACATGAGGTAAACAAAGACTATCTGGCTTTTCACTTATGAATTTACGATACTACCTGCCCCGAACCTTTCTTCCTCCTTTTATCTCTTGCTGGAACCTGGAACACTTGAGTACTATGTAACTATGGATCTTAGTAGTTGCTTCCACTTTTTTTTTTTTTTTTTTTTTTTTTTTTATAACTAACTGATTGAATTTTTGGTCCTTTTTTTTTTTGAAAAATAAAATTAATCTCTAATTCTCTAGTCAAAGGAAAAGCGACTTATTTTATATAAAACATATTTAACAATCATTTCTTAAACAATATAAAAAAAATTATATACAAATTTGGGAACCTACAGCTTCTCTTTTGAGAACAATTGTTTGTTTTCCTTTTCAAGATCTATTTTTCTATTCCTTTCACTAGAATTATGTCTGATGTTTAAAGAAAGGTTTAGAAGATTAGATCAAAAGACAGTAAAAATATGAATTACATACAATGACTTAGATGTGTGCATAAGGAATAATAGTATGGTTTTATTTTTCCAATTTGTATTATTCTAAGAGACTTACAGTGAGTAACAGGTTATGTTACTCACAGGGGTATAGCCGACATTTCACCTACTATAAGTCACTTGGTGGATGGGTGATGTGGCCTCATTTTTTCCGACGTGTTTTACTTGGTTTGCCAATTGTACTCATGTTGGGTTTCTCACAATTGACACCGTTAACATTGGACGTTTATGGAGTTTCATGAAAACTCCGAAGCCCTAGTCGAAGAAAGGCACGAATTCCGGGTTTTCAATTCGACTTCGTTGATGCTCAACTAGAATTCTGGGCGGAACCGAACCGGAAGAGGCTCGAAGAGGTCCAACTCGAATTCTGGGCGGAACTCAAGTCGAGGAGGTCCCAACTCGAATTGTTGGTGTTTCCAGGTTCTTTCTGATTCAATTTAATTTCGAACTGGCTTTATGTTTTTCGGTTTTTCGAATGTTTTATGGTTGGGGTTCGATGTTCTGTACGTCGATTGTTTCTGTTGACAGAATTAATTTGATGCTAGAGTTGCGGTTCCAGTTCGGATCTGTTATAGCAAAAGTAAAAATGGTAATAGTTTCACTTTAATTGTTAATTTGTGGAATTAGCGGAATATAAGTGGAAATTAAAAAATGGAATTGTTGCGATTATGTTTGTTAATTGGATATAAATGGAATAAATTAATAGAATTTGTGGAATTTGCGGAATATAATTGGAATTTTTTAATTATGGGTGCAATTATGCTGCTCATTCCATTATTAAATTTGATGGAATGAGGTGAATTATGCATTCATTGGTGGTCATTATTTGTTCGTTCTGTGTGATATTGTGTTATGGTGTGAAATTGTGTCAAGATTCGATTTGTTTTGATTGGTTATTGTGGGTATTCTTATGTGACAGATTACAAAAATGTCAGCGGGGAATGGTAAGCGAAAACGTACAATGGTGAGGGTTTTTTTTTAAAAAAATATTCTTTAGGCTAGGGATGTGATGATGTTTTGAATTAAGGTTTTATGGGGATGTGCTTATGTGTTGAATTATGGTTTAATGTTTTGGTATGTTGTGGTTATAAAGGTTGGGGCTGAAGATGAAGAGGGGTATGGGGGTATGGGCTCAGTAACAAGAGTAATGTATGTGAGCAGAAGACCATGCCTTTGTATCCAGAATTGTTTAGGGTACTACATTACGGAAGTCTGCATGTGTGAAATTGCTTTGTTTGCACGATTAAGCTTTATGCATGAATTTAGTTGCTGGTGTGCTTAGGATGGCGGATTAAGTTATGGAGGGGCCGTCAAAGGTAGGGCGGAGGTGATGGCTGAACATTCAAAGGCCAGAAGTCGGGTAAGTTTGCTTGTTGATTCAGTTGTCAGTGGGTGTGGGATAGGAACATTAACTTAATTACTGTAATTTCATTGGCAGCCTCCTAACATGAGTTGCCGCGTGGAGTCATTCGGGTGCATATGTCAGAAATTTGATGATAGGCGAAGACGTTGGGTTTGTGAGATGGGATTTGGCAGTCTTTTACATCTTGCTTTAGATATGCATCTACCAAGGCAATTGGCATATTGGGTCATGACACGGATGGATCCTATTAGTAAAATGCTTAGAAGTCCCAATGGACTTGAGTTTCGGTTTTCAAAGAATCGGGTACTAGGGATACCAATGGGTTCTAGGACTGTTCCTAGTACTAAAACCATGACCCAAGATGATCATTCGAAGGTTCAGAGATTTATTCTCAAGTATGGTAAATCGTGGGAGTCCAAGTTTGGTAGACAATCTGGTCAGGTCTACACGTCTGTAGGCATACCATTAAGTTCAGATATGATGAATCAGCTGGAGGGGTACTTTGATGCTGGAGAGGAAGAGGAATTCAAGACGTAGTTCTTGATAATTGCTTTAGAGATGGTGTTGTGTCCCACGCAGCCACCTCAGCTTGCGTCTGACCTACTACCTGCAGTAAGCTGTGCTACGGAGGCAATTGAGTACGATTGGTGTTCTTTAGTGTTGTCGAAGTTGCTAGAGAGCGTACAAAATTTTGCTCGACGTTTCTATGCTAATTGGTTTGCCAGTGGATGCGGCGGGTGTGCAATATTTGTTGTAGTATGTGTTTCAGTGTATTGTTGCCTGTTTTTTTTTTATCTTGTGCTTTTGTGGTTTAGTAATTGCTTGTTTTGCCTTTATTATTTAGCAGATATTTTACTTGGATCGGTTGGATATGGATCCTATTCAGTGGGATGTTTTTCCAAGAATTAAAGTGTGGATAATGCAACAGATTGGGAAGGCAGCAAAATTAGATAAATTGCTGTCCGGCGACTACGGGAAACTAGGGGTAAGCACTTTTGTATTTGTATTATATTGCATAGTATGCATAGTGTTCTGCTTCAATCAAATAAGGTTTAGAGTAACCTTTTTCCATTTGTATTTGGTTGTGTGGTTGAAGCTATTGGATGTTGCTTACGGTGAACAACACCCAAGGGATGCAAGGGATAGTGTAGGACCCCTACAAGCTGGAGCGAATAATGTGAGGTTTGATCTTAAAGTAGTTGTTTCACCTGTGTACTTTGAATCCGAATCTGAAGTAACTTTGTTCGGATGCAGATGCATGAATTACCAGTGCCTGGGGTTAACTTCAAGGCCAGGCAAAGGAGGGGCCGAATGCCTGAGCTGACAGATCAATGAGCTCAGTTACTTGTATTTCTATTTGTATTTTTTTCCAGTGTGGAATGTTCTGAATAATCTTATAGGATTTGGATATTGTTAATTCATTTCAGTTTGGAATGTGTAATATGGGTTCTAGGATATGGTTATTATTTTCAGTTTTGTTTAATACTCAAAAAGTTTGTCAATTGACGAAATATTATTCCTATTGTTTGTTGTATTAATAATACTCCCTCCGTTAATTTTTATTTGCAACTTTGGGGGGTTTTGCGGTTCACGAGGCAAAATTTAAGGGGCAAACATTAGTGGGAATAAATGAAAGTGATTAAAGTGTTTGGAGAGAGAAAGTTGGCCCACCCACTAGCAAATGAAAGTGATTAAAGTGTTTGGAGAGAGAAAGTTGGCCCACCCACTAGTAAAATTATTAAAATCAGAATTTTTAATTAAGGGTAAATTTGTAATTTTCAGGGTTTTTGTGTACTAAAAATAAAAATAAAATAAAAAGTTGCACATAATGGTTAGCGGACTAAAATGACAAAAGTTGCAAATAAAAATTAACGGAGGGAGTATAAAATATTATTCCAGTTGTCAATTGTTTGTTGTATTAATAATACAGGGTTAAGGTCTTGAGATCATTTTCAAGGCTGTGTAAAATAATTCGTAGAGTGTCTTCAAAACTAATGTTTGAATGAATCAGTTTTGTACTACAGTCGCCTTAAAGAAAAAGAAATCAATGAGCTCAGTTATTTGTATTTCTATTTGTATTTCATTTAAGGGTTAAGGTCAAGGCCTTGAGATGAGTGAATATTTAATCCAAATTTGTCTTTTGAAAATAAAGCCGATTATAACTTAGAAAACAAACTTTGAAAATATCGGACTTGAACAATACAACCTGTATATTAGCAATGGCTTTGACTTCCATCAAACATACAAAAAAAGCGTACAACCCACTCCCAAGTCAAAATCACAACTGATATAAGCTTGTTATAGCACATATTATCTCCCCTTGTTGAATTCCGGCAAGGATGAAGGGTCAATAGGGTGATGGAATAATAACAAGTATACTCTAAAAGGGGGGGTTGAATAGAGTATGGCCAATTGTCGCAAGTTTTAAATTTAAAGGTCTTGCCGAACGCAGTTTCAATGCGTACCTGATTTAACTATTCAGTGTCAAGGCTTTGAGATTGACTTCAAGGCTTAAAAACAAGTTGCGTAAATAAAATTGAAGTAAAAGCATTACGAAGTTCGGCAAAAAAATACCTACGTCTCCGCCTAGGGTTGTTCAAAGGCGTAATAAACTGATTTAACTATTCAGTGTCAAGGCTTTGAGATTTACTTCAAGGCTGAAAAACAAGTTGCGTAAATAAAACTGAAGTAAAAGCAGTAAAATAAAGCAAAAAAGCAGTAAAAGAGACATATATTATTACAAAGTTCGGTAAAAAATGCCTATGTCTCCGCCTAGGGTTGTTCAACCCGTAGGTTTTTAAACGTTTTTTTTATTTCTTCCTTTAGAGCCCTAAATCACTTACAAGATCACCTCTCTTCTACCTGAATCACCCGATTACACTTTAGAAACATTTAGTAAAAGAATTCAAAATAGGAATAAAAAAAATGCCATGGAGGAACAATGATAATATGCGTGACTGTTGCTTCTGTTGTCTGGATTGGTGTTCCGCTAAAAGTTCTCATGACACTCATCTAAACTTTTCATTACATCAGGCTGCTCGGGTGAGAAGTTACAGGTCTGATTCTCGTTGTAACAGAGAGAATGATGACACTGACTTCCATCTAGATAGGATTAAGTTGCGTGGACATGATTTGACCGTGACTGAAATCTCTGCAAGTGATGAATCTTTCAAATAATTTTACCATCCCAATTGATCAAAATTACAGGTAGTAAAGGTCAGATAAGAGCATTGCAAGTGAGACCTTACTGATAAAATTCTCCCTCACCGAGTACTTGTAAATATAGCATCTCTTTCCAAATCAAATCCAAGCACATCATTTTGGTTATATCTTCCTCAAGTTTCGATAACCAATTTTCGGCTTTTTCCATCTTAACTGTTAAATTCTTCTGCTCTATAACTAAATCCTATTTCTCTTTGTTTAGGACCTGAATCATTTCATCTTTCTCTCTCAAACATTCCAATTTCTCCCTCTCTAAAACCTCCTTAACTTCCTCAATTATGGTTGGTTTTTTCAGGATAATGACGCCATAAGCCACCTTAAGAAATCCCTCGAGAGATACTTCCCCAAGACCCCAATTTCAACCATTTTTTCACTAGTCACCCCAAAAACCCAAAATTGAATGCTAAAGTTCATCACACATACAAACATCACTTCCGATCTAGGTTCTGGCGTGACTACTAGTAACCAAATAAACCCAATTAACAAAATCGGCTACCAGAATTAAATTCAAGGAGTTTAAAGCACAAGTTGGATAAAAATATTAGAAACCCATTTACCAATTTACAGAAAATCAAATACCCAAAAGAGTAAATGATTAAATTACTCTAAAAATAGTATAAAAAGTGAGAAATTAAGGTTCAAAACTTACAGTAAATGGGTATAAAATCTTAGGCAGGGTTTTGAACCCACAAACTCGTGTTTGATGGGAGGTAAAAAAAACCACTGGGCTGCAGCTTTAATTCTTGACATATATCACACAAATATTCTATTTAACCCTTTTCCTCTTTCTCTTTTTTCTTAAAAAAAAAAAAACTTTTCAATTTTTTTTAAAAAGTCAGTGGGTTCAATGAACCCACTTGAACCCACATTGGATCCGCCCCTAGCTGCTGCTGATTATTGAAATAAGCCGGAACGTGATAACATCATCCTTGACAAGGGCTTCATCTTCGCCGTTTTGATTGTCAAGGGCGCTGTTTTCACTGTTCCGGCTTATTTCAATGACCTGCAGCGTCAGTATCTCTCGAGGGATTTCTTAAGGTGGCGTATACCGTCACTATGGAGAAAAAACCAACCATAATTGAGGAAGTTAGGAGGTTTTAGAGAGGGAGAAATCGGAAAGTTTGGGAGAGAAAATTGAAATAATTCAGGAACTTAACAAAGAGAATTAGGATTTAACAGGCAATGGACTTTCTTTTGAGCACCATTGCTAAAAAGAATGAAGCTTTGAGGTGGAGATGAAGGTGAAATAGGTGGAGACAGGAGAGAGAGAGAGAACGGGGGCTTAAATAATGGATGAAGTGGCGGTTTAATAGGAGTGAGAAGGTGAAAAGGTGGAGTGAAGAGTTGTGATTTGACAATTCAATGGATGGAGACAATAAGTACATATGCATGTATTTGGCAATAGGGACGCAGGAAACAAGGTTAATAAATACCTTGAAAATCGGAAAGGTTTTATCAAAAATATAAGTTATTTCCAAAAAGAATTTTTCAAAACCTTATTTAATAAATATCCAAAGATATATTCATTAAATATTATGTTCCTATTTTTTATTCACTGCCATTTTTCTGTTCCAATATTCATCAAATTTTCTATTTTAGCTTTTTTAGTTGTTTTTTGTCTCCTTTTTTTTTATGGAGTTCATACCTTATTTTCATTTTTAATATAGGTTTAAAGTTATTATTTCAATTATTGTTAAGATAAGTTACATTGAAATAATACTTGAATATTAATTGTAATTGAATTTGACTATTACAATTAGTCAAGCGTTGTTGTCAATTAAAATAAAATAGATTTATTTAATTCAGAATGTATTGAGGATCAATTTAGGATTCAACTGTTTTAGTCAAAATAGATTGAGGAATATTATGTAACTTAATTCTATTCATATTTGGTTTTAAATTAGGTCAAACATGTGTACACATAATTAAAACACTTTGACAACATAGTACATGGTTATTGTTATTGGAATTTGATTGTATATAAATACAGATTCTTCTTAACCATAACATATTAATTGTAATTTCTAAAACGTAGAGATGTATAGTAACCTGCCATGTCATATTGTTATGTTTGGAGATGCATGTAGACATACTTTGGTAGGTTATTTGGTTTTTGTTTTATATATTATGTATGATTTATTGTTTTTTTCCTGTTTATAAATAACTTTGTGAATATTGTAGGTACTTCCAGAGGAATGGACTTCCATGTTGGCTGAAGTTTGTAGTCCTGTGGAAGTTCTTCGAGGCCCTAATAGTCGTATATGGCCTATGCAGCTAGTGAAGGTTATTGAAGATACTAAAAGTAATATGTGTCTTGATATTGGGTGGGAAAGTTTTGTTAATGAAAATTACTTGGTTGATGGTGAGATAATGTTTATTTATTATGCTGGTAATAGAACATTTTATGTTAGGGTCTTTTCTCCGGCTATGGTTGAAAGACTTGCTAGTATTGAACCTATTAAAAAAGATGAGGATATATAAATTTATGTAATTTTATATTTCGACTTTATGAATAAAACATTATTAGAGGTAATTTGAAACTTAAATATTTGACACTGTTCAAAGATTTTGGTATGTATTTTCAAAATAATAATACACCACAGTGGTCTATTTTTTCCGTGCCTTCATCGGTAGTTTACAGTGGTCTATTATTAGCTTTAACATAGAATTATGAAAATGTATATCTAAATAGTTAGCTTTGTTGAGGGGGATATTTAAAGATGGGCTGAATATTTCTGTTGAAAATTGGACGTTGTTTTTGAACCCCAAGTAAACCGCAAGACCTATTCAAGTACACGTTCAGGCTTCAACAACTTTTGAATGTCGAACCTCATATATAGGATTGGAGTTGGGCATGTTAAATAAGAGTGCATCTTCTCAGGGGGAGCAAAGGTGTGTTACGCTGCATAGTATTTCAAGACCTTGACCCTCATGTCGAACAATTGATTTCTTAGTTTACGAACTACAACAAAATGAGTGCATATAAGCGCATAACAGCTATTGATTTATCATGTATATAGGAGGGCGTTTTGGTGTTTTCAATTCTTTTTTCGTTTGATTTTTTTCTACAGTGGTAAATTTAGATGTACCATTATGCTACAATGGTACATTTAGATGTACCATTATGCTACAGTGGTACATTTAGATGTACCATTATGCTACAGTGGTACATTCATGTGTACCATTATGCAACAGTGGTACATTCATGTGTACTACTAAGCATGCATAACGTATAGTGGTACTTTTTACCATTATATTTTCCACCAAATTTCCTTCCACTTTGGCCCACTTTCACGTGACAAACTTGCACTTAATAACAACTTTGCCATCGTATACATTAGCAAATCAATAGCTGGTATGCGCTAGTAGTTATCCTAACAGAATACAACTACAAGCCTACAATTATAAAACATATAGCATCGAACACACATTTTGTACTATATTGGTAGATACTAAAAATAGCCACCTTATGTCAAGACATCATTAACGCAAAAGCACAGAAGGACATCAGCATCTCACAATTCATTAGGTACTTCAGTATAAAGAAATTGTTGTATTAGGCCAATAAAAACCAAATCTTTCACTAACAATGCAAGAGCTTGATCTAAAAGTTCAAAACTAGTCACAGCCTCACAGGCACAAAACAGATCCTAGTTATCAGCATCGTCGTCGTCATCATCAACAACAGTTAACACAGTAATATGGCACAAAACAGATCCAGGACCACGTTTGAGACAATATTAATTAATGGTACATCGGGAGCTTATGTAAGTTCTTCCGGTGTTTCTTTCCCACTAAATGCATATTAAGACCATCGTCGCTTGTGCAGCTGATTTTACAAACATCACACCACGGTTCTTGGACTCTTCTTTTCTTTGGAAGGTTGTGTTGTGCACTGGTTTCCCCGGTACTCACTTCAAGTTGTGTTTTAGCAGCAGTTGTGTTTGGAATAATGAGGGGCAGTGAAGCAATAGTTAAGACAGTATTAATGGGGTTCTGGTTGAGCTTTCGTAAGCTCTTCTGGTGTTTATTTCCCACTAAGTGCATACTAAGACAATTAGTGCTCGTGCAGCTGATTTTACAAATATCACACCATGGTCATTCAGTTTTTCTTATCTCTAGAAGGTTGTGCTGTACAATCCGATTATCATCATTTATCAAAAATTAGTGAAAATAAATCAGAGAGAAACAAAATACAGAACTTCGAATTTCACAAACAGTAATGTGCAAAGATTGGATGAGATGAATATCACATAATCTAAACAAAAAAAGATAATAATCGAATTATTAATAATAAGAATCTGCATAAACTATAAATTAATAAGATGATTTATAGTATAATTATTAATAATAACAAAAGAAGGAAATGGACAAAATATTACAGTACAATTGAGAACATGGAGAAAGAGGTCAAGTCATTTTTTTAAAGGTATGCAGCATACCCATAGTTGAGTACACATGTTTATGCTTTACTCCATCAAGAACACATAAAAGTCAATCATAAATCATAAACTCAATTAGAAACAACAAGCAAACTTTCAACAAGTATCCATTTTTCAGAGATTACGAAAACATACCACAGAATAAGTAATAGGGGCAGATTGTCTGACAACCCAATTTGATTGAAATTGAGCAGGGTCCGAATAAAAAGGTTGTGCTCCAAAACCCGGAGTATTTGATGGATATTTCCCAGGACCAAAACCCGGAGTACTTGATGGATATTGCCCAGGACCAAAACCCGTAGGTAGAAAGACAGAAGGGTTAGAGTAGAGAGATTGAAATTAAGGAGGGTATGACAATGAAGGATTATGAATTGAAGGTGGCATAGATTGCCCAGGAATATTAGGGTGGTGGGTGTATGCTGCTTGATTGTTTGGTTGATACATTATTTTATTTTTTTTGGTAACGTTATTGGAGAAATTGTAGATCTGGACAAGAGAAGAAAAGAGAAAGGAAGGAGTATGTTAGGAACATTTGTAGTCGAAGTATATTATTTTTTCAAGTAAATTAAGTTTATTACATATATTTTTTGTTATTATTAATTTTAAAATTTTTTAACAGAGTTATTTCTATTTTATTTTTTTTCGTTGTTATATTTTATTAGTATACTTGTTATTACTTATTATTTATTAATATTACTTCTTATTAATAAATATTTATATTTACTGTAGTTGTAATTGTTTTTGGGAATAGTTATAATTTATTATAATTATTATTTATTATAAGGAATTACTTATTACTGCCGAATAGTGGAACAGTACATCAATGGCTTTTATTATACGCATTTCCCACTGACATTTGGCACTGTGATGTCACTGTGATAAATATTTGTGCTATCATGATTTTTTGCTTCTGCTTTTCAGGAAGTGTGTCATTGTCATTTTATTGTATTGTCATTGCTTCTGCTTCTACTTTTTCCACACTTATTGTATTGTATTGTATTATCACACACCCATTTGAAAATCGTATCTGTAGTGTTGGTAATGCAATTGTGACATTGTGGATTACAGACGCCTATAATTGATGGAACTTGACGATGACAACTGAGACAAAACCGAAGATAACTCAAGCTAACTACTTCATAGAACTTCGCAGTTTTCGCAGATATAATCTCAAGGTCTTGAGATCAATAAACTGATTTGAACAGTGAGAGGTTCAATTCGCAATTTCCACAGATAAAATCTCAAGGTCTTGAGACAAGACACATAAACTATAAACTTAACAGACGAGTATGTTAGCACATCACATATTGGTCTTCAAAACTACAAGATATTAACAGAAATAGCATTACACTCTCCTCCTTTTTGACATTACATCCATTCAATCAGAGAAGAAATGTGCAACAAAAAATCAAAAACATTGTTTAGTACAGACCAAATATTAAAAAGATTCAAAGAAAAATTGTTTAAACAACACAGCTTCAAGGCCTGCATTTCCGGGATCGTTGAAAGCGAACATTATCCCTTGCCGTTTTACACCAGCGCCCATGAGCATCTGTGAAGACTTTGTCCTTCATCATCTCATCAATCCTCCGTTGCTCCTCCGCTTCCCTGTACTTCTTGACAACCCCATATTCCTCAACAGTAATAATTGTAGGTTCGGTCTGCTGAGGTCGTAAAATAGGCCTGTCCTTCACACTACGTACACAATTCAATTAAACATTGGCAGACTTATCTCGCGCCTGCTGAGCAGCATCTTCATCTAAGGGCATTATGCTACCAGTGGCTGTGTAGATTAGGGCATTGAGATAGAACATTTGATTGACCTTGGCATTAACAATTGCCAAAAGTTCATGAGTCTAATCCAACTTTTTTCCGTGGTCTTGAATTTCAAGCATCATATCACGACAATTTTCATCTTGACCGAATTCGAGGGCATCAAGACGAGAGTCGAGGGCATCAAGACGAGAGTCGAGGCCATAAAGACGAGAGGAAGACAAAGGAGGGTTATCAAGGGCTTTCTCTTTCCCTTTCCCTTTAGACAGAGACGATGGCAGGGCAGACATTTCATCAGAGGATAGCTCAGATCGGAGCTTCCATGTACCATCAGGAAGACAGAAAATCCCGATTTTGTTAAAAGAATCCATACCAATGTTAGGGGTTCGGTTTCTTTCGACTTCCTCATTCCCTAAATCGATATCAAAGAACTCAAATATTTTGGGAAGCAGATTGGCGTAAGGAAGAGGGGTATGGTGGCGTGACGAAGAATAGTAGTGAACCATGTGGTTCAAGATTATGTTAGGTAAATCGAGGGTGTAACCATTAAGAAGCAGGAATATTATTTCAAGGGTTTGATCTGTGACGAGTTCCCTGGAAGTTGTGCGGGGAACAATGCATCGAACAAGATATGTAAAGATAATTTTTGGTTCAAGTTTCAGAGAGGAATGAGTTAATTGCCTTGATTGTGGAAGGTCTGGAAGAAAATATTATTCTCTTGCCTTAGAAACACATTCCTGACGAGGGGGATGAGAGTCTGTCCATAAATCTGGGGTAGTTTGTAAAATTTGGGCCAATGTAGACGGATTCAGGATTATTTCTTTCCCTTTGAAAAGGGTTTTAAGATTAGTCTCCCCCCACGATTCTTGGTAACAACCATGTTTATGAAAAAAAGACGAGTAAGACGGGAGTATGCAATGTCAGAAAGAGATGACATTTTAAATAAAGAAGACTCTCTAAAGACCTTAAAACAATTGAAAGTAGCAGAATCAATCAGGTCAGTATTCATAATTGCATAAAAACAGAGTCGGCGAGAATGATACCCATCTTTCCACTAACCCAGTGTTTGGTTATTTCTAAACCACGATGAAGGAAGGGAAGAATTTACCTCGGGTTCAGTAGGACATTTGTGAACTGGAGACCGTGGAACTAAGGAATCTGAGGAGAACTCCAATGGGGATGAAGCCTCGGAAGACGAGATCTCGGTAACCTTCTTCTTAGAGGAAGAAGCGGTTTGAGTGGCTTTTGAAGACGGAGGTTTCAAAGCACTGGTCTTTCTTTTGGGCGCCGTTGAAGCCAAACCACAGAATTACGGTGTTTTTTCCAAAAAGTTCAGAGAGATGAAATAAATCAGAAAAATTGGAAGAAGAGAAGTGGCGGATGAGAGAGAAAGTGAAACGGGCTCAAGTGTAATAAAGGTAGGAATTCGAAAAAGGCTGGAATTCCAAAAAGGTCCTTACAAAACGACGTGAAATAGGGAAGAGGAGAGAATCAAGGTTTTGATTTTTGAATAAGGGAAGAGAAAGAGAAACTAAAAGGCGGAGAGAGATGACAGTTAACACGTGACCAGACTACTCAAGAAGAGAAATAAATACATTTTGAAAATCAAGGACTCTTAATTTCTTTTTGAAAATCATAAAAAAATAATTGCAACGTCCCTCTTTCTATTTAAACTACCCCAGCCACTCATTTGAAGCTTTATTGTTGTTCTTCTCAAATTTCCCTTTACCCTTTTTTGATTTTCGCTTGTCTATGTCTTCTTCTGGCATGGGTTCTTCAACTAACAGGAGTGGAAGTGGTTTGTGGTTCAAATCAGTAAACTGCAACTGTGACCCCTCAAGAGCTGCTGATATACGATTCTCAAGCTCTGTTTCAAACCCAGGAAGGCTCTACTACAAGTGCAGATTCTGTGAATTTTTCATGTGGGTTAAGGAGGACCAGTTTGTGTGTGACACAACAGGTAAGGTGGGTAACACACCTGAAGCTACAAGTGTTCAAATTTTGAGGAGAGAATTCAATGAGTTTATGCACAAAACAGATGAATTTGCTGACTTTGTTCATTTTGTGGTTAAAACTGGTGTTGTTATGTATTTGGTGTTATTACTGGTAGCTTTGAAATAATGTGATGCATCTGTAATCTGCTA
This sequence comes from Chenopodium quinoa, assembly GCF_001683475.1. NCBI lineage: Eukaryota > Viridiplantae > Streptophyta > Magnoliopsida > Caryophyllales > Amaranthaceae > Chenopodium > Chenopodium quinoa. The sequence goes on along the minus strand of NW_018745286.1, from coordinate 3,688,295 downwards.
TTTCATATGAATAAAGCTAAGTATGTTCTGTTTTTGGTAATATAGCTGCTGAAATTCTTATTTAAAGTAGAACAATTGTTGTATCGTTATTCAATACACAAAAAATAGAAACTGCATTTTTAAGCTTGGAAGACCAATTTGATTGTCATTAGCATAATTCAAAATGCTCCAATTAAAACTAGATTACCAAAAGCTACTGACCAACACAAGGTTTCAATAGACATAAACCAGCATAAACCCCCTACAGACATAAACAACACAGTCAAAAGCTACTACAGACAAAAACCCCCTACTGGACCAACACAATTAAAAGCTACTACAGACATAAACCAACACAAGGTTTCAATAGACAATTGATTTCTTAGTTACCAGCATTACCATCATCGACATCTGTTAACACAGTAACATGGAAAACCCCCTGACCAACGTAACGGACACTGAGAGTATTACCATGCTCAACATCATTGTCAGCCACAAACTTCTCCCAACCAGAATACATGAACAGACCACGAGCGTGACTAAGATTTGCACCGAGCAATTCCACAGGCCACGATGGCCCTCCCGGACCACGTTTAACACGAACAAGACCCAAAAAAAACAGAAGCAAAAGACTTCCAACGTCTAGGAAGAGGCAACGCACAAGGAAAACAGGACAAGAACAATAGGCACACACATTCCACGAATACAAAGAAAAATACACATACATAAGTTTAAAACAATATCAGAGCATATCTGTGGTGGTTCTTATAATTAATTATGCATTCCATCTCATCATCAACACCACCAACCTCATTCCGTTCTCCAGGACCTCCTCCAACGCCACCTTCATCCCTGTGTTGTACATGACCTCCTCAAACACCAACATTCCTACGAAGCTTTGCAATGCGCTGGTCTCGAAGCCGCTTCAATTGGGCCGACAAAACCTTCATTTCTTGTAGCTTTGCCGTATGTTTCGCTCTAATTGTAGCCAATTCTTCTCCCTTGACCTTCCACCGGGCACGAATTTCAGCCAATTTAGTGTACACCACTTCAAGCTGCGCTTGCAAGTCACTGACTTCCCTGTTGTTCGCCATGGTTTCGGTGTTCGTAGGATAGGAATAAGAGGAAAAGATTTCTAACAATTTAGATTAACCCTAAACCCTAAGCTGCGTAAAAAAAAATGACAGAGAAAACGGAGAACTGAAAAGACAACTAAAGGGGTATTTTTAAAAACAGGTCTGATGAGAATTGAAAATTCTGTAAATAAACAGTAAAGGAAGCAATGGTAGGAAGAGAAATTGCCACATTTTTGAAAAGCCACAAGTAATCCATCATTACTGCATTGAATAGACAAGTGGGTAATACGTAAGCAATTGCAGACAATAAATTGTGATTAACATGTAATTAAGTTGATGAAACTTGATTACTTCTGTGTATTTAATCAATTTAATGAGAATCACACATTTTTTCACTAATCACAAAAACTTCTCTCTGAAATAACCTCCATTAATAATTTTAATAAGAGCATACGTGGAGATCCAATCATTGCTCGTGGACCAATATTAGAGAACGACACTTGACGTTCTAAAGATCTCTAATTGAAGAAAGAAGTGCCCTCTTACTTTTTGGAAATCACACATCGAGGGTATTATAGACTACTTTAGGTGATTCGTGTAATTTATATGCATGAGATCCTGTTAGTTGTTAAGAAATTGTTTCTTGAAATTCCGCTAACTGCATCTAATTTCACCTTGTACAATTGCAAAAAAAAAAAAAAAAAAAAAAAAAAAACCACAAGAATTTGTTTCCCCCCTCATAGCAGTGAAGTACCCTAACGAACCCATAATGACAACTGTCTTGTACCCTAAAGGTACAACATTTGCTTTTTAAGGTACAACGTTGCATTACACGAGTGATGTTTGTTAACGGTTTTGTTGTGTCACCTACGTAGCGTGCTTTGTGTTTATTAGTGGTAATATGAAGTTTATTATATGACGTTTAAATTTTTTTTTACAAAAAGTAATATAAGGATACTTTAGTGTTTTAGATAGCACTCTAAGGGATGTCATTACTTTAAATTCAGTTAGTAATTTTAAATAATTTGTCTAATTTTATAAATTGGTCTTTCTTAAGTGATCTTTGTTTAATTAATTATTTTCCAAAGCTAATTGTATTCTCTTTAGAATTTTAGGCCATGTCTGGATTGAGTTGAATTGGGGATGAAAATTAAAAACGATCTTTCTTAAGTGGTCTCTCTCTTTTTCTTAAGTGATCTTTGTTCGTGATCTTTACTCATCCATTCGTGATCTTAGTTTTTTTTTTAACAATAAATAAAAAAATAGCCGTTTTAAGGTACGTGTTTAAGTTCCATCAATTACAGTCATTCACTTACCACAATTTCATTACCAACACTGTAGATACGATTTACAAGTGGGTGTGTGTCATGTTTGAAAATATGGGTGTGGTAAAAGGACGATTCAAAATCGTGAAGATTTGGCTAAAATGATACTTGACAATGACAATACAATGACAATGACCCACTTTCTGAAACGCGAATATTTTTGAGTAGTTGACAATGACCTTACACTTCCAGAGTTCATGGGAAACAAGCGTAATGTTTACACCGATGGGCTACTTCGCTATTTCGCAGTGAAATGGTCACGAAGTGTTGGAGGACATACAGTTTCTTCATCATTTCTCTCTACTTAATCTCCCAAATTTTTTTCCCCATTTAAATTCAGAATTACCAAAAACAAAAATGTCTAAACCTAATAATCAAGCATTGTCACCTTCAATTGTTAATCCATTTTAGTTAATCCATTTTTCAGAATTGTACTGTAATATTATCAACATTTCCTTCTTTTATAAAAAAATATGTATAACTATACTATAAATTTATTGTAATAATTCGATTAACATTAATGTTTGTGAATTTCGAAGTACTGTCTTTTGTTTATTTCTGATTTATTTTCCCCAATATTCCGGAATTTTTCCTGATAATCGGATTGTACAGCACAACCTTTCAGAGATAAGAAAAATCGGTGAACCATGCTGTGATGTTTGTAAAATCACCTGCACAAGCAATGATTGTCTTAAAATGCATTTGGGGGGAAAGAAACACCAGAAGAGCTTACAAAAGCTCCAGAGCCCGATTCCCTTATTTACTCCAACCAACGATGCTGCTAAAACACCAGTTCCAGTGAGTAAGAATGCACAACACAACCTTTGAAAAAAAAAGAAAAGTCGAAGAACCATGGTGTGGTGTTTGCAAGATCGAGTGCACAAGCAATGATTGTCTTAAGATGCATTTAGTGGGAAAGAAACACCAAAAGAGCTTACGAAAGCTCTACAACCCCATTAATTAATAATTTCTCCACTATTGCTGATCTCAGTGCTATCCCCCACCCCACTTAGCTCTTTCTGGTTGTATTATATTTATCTAGTTGTCTGTTTTAAAAACAATATTAGAAGCGTATTAGTATGGTACATTGGTCGGACTATGTTCAGAGAATGCATTTTGCATATAAGCTATTCTGTGGACATTAGGATGGAATAGTTATTAAGGGTTTTGCCCAACAATTGCATGCTTCTTGTTGTGTTTATAAAGTTTATTTAAGATCAGGACCGGATTATTATTAACAGTAAACTAATCGCATTAGTTCACAAATCATGTGCTATTTCAATAAATAAAAATCTTGTGCAACACTCTCGTACTAAGCATATTGATGCACGACATCATTTTATAAGAGATCATGTTGAAAAGGTGATGTTTCTATTTCTTTTATCTCTCCTACTTATCAATTACTTGATATTTTCACTAAGCCTTGAAGTGAAGAACGATTCAATTTTATTCGACTGGAGTTGGGGATGCTAAATAATCTTCGTAGAGGGAGTAAAGGCACAATCTACATATCTTATTATTTATTGTGAGTGACTGATGGGCACGCTACACAGTATGTCAAGGCCTTGACCCTTATGTCACGTCCTTGATATACATCGTCAGTAAATAAATATTGGATCAGCATATTTGGTAAAAATTCCGTAAATATCTATTAAAATATCTTTTTAAATTATATTTTGAAAATAACCGATTACAATTAATCTCCATATTTGTCTTAAAACATTATGATTACCTAAAACATTATGTATACCTATACATTTGGGTGATTTTTGTACCACTTTAGACACGAACATACGAAATTGTTCAGGGTGGTATAAGTGATATAAACAAAATTGTACCACTTTTGACACGGTGGTACAAAACCTACCACTCTTGAAACATGGTGTTACCCTTTTCAATTTCGAACTGCGAAACATATCATTATGTGTAACCTGAACAAAAAATGAACAAATCATAATCTACAAGTTTGAAAAAGAAATGTCATTAATACAGATCATATGCATTACACAGGACCGGTGAGTAGACCACGTAGTATTTCATAAAATACGCTTATTTCCCTAATGCATTTACAAGTCATACAAAATATTGTACTTTCCGCATCCTCGTCGTAAAGAGGATCCCATGGGTTTAAGTTCTTCTCGTGCTGTAGTTTTTGTTTGCAGAATATTTTCGGCTGTGGTATATGATGTACAATCATATGATTGTTCATCCAATTTGAAATCACCATCTCACGTAACTTCAATTCCTTCTGCACTAGACTATCCCTGCAGATCCGATGTTGCTGATAGTGTTCTCCAAAAGCTTAACACCCCTTTCTTCTTCTCCGGTGTATATGAATATGAGGCTTACTACATATGCTGCCACTAAATTCTGCAACTCCGTTGCTCTTTCCAACATCGTCAAACCTTCGTCTACCACCAAGGTGTTGAAGTATTGTCGCTACGGTAAAGTGAAATGCTAAAACAGTGACTAGAAGTCTACAACATATATTCTAACGTACAAAATTCACAATAAATGGGAAAGAAGATGTACAAATCCAAACTCAAGCAAAGCTTCAAGATGTTTATTCTACACGCACTTCATGAAGAACTTCTCCGCCGCTTGTCGGTGTGGCCACAACATTCGTGTTTTAATCCAACAGAGGTGAATTTGTTGAAGGACCCCTTTTTCTTCGGCTATCCGTCGCAGTCCTTTACAACTATTATCAAGTTATACGACAGAAATTAGATTATTACATTCTCTATGTATGTGATGAGAAACAGAGTGCATGTTGCAAGTATAAGCCTACCTTAATTTGCACCGAAATAAATCAGCAGGAGATGACTTAGCAACGAAACTTAGAATGATCGCCAACACTTCTAACGGAAGGATGTCAACCATGGAAGTTGTAAATTTTCGCCTACTCTCTTCTACATCCATTTTTAATTTTTTTAGACAGGAAGATCACTTTGTTTGAATAGAAGGAAGTTAAATTTTTTTGCAAAAAGTGTTTGACACATAAATAGACTTCAAAGTGACGGTTCACCTTCATGCATGGGAGTGGATATAGTGCTTTGAGAGTTGTGATGATGATGGTGGATAATTGAATTAGTGGGGGAGATTTATAAACCGGCGAGGATTTCTTGGAAACTGCAATTAGAAATTACGCATGCATATATTAATTAATGGTACATATCTTACGCAATAAAAGTACCAATAAATGTACCACTATAGCAAGATTTCTAGATGGACAGGGTAAGTTATTAATATATCTAACACATAATTTTGAGGTACGCCTTGTTATTTGATCCAGGGTACCCCTAAGACAACATAGATACCACTGTATTCAAGGTGGTACAAATCAATTTAGAGAATGAACCACTATAAAAGGAAATGGATTATTAATAACAAGGGTGGTACAAATACCTGCAGCGTAGGAGAACGTTTACATCACCCAACTAGTCAAGTTACTAATAACTAATTACTAGTCAAGTTTCTAATAACTAAGTCATCATCGTACACTTGGGTGATTTGTAATGATTTGTAATTCAGGACGTCCGGATATTTACGATCACCGTATAACACTGTTGTTGAGAACTTTCAACGGCAGTGAGCGGGTTCAGTCCCATTTTATGCCGTAACACCTACATGTACCAACAGTAGAGTTCTCTTAGTGACTAAATCTTATTCCTTCAATTTTTTCTTTGAATCGATGTAGGTTGTTAAACCATTTTACCAATCAAACGTGTCATGTGCCTTGTTATTTGATCCAGGGTACCACTAAGACAACTTAGGTACCACTGAAGTCGAGTTGGTACAAAGACACTTACAAAATGAACCACTAAAAAAGGAAATGGATTATTAATAAGCACGGTGGTACAAATGCCTGCGGCGTAGGAGAACGTTTTGCGTCGTAGGAGAACGTTTACATCACCCAATTAGTCAAGTTACTAATAACTTATTACTAGTCAAGTTACTAACAACTAATTCGTCATAGTACACTAGAATCTTAGTGATTTGTAATTCAGGGTACCACTAGGACAACTTAGGTACCACTGTAGTCTAGTGTCAATAGGTAGGTATCTTTGAAGATTCTGCCAAAGCCTTGGGTCTGAAAACAGTTAGTGTCTTAATTCACTTTCAATGTAATATCTTCAATAGGTAGGTATCCTTGAAAATTCTGCCAAAACCTTGGGTCTAAAAACACTTAGTGTCTTCATTTACGTTCAATGTAATATCTTCCACGATCTAATCAACAAAATTAACACAAATTATGGATTCAAATACTCCTAAAATACCAAAGCGCTAAACAAAACGCTAACACAAAAAAAACAACAAAAAAATCACCCAATTATCCTACATCATGAAAATTGTCTTCAAACTCCCCCTAATCACCCACTAAACTTAACCTTTACCTTAAACTTAAACATATTGTGTAGATTACACAACTAAACATAAACAAACCAAACTAATCCCAAGGATCGTAAAAGCTGGTAGGATTAGGCCGCCTGTAAGCATCTGAATCGACTGTGCCGATGTCGTCATCATAAGCGGGATACTCACCTCCATCATCATCAGAGCCAGAAGACCAGCGCCCTCCATGACCAGTTTCAGAATCATCTTCAGCAGCTGCACCCCCGTCCTCATCCCCATGTTCATCATCTTCATCTTCTGCATCTTCGTTATCCTCATTATCTTCATCGTCGTCATCCTCATCATCTTCATCCTCATCATCAGCATTCCCCTATTGATTCTGGTCCTCCATCTCCTCGTCACCATTACCATCATCAGCACCACAAACAGCCACAGCACCACACCTGTCCTCCTCGATAATACTCTCAACAGGTTGGTCATTTCTAACAGTCGTGTCATTTTCGGCATAACCTGGCATTGAACGGATTGCGTGAATTTCCCTCTGAAGGAGTGCAATTTGCTGTTCCTGGAGCTGGTGCAAACGGGCCGACAAAACCCTCGCTTCTTTTAGCTTTGTCGTATGTAATGCTCTAATCTTAGCTACTTCTTCTATCTTTATCTTCTCCTCTGCATTGATTTCGTCCAACTCTGAGTACAACTTTTCAAGATGCCCTTTTACCTTAGTCACGACCCAGTCAGCCATGGTAGCTTCTCTGACAACCAGAGACAAAATTGAAAGGGTAAATCCATGCTTCTAAATTGGTACAAAACAGGGGATTTTTGTACCATCATGACTAAAGTGGTACAATAATCTCATCCATTTATTGTACCATTATGAACAATTTCATATCATTGTGACTTTAATGGTACAAAAATCGCCCAAATAAATTTACAAAAATCATAAACCCGACATTAATGGTTTAAAAATTAGGCAGAAAGGAAAAACAAATATTTCAGTCCCTTCCCCCTCCACTTCTTTGCCGGGCAAAGACAAAATTGAAAGGGTAAATCCATGTTTCTAAAGTGGTACAAAGCAACGGGTTTCTGTACCACTGTGATTAAAGTAGTACAATTTCATCATCAATATCATGTACCACCTTGAACAATGTCGCTGCATCGTTATTACAGTAGTACAAAAAACCCCCACATAAATTCAAAAATTCATAAACCCGAAATAATTAGTTTCAAATTTGGGCAAAACGGGAAAACAAATAATTTAATCCCTTTCCCCTCCGCTTCTTTGACAGCTAAAGACAAAATTGAAAGTTTAAACCCATGTTTCTAAAGTGTTACAAAACAAGGGGTTTCTGTACCACCGTGAGAAAAGTGGTACAATTTAATCATCCAATTCTTGTACCGCCTTGATCAATTTCGTATAATTGTAACTAAAGTGGTACCACATGCAGAACGATATAAAAAAAAAACCAACAAAAAGGAAACTACCAATAAAACCACGAAGTATAAAAAACAAATAACACATTATTATAGAGAAAATGCAGGAAACATAATTAAAGAGTCCCAAACCAGTAAACGGCTATTAAAAAATAGGAACATACCTTGGAGCAGAATTCACTTGCCGTGTTTTTTTTGAGGTTTTTTAGACGGTTTTGAAGGGGGATGAACAGGTGTTTTACTCTTCGAACGAAGTATGGAAGTAAAACGAATACGGTGATGAACTATGGAATTAATGGTTCCAATTCTCGAGGGGAGTTAATGATGGCGTTTCATTTGAGAGTTTTAATTATACAATTTCACTGTTGTTTTTTTTTAAATAGGGAAACCTTACCAATTTCTAATTGTATCAATATGGGTGTGGTAGTTATGTGTAACCCCCAGAAGTGCCTCGATGATGTTTGCAAATCATTGTTCTCATTCATACAACCTGGATCATAATGAAAATCAAATTAAACCTTTCATTGTTTTCAAATAACAAGGATCATAATGAAAATCCCAATTAAACATTACAACAAGGATCATAATAAAAGTCGTAATTAAACATTCAATCAACTAGCTCATGATTTTTAGCTGATGGTGTTAGGTTGTTGGTGTAACATCAATCAACTAGCTATTACCCATACGCTATCAACCTTTGCACAAATAGAACTTTTTAGCGACTCAAAAAAATGGGAAAAAGGATTCCCCAAAAATGGTACAAGTGCAACCATTACGTAAATTAAAATAACAAAAGAGTAAAAGTGGGACCAGCCAACACAGATTCAACCCCATTGTACTGAACAAATCGGAAATAAAACCGTACAAACCCTCCAAACCCTAAACCCTAAACCCTTCAAACCCTAATGGCTAAACCCTTACATATGATCAAACGCTGCAGGATTAAATTTTTATGCAAATCTAGTAATGTAACTACTTTTTGGAAATTGTAGTCCGCCTTCTATTCTAAATTATACATTTAATAATTGACATTATTTTGCTTAAATACTAGCTTTTTAGTTGATTGAAGTCGGGTATGTCGTAGTTGAAGTAGTGAACCGTTCATGTATTACTATCTACTTCAGCATTGAAAACCAAATGTTACTGTTCTTCACGCAATGATCGTATTGTGCCATTCATTGCTCCTTTGGATGATTATATTGTGCAAGTTGATCGAAGTTCCGATGCTCCAGTCATTGCTTCTGTAGTTGTTTATATTTTCCAATTTAAAATCATGTAACGGTATTAGACAATTGTTGACTCGCTCATAGTTGAACTAAGCACCGTTGTTAGTTACTTTCCCTCGTCGTCATCTAACGTGGTTAGATTTAACTAATCTACTAGATCGGAATATACTTTTAATTTTTTCACAGTGCACTAGTGTGGTACATTTTCTTTGATTAAAGGATCCATTATATAAGAAAATTTGTTTGTTACAAATGATTTTAATAAATCATACTAAGGTTAGGCAATGATTTAATAATTATTTGTTATTTAAAATTTTGAGGAGCATTATAATTTTGTACTATTCCAATGAATTGCTCCAATAATATGGTCTTAACTCTTGAGTATGGTTGCGGGTGTTTCTCCTTTAAATTAAATTGTTCTTCTGATTGAGTATTGGTTTCAACGAATTTACGGTTCGGGTCCCGTTCCAATTTCAACATAAGGTTTCGGGCTACGATCGAATAACAACCTTTACGTATTAACTTACATATTTTCTTACAAAAATAAATACCAACTGCAAATATACTTGTACATTTTAATATCCTACTCAAATTACCATCGTATTCTAGTGCAAGTTATTTATAAACCTCATAAACGCAAATTTATAACCTCGAATATATATACAAGGTGATTTGTTGAATTCTTCCATGCTCCGGCGAAGAATTATTATTCCTTCACAATTGCATTGCATAACCAAAATTGCAGATACGATTTACGAATGGGTGTATGAGATATTTGAAACTATGAGTGTGGTATAAGGACATGGATTCACCGTAGTAATTCACCTTAATTCAAGTGACACTTTTTTTGACAATGACAATGCAATGACAATGACACACTTCCTAGTGATTCAAATATTGTTGACAATGACAACTCAATGCCAAACTATCTGAGATATTTGCAAGCAAGTCATTCGGACTGCTGTTGTACAGTTTTCTCTACCAATGATAATAATGGCACTACAGTGACGGAGGACGTAAGTTGACAGTGAGCAAAGAACCGTCATAAAATTGGCTTCGTTTGTCGAGACTTGTTTGGCACCTGTGAACTTATGTGATGAAATATTTATTTTTTACCTAACACTGTTTCGAGTACAACACGAAGTCACGAACCCTTTACGAACAAACCCTTTACAAGAAATGAAGTTCAATGACTATGTCTATTTTATTTACAAATTTGCCATTGTGATGAAATATTTATTTTTTACCTAACACTGTTTTGAGTACAACATGAAGTCACGAACCCTTTACGAACAAACCCTTTACAAGAAATGAAGTTCAATGACTATGTCTATTTTATTTACAAATTTGCCATTGTGAGATACAATTATGTATCTCACTGTGAGGCACTGGGGCCTCCTCCAATACGATATTACCCCGAAAATGTATAATTTAGACAGGTTGATGATGGTCAACGAGGCTGGTGAGATTTTTCCTGCTCACTTACCCCACATTGCTTATGTCGTAGGTAAACCGGAGGTGCAACATGCCATTCATGAGCTGGAAAAGGATGATAATGGCAATTTTTCTTGATGCAAATTTTTGTTCGACCATCGACGGCAGACTGCTTTAGCCAACTGAAGCGGAGTTGCTTGACTAATTCTATTATTGGTTGAGTAATATTCCAATGCTAAGTTAACATTGATTAGGTCAAGATTTAAGTTAATCATGACAGTTTTGAAGTTAATCATAATAATTTCTAGTGTTGAAATTGGTATCAATGCTATGTGATTGAAGGCTATAACTTTTCGGAAATTATAATTCTCAACGGCCTTGCAATTAGTTTCAAAGGCGGAATAAACTGCTCCAATTATCAGAGTCAAGGCTTTAAGATGTACTTCAAGCCTCAATATTGCAACTTGGACAGAATAAAATTTTACTTCTACAGAAATTAAAGGCAAAGTCAATTAAAACAGAAATAAAAGCAAGTCAACTACAGTACTAGTTCAACAAAGACACAAAGCATTTTGGAGTGTTTGATCCCCGGTTCATCATAGATCTTTCCCAAATCCCAGGTGGTGGATGGAGCCATCGAAAGCCAAACCAGAATTGAAGTAGTAACTTCCTGGCTTTGCCTCCTCGTCTAAGCTGAACGGGTCATTGTTAAATTGAACTTGTGTCGGAGGCCAAGATGGTTGTGGTGGTGGTGGTGGTGGAGCCTGTATTTGGAAACAACAATTAGTTACTTAAATAATTTAACTTCCATTAACTTACACTCCAAACAATATTATAAATCAAACAAATTACCTGGAAAAAAGTATCAACAGCCACCCCAATCAGCTCACTCGATATGTGGAAGAAATTGGCCCTTAGCATATGTTGTTGCCAACACATCATAACTCCACCAGGCATTGACTGCGGACCACATATCTGTGCTACATAATCACCAGGGAGGCTACGAACAACGAGATTGTTCGCCTCATGTTTTCCAACACGAGCTTCCAAAATGATGAACAACATCGGGTTAAATTTATTGTGCAGGGCTGCGAAGTTTTTTGTGAAGGAGGGCCTTGTGCACCCTCGGGCATTCCAAATTAGAATGTGTGACCCCCGAGCAAGTACGCCATACTCTTTGGTGGCTGAGGAAAGATGCTCTCCTTTATAGGCAACACGGTTGTACCGTTTACGAATGAGCCAGCGATAGTTAAGACTGGGATTACAAGTACAACCTTCAACTTGGAACCTCAGGTGGGTGTTACTAGTATCGACCGTCATGAGGTGGAGGGTATCCGTGAAAGAGGCAACAAATATTGTGCGCCACATCGTGGGGAAACTGTAAGCAACTATGGAGTCGGTACAAAGATTGGGCTTCAAGTCTATTGCTTCCCCTATGTCAGGTGGTACTGTGAGAGGGGACGGCGAGGAATATAACCTGTCTATGAGCCAGTACAGCATAACACAAGCTCCCTCGTCGCAGCAACCCACCAAGTCCTCTAAAAGAGGAAGGTGCCCCGACATCGACCTCCCATCTTGTAACAGCATGCCATTAGTTTGGCAGCACATTGACTGGAAGAGATGTGCTCTAATGGACTGCACAGGCAGGTATATCCCATTATAAAAGGCGTAGCCGTTCCTGAAATACTTAACTAAATTCAGGTTTATTTCGGCAACCCCCCTCTCGTTTTTTTGAAAATACAATATCGGTTGTCGTGGGTGGGGTAAGGGTTGATGACGTGAGCTACAGTATTTCACAACGGAAGTTCCGGCCATTATAGTTGCTTGTAACCGGGGAAGGTGATGCAGATGAGATGAAATGAGAAATGGAAGGCAATGGATGCAGAGTATGGATAGAAAGTGAATTTATTTGTGATGAAATCGTTTCAAATTCTTTTAAACTCATGCGTCAATTCCCTAGTGTATTTTCTTGTCAAATAAAGCACAACGTCTTGGAAAATGTACCTAGGTAGTCACTGTGTTTCGGACTTCCGGTGGTACATTTGACTTCTGTATTCAGTGGAACCATTTGCCTCCTTTAGAGAAATAAATGTACCAATGTACGTATTGTTTAAATTTTTACCTTCAGTTACGGTGGTGAATTTTTTATGTTCACCCTTTTACAGTCTGTGCTTAACAAATCATTGAAGGATTATGATTAGGTTAAATTACGAAGGATAATAGTGATACAAAAGTATTTGAGGTAAATTGTCCTCATATGAGTAGACTGTGGCATTCCTACACAGGGTATTAGTAACATACAAAGGTTGTTATTTACAAATCAATAACATACTAATATACTATGACTTAGTTAACGAGGTCAACTTTATTAATTAGTTATTAGTAACTTGACTAGTTGCCAACGTCCTCATAGGCAGGTTTTTGTACCATCTCCTGAACAAGAATCATCCACTTCATTTTCCAGTGGTTCTATTTGTAAGGGGTTTAGTACCACCTTTACTTAGGTGGTACCCTAGTTGCCTTAGTGGTACCCTTGATCAGATGACAAGGTATACTATGACCTTTCCACGTTGGATTAGTAATGTCGTTTAACAATCCATAACGACTAGGGAGCTGATCAGTCGAAGCAACAAACGAATGAGTCAAAGAAATAATTCAAGGACTGCGATTTAGTCACTAAAAACAACTCTAATATTGATACATGTAAGTTGTACGGGAGAAAAACGTAGTGAACCAGCACACTGTCGTTGAATAGTTCCAACAGTGTTCTACTATCACCGTAAGTATACAAATATTGTGATTTACAAATCAATAACATACTAATATACTATGACTTAGTTAACGAGGTCAACTCTAGTAATTAGTTATTAGTAACTTGACTAGTTACCAACGTCCTCCTAGTCAGGTTTTTGTACCACCCTGAACAACAATCATCCGTTTCCCTTTACAGTGGTTCTTTTTTTAAGGGGTTTAGTACCACCTATACTAAAGTGGTACCCAAGAAATTTAAAAGCAAGTGTAGAATGTTTGTTGTTATGAAGTTTAGTTTACCTATTGTATTGTTTTGTATAACCAACTGTAACAATTTTGCTATGGACGCATTTGTTGGCTATTAAAAATTTTGAAAGCAACTGTACATTGTTCGTTGTTATGAAGTTTAGCTGGTTGTCAGTTATTCATGCAGCAGGGATCAAATTCCCCTTGAAGCTCTCTGTCTTTGTTTGATTGTAACTGTAGCTGTAGCTGCCTTTCACCAGAACTATTTTTCTGTATTGCCTAACAATCTGTTTTGGTTATGCCTTAACTATGTTCGACTATGCCTTCACTGCATTCTTTTATGGCTTCAACCTTGATTGTTTTACGGTTGATTGTTTTTTTAATGCATGTATTAGCTTTGTATAATCTGATTTAATTTCTGTTTTACTTCGCAAATGCAAATTATATTCTGTTTACGGTGCAATGTTGAGACTTGAAGTATATGTCAAAGCCTTGACACTGATAGGCGAACCTTTGAAACCACTTGACACTGATAGTCTGTAGCCCTTGAGAACCCTTATATCCAAAACGATCGCTCCTTCAATAACATAGCATTGAAACCACTTTGAACCCCTGAAATTATTTGTACCGTTAATGAGTTAATGGTGCAGTAATATTGCTTGAAACGTTTTAATCCGGGTAGACTACACGGCATTCTTCAGAGTTTCAAGGTACACAAGAAAACTATTTTTAATCCTCCTTGAAAACACACAATTACAACACTTTCCATATAGTTTGTTGTTTCATTGCCCGGTGGTTTAGTGCAAGTCACGAGAATCGAAGCTATTTTTTTGACGAGAATCAAAGCCATTTTTTTGACGGTTCACTGCTCATTTTCGTAGAGTACGTCCTCCGATACTGTAGTGCCATTATGATCATTCCCATAGAAAATTGTAGTGCCATATTTTTTACGGTTCACTGCTCATTTTCGTAGAGTACGTCCTCCAACACTGTAGTGCCATCATGATCTCCGACACTGTAGTGCCATTATGATCATGCTCACTGACATGCTTTCAAATATCTCAGACACTTTGGCATTGAGTTTTCATTGTCAACAATTTTTGAATCACGAGGATGTGTGTCATTGGCATTGCTTTGTCATTGTCAAAAAAAGTGTCACGTAAATTAAGGTGAATTACCATGGTGAAACCATGTAACTGTCCTTTTACTGCACTCATACTTTCAAATATCCCATACACCCATTCGTAATCCGCATCTGCAGAGTTGGTAATGCAATTGTAACCGAATAATAATTGGACGAAGCTTAGAAGAATTCAAGAATTGAAGAATTCACATTGTATATATATTCGGGTTTATAAATTTGCGTTTATGAGGTTTAATTTATATATAACTAGCGCTAGAATACGATGGTAATTTGAGTCGGATAATAAAATGTACAAGTATAATTTGAGACGTATAATAAAATGTACAAGCATCATTGGAGCAATTCAATGGAATAGTACGAAATTACAATGCCCCTGAACATAGATTGTATTAAATAATTGCATAACCTTAGTACGATTTAATAATAAAAAATGAAAAGTAGATAAAATAAATCTAATAACCCCGTTACTTGGAAGACGACGAGGGGAAGTAACTAACAACGTTGCTTCGTTCAACTATGAGCGAATCAACAATTGTCTAATACCGTTACATTCTTTTAAATTGGACAATAGAATCAACTACTAGAGCAATGAATGGAGCATCAATGCTTCAAGCAACTTGCACAATATACTAATCCAAAGGAGCAATGAATGAAACATCGTTATATACACGAACCATAAATCTCACAATGCTAGGAGGAACAACAACAACAATACGATGAACTTGAGAAGAACAGTATACTGATGGAACATTTTGGTTTTCGATGCTGAACTAGATAGTCATACATGAACGGTTCGCTAGTTCACGTACTACATATCCGATTTCTATCAACTAAAAAGCTATTATTTAAGCAAAGTCATGTCAATTAGTAAATGTATAATTTAGAATAGAAGGCGGATAACAATTTCCAAAAAGTAGTTACATTACTACACTTGCATAAGAATTTAATCCAACAACGATTGATCATATTTAAGGGTTTAGCCATTAGGGTTTGAAGGGTTTAGGGTGTAGGGTTTGAAGGGTATGGCAGGGTTTGGAGGGTTTGATTTTGATTTGTTCTTTTATTACTCAACTACAATATTCAGTACTAGGGGTTGAATCTGTATTAGGTGGTCCCACTTTTACCCCTTCGTTAGAACTGATTTGACCAATGGTTGCACTTGTACCATTTTTGTGGAAACTTGTTTCCCCTTTTTCTGAATTGCTAAAAAGTTATTTTTGTCCAATGGTTAATAGCTTGTGGTTACTGGCTAGTTGATTGATGTAACACCAACAACATAACACCAACAACTAAAAATCATGAGCTTAATAGGTTTTAGTGAATTTACACGTCGTCAGCAATATTTTTTTTTTTTTTTTGTGTTCTGTAGGTTTCCTTTATTTTGTAATTAGTTTTAAAAAAAAACAACTTACAAAAAAGGAGTGTGATAATAGGGTATTCAGTTGCAGCATAATTGCGTAACATATTAATAGTGTAGTAGACAGATTAATAGTGTATTAGGCAGATTAATATAGTGGTAAACTATATTCCAGCATTTGAACAAGTTTCAAAGAACTCTTTGTTAGGATAAACAATATGAGCAGTTGTCAGTTTAGCCTAATTTATTACAGTTAGACAAATTTAGTTAGGCAAATCATGAATAATTGATGTTTTAACGACTATCGGTAATTTATAGTCAACACAAGACAGATGGACTACTAAAATAGAAGCTCTTGACGGGTGTACACCATTACAAAGAGGGGAAGAGCGAAAGAGTGAGTGTACGGGGGTAAAAAACAAATATATTATGTTTTCAAGTAAATTAAGTTTATTACGTATATTTCTTGGAATTATTAATTTTAAAATTTTTTAATAGAGTTATTTCTATTTTATTTTTTCTCGTTGTTATATTTTATTAGTATACTTGTTATTACTTATTATTTATTAATATTACTTATTATTAATAAATATTTAATTTATTGTAGTTGTAATTGTTTTTGGTAACAGTTATACTTTATTATAAGTTTTATTTATTATAAGTAATTACTTATCACTGTCGAATAGTGAAACAGTACATCAATGGCTTTTATTATGCGCATTTCGCGCTGGCATTTGGCACTGTGATGTCACTGTGAAAAATATTTGTGCTGTCATGATTTTTTGCTTCTACTTTTCAGGTTGTGTCATTGTCATTGTATTGTATTGTCACAGCTTTTGCTTTTTCACATTCATAATTTCAGATATATCACACACCCATTTGAAAATCGTATCTGTAGTGTTGGTAATGGAATTGTGACATTGTGGATTACGGACGGCTATAATTCATGGAACTTGACGATGACAACTTAGACAAAACCGAAGATAACTCAAGCTAACTACATCATAGAATTTTTCGTTGAATGACTTCACTTTTCCGAATTTGATTTAATTTTACACAATGGTAAGATTTTAAAATTATTTGATATAATCACTTAACGAAAATGTACGAACTAGCTGAAATATTGATGATAGCATGTGATTTAATTATTATTTGGGAAATTATCAATAATACACTCCGGTTTTGACTTTTAGGAATTACACTTCATTAAATTATCATCACCACTAAGTATTTGTTGACAGCGTTTTAAAGGTTCGTAGGCTAAAATTACTGCATTGCGCCACTCATTTAATTTCCCTCCAAAATTACCCTACCATTTTTCCCTCCTAATTGGCGAAATTTCCCCTACTTTCTACACTTTCCCTGTTTGCACTCCCCCATTCCATTTCACGCTCTTCCTTTTGGTTTCATTTTACGCTTCGTCAACTAAGAATCATGTGCTTAATAGGTTTTGGTGAATTTACACGTCGTCAGCAATTTTTTTTTTTTTTTTTTTGTGTGTGTTCTGCAGGTTTCCTTTATTTTGTAAGTAGTATTAAAAAAAACAACTTGCAAAAAAGGAGTGTTACAATAGGGTATTCAGTTGCAGCATAATTGCGTAACAGATTAATAGTGTAGTAGACAGATTAATAGTGTAGTAGACAGATTAATAGTGTATTAGGCAAATTAATATAGTGGTAGACTATATGCCAGCATTTGAACAAGTTTCAAGGAACTCTTTGTTTGGATAAACAATATGAGCAATTGTCAGTTTAGCTTAATTTATTACAGTTAGACAAATTTAGTTAGGCAAATCATAAATAATTGATGTTTTAACGACTATCGGTAATTTATAGTCAACACAAGACAGATGGACTACTAAAATAGAAGCTCTTGACGGGTGTACACCATTATTCTTTGAGCAATCAATGTTGTATATTTGCTAATCGCAAGGTTACAACTCAAATTATTGATCCAGTCAAATAATGTTGGTAACGCAAATACATAATGATAAATGAGTCCTAATTATCACATAGCACTACAATTGCACAATGTTGCGCTAAATCTGACAACAATAAAGAAATGAAACCGGAAGTAAAATTATTACCGCACCGTTTCTCACATGAAATCATTTAAACCGGCAAAAAAATCGTTTCAAACCGCGACCGATCTGCATCGAACCGGATTCCAATACAGGGTCTAATAGGTCAAATGAACATATTAAATAAATATCACACCCACAACGACTGTATTCCTATCAGAAAACTAGAATTCGCAAAGCACTTGTTCATTTGTCTCACCCACACACAGATATTCAATCCAAATGGGTTCCTACACCCCTTCAAACCTCAACCCCCACCGTGGTCCGATCCTGTCCAAATCCGCTCCACCGTTGTGGAAAAGGAAGACTAGCAACCGCAGGAGCTACCTATTGGAGAAGTTAGCATGTGGCGTGAGGTTCGCCGACCTAAAAGACGCCGTGGAGTATGCCAGTCATATGTTGCTTCGATCATCGACGATGCTGTACTTGACCTAACGACACAAAGAGGACTTCCTCGTAAACTACCCAAGGTTGCTTCTAAAGATGTTATTTCTGAGGAAACCTAGAAAACCCGGAAAATGAATGGTGAGGAGAAGCATGATGTCGCTAAGGAGTACAAGGATGTTGCTCCTGAGGAGCACAAGGAAGTCGTTGATGTTGAGGAAAATAAGGGCCTTGCTTGTGAACGTGTTGTTGTTCAGCAAGTGATTGACATTCCAGGAGACGACCCTGTTCGGATAGAAGATGATGAGGTTGATGCTGTGGTTGTCTTGGCACCTGCCACTACTATGTCAGGGCTGTATAGCCTGCTGCCGAGTGAGGGGTTGTAGCTAAGCAAGCAAGGGTTAGTCGTCCAAATCCCAGCAACTTATTTCCAAAGATCTCATTCAGGGTTCGGGGCCTAGATGACGACGATCCCGGTCTCCAGTATGACCTTAAGATCAATGAAACATTCCAACAAATTTACTATGACTATGCTAGGAGGGTAGACTGTCACGCAGATGATATTACTATCGTGAACGCTCGCGGCATCGTTTCGAGGAATAACAGTCCAATGGTGGGTGGGATTGTGAATGGGGTTGTCCTGTGGGTTCGGAGCCAGGTTCGGTTCTTTTCCTTTCGTAATGTACAGTCCAAATTTTATGTCATTGTCTGTAAATGTCGTTTTTGTTTCTCACAGTGACTAAAATGTACCACGGTGACTAAAGTGACTAAAATGTACCACGGCGACTAAAGTGGTACAATTTTATCATCCATTTCGTAAATAAAATGTACCACCGTGACTAAAGTGGTACATTTTAGTTACGAAACTGCCACTGTGAGAAACAAAAATGTTTCTCACAATGAGTAATGGGAAGTTGGAAATTTGGTTAAATTATAGTTGTTAATTTGGACTAACTGTAGTTAATAAATAAATTATAATTGTAGTTCTTAAATTACGTTTAATTTAATTATATTTGTTAAATCTGTAGAATTTGTATTTGTTCATTGCGTTTAAATTATTGGTAAATAACGCCAAATCATTCGTGTTGAAATTAGGTCGTCCAAAAATAATGTCGTTGAAAATACGTTAAATTTTAGTTAAATTGGCCTTGTGATTTTCGTTAAGTTCTTCATGTTAATTCATCATTTTACAGTTTCCCATCTTGTAATTGTAGTGCTTACTGTCGTTGAATTTAAGTTTGACAAATTCGTATAATAGAATAAGTACAGTGGCCTGTTTCGGAGAATTATAGTTATTCATTTCGATTTATTTGTTTTACAACGACTAATTTTACCCGTTACTTAAAATATGTTTTAGTTGCTGAAATTATACTTTAGTGTTTTTCCATTCATGTCAAGCTGGTTGATTCGCTGGACGGTCTGTTTCGAGCTTGGAGTGAGGAGGTGAATGTGTGTCCAAATAAAATCCTTATGATTCACGAGAACAAAGAGCTCTCGCCATTAATGGATGTTAGGGGTGCGGCCATGAGGAATGGAGATGAAATATTTTGCTTCACAAACAAATAGGGCATGTGGAAGCCTTAGGTGTATTTGTTTGTGAACGAAAATCAACTAAATTGTGTTGTTTATGTCTGTAGGAGGTTTATGTCTATTGAAACTTTGTGTTGGTTAGTAGCTTTTGGTAATCTAGTTTTAATTGGAGCATTTTGAATTATGCTAATGACAATCAAATTAATGCAGTTTCTATTGGACAGTTTTTGTGTATTGATTAACAATACAACAATTGTTCTACTTTAAATAAGAATTTCAGCAGCTATATTACCAAAAACAGAACATACTTAGCTTTATTCATATGAAATAGCAGATTACAGATGCATCACATTATTTCAAAGCTACCAATAATTACACCAAATACATAACAACACCAATTTTTAACCACAAACTGAACAAAGTCAGCAAATTCATCTGTTTTGTGCATAAACTCATTGAATTCTCTCCTCAGAAGTTGAACACTTGTAGCTTCAGGTGTGTTACCCACCCTACCTGCTGTGTCACACACAAATTGGTCCTCCTTGACGTTTTAATTAAAACAATGGTTGTTTAATTATGTTTTCCATTATGATTCTTGATGTACTGTTTAATTACGAATTTCATTTTGATCCTTGATGAATGAATTTGAACAATGATTGTTTATTTACGATTTCCATTATGATCCTTGATGTATGAATTAGAACAATGATTTGCAAACATCATTGAAGCACTTCCGGGGGTTACACAAAAATACTAGAAACATTTGATAACATTTGATAGGATTGGAAAAGGGAGAGGATTCCTTAAATGAAACGCCTTCATTATTATCTCGATTATTGAAATGAAATATGACTTAATGCCTTCCCATAGTTCATCACCGTTTAAATTTTACTTTCGGACTTCCTTCATCAAAACCTTCAAGAAAACCTCGACAAGTGAATTCTTACAGTGAGCAAATGAGTCTTGGCAAATGTGAACGTCCTCCCACGACGCAGGTATTTGTACCACCCTGAAGAGGTATAATCCATTTCTTTTTCTAGTGGTTCATTGTATAGGAGATTTTGTACCACCCTGGCTTTAGTGGTACAACAGTTGTCTTAGTGGTACCCTTGATCACAAGAAACGGTGTACTTGAAACTTGACACGTTTGATTGGTAAAATGGTTTAACAACCTACATCGAGTCAAACACAGAATTCCGGGACTGCGATATACAGTCACGAAAGAGAAATCTACTATTGATACATGTAGGTGTTGCGGGAAAAAATGGTATTGAACCCGCTCACTACCGTTGACTAGTTTCCAACCGTGCTCTACGACCATCGTAAATATCCGAACGTTCTGATTTGCAAATCACTTAGATTCTAGTGTACTACTGTGACTTAGTTATTAGTATCTTGACTACTAATTAGTTATTAGTAACTTGACTAGTTATTAGTTATTAGTGACTTGACTACTAATTAGTTATTAGTCACTTGACTACTAATTAGTTATTAGTCACTTGACTACTAATTAGTTATTAGTAACGTGACTAGTTGGGTGATGTCAACGTCCTCCAACGACGCAGGTATTTGTACCATCCTGAAGAGGTATAATCCATTTCTTTTTCCAGTGGTTCATTGTATAAGAGATTTTGTACCACCCTGACTTTAGTGGTACCACAGACGACGCAGGTATTTGTACCACCCTGAAGAGGTATAATCCATTTCTTTTTCTTGTGGTTCATTGTATAAGAGATTTTGTACCACCCTGGCTTTAGTGGTACAACAGTTGTCTTAGTGGTACCCTTGATCACAAGAAACGGTGTACTTGAAACTTGACACGTTTGATTGGTAAAATGGTTTAACAACCTACTTGGAGTCAAAGACAAAATTGCAGGACTGCGATATATAGTCACTAAAGAGAAATCTCTCTACTATTGATACATGTAGGTGTTGCGAGAAAAAATGGTATTGAACCCGCTCACTGCCGTTGAATAGTTTCCAGCCGTGCTCTACGGTCATCGTAAATATCCGAACGTTCTGATTTGCAAATCACTTAGATTCTAGTGTATTGTGACTTAGTTATTAGTAACTTGACTAGTAATTAGTTATTATAATATTGACTACTAATTAGTTATTAGTAACTTGACCAGTTGTTAGGTATTAGTCACTTGACTACTAATTAGTTATTAGTAACTTGACTAGTAAGTGACAGGTGAACTATTTTAGGGGTAATTATTCAACTAATATGATGCTGGAAAGTAACACTACTGGAAAAATATTACTCAAAAAATACTTTTAAGATAACTTCTACGATAATGGTACATTATAATTGCATAATAGTACGAAAAGGTATATTATAATGTACCACCGTAGAGTCAGCTTCTGTCCATAAACTTGCCAAATTTACGTTGTTGCCCTTCCGTATGCTTTGTAAATACATCGCGACTATAACACCCAAATATACAATCCTTGAATGATGGTGAGGTGCACGTGACCTCGTTGTTGTTTGAACTGTTACGGATGCCCGATTTTGTTAATTTTAATATTCAGGGGTTTTACTTCCTGTTTCATTTAGGTCCAAAATTATTCTCTCCCTATTCATCTCTCCTTTCCCTGTAGTTACTGTGCTCTTTTCCAAACAAGAGACTAAGACGGTGGTTATTGCTGGAGCTAGAAAAGAATTTTGGTGCGTCGGCAGTTCCGTGAATTGTTTTCCGGCAGTCGTTGCTTCCTTTGACTTTTTTTTTGGTAAATAAGCAATATTTTATTACCAAAGGAAGAACGTTACAACTTAAAAAGGAAAGTAATAACTCTCCAAACTACACAAGCCAAAAAGGCAAACAAACACCAACCCCTACCTCCCCCCTAAGAGGGCACCTTCTAGGAAGGGTACCTCAAGAAGGGAAGGGGACCAAAACTGACCTTGCTAATGTGGACTTAATTGAAGGTATGGACTGGAAACCGACTATAACAATTTTTGTACGGACTCAATTGCTGGCTATTAACAAATTTAAAAGCAAGTGCAGAATGTTTGTTATTATGAAGTTTAGTTTACCTATTTAGTGTTTTGCATAACCGACTATAACAATTTTGCTATGCCGATGCATTTGTTGGCTGCTATTAAGAAATTTGAAAGCAACCGTAGAATGTTTGTTGTTATGAAGTTTAGTTGGTTGTCAGTTATTCATGTTGGGACAAACTTCGTTGGGCGTGGTTCTAAAACTCTTAATTGGAACGCATTTGTTTTTATTATGTTTTAGTTAATCTGATTATCCAGTGAAATTAGCGAAATAGGGTTTCCTTTTCTGATCAATTTTATAGTTGGGAAATCCAATTTTTGAGCATTAATTTGAACTTGGCAGGAGGAAATAATGCCGCGGTGGAAGACCAAGGGATCATAAATGGTAAGTTATTGTTTGTTGATATTAACGATTTTGTGTTTGCTGCATTTGGGTAGTACCGGTTGTGTGTTGTAGTTGTTTTAAGGTGGCAATTTTTTTTGCTTGTGTAGGGGCAGTCTAAAGGGAACGAAGCGGTGCCTAATAAGAAAGCAGCTAGTAAAGGGAAGAAGAAACTGAAATCACATCCAGTTTTTGAGGAAGAGTATTTAAAGGACTCTGATGAACCTGGATATGATGCTCGTGGTAATACTGAATCTAGTACTGATGAAGCTTTTTCTGATGATGTTGATTCCTCATCTGTCGATAATGAGGAAGATGAGGATGCGAAGGACGATGGTCAAAGTAGTGAGGACGAACCAGAACAGGACAAAATGAGCTACTAGGATTTCCTGATCTAGTTATTGCGGGTCGGGGTTGACAAAGGGAAGCGCAAGCGAGCTCATATTGAGAAACGGACAGGAAAAAGGGGCAAGCGAAAGGTATGTCATGTTGGATGGAAATGGTAAAAGCTTATTGGATGTGTAACACTTGGATGGAGAAATGAAATGTGTAATGTCATGTATAGGTCAAGAAGACGAAGGGAGACGTGGTGAAGGAGAAAGGGGTTGTCGTTAAAACCCAATCAAGAAGTACGCAGAAGGTACTCTCTGAACTTTATTTGTTGAAATCCATGACACGGAAATGTATGGTTAGTTATGTGGTTGGGCATTTGTATAGTGAAGGGAGTTGTTTGGTAATTGAACTGAATTACTAAAGATTAATTGTAAATTGCAGTTGAGTCGTAAGTTAAGTATGACTAATGTGAGTCCATAAGTAAAGTTAAATTCCGTTGGACAATATTCGCAACTTCGCAAGTAGTTTGAATGGGATTGTATAATTAGTTTATATTTAGTTTTTGTTGTGATTTGGTTCTAAGTGTAACTTAGAAGGAATGTAATCGGTCATTTGTCTTGTTTGAATGTATTGTTGTAGGCCCTAAATTTGCATGGTGTGAAAGCTTTTGCAACTGCAGTGAATAAGTTTGATTACTCTAGGAAGAAGGTGGTCACAAAAATGGGGTTTGGAGTGTTATTAAGTATTCCCCTGACTTATGTACCCCGGAAGTTTGTGTATTGGATGTTGACAAGGGTGATGGCTGATGGTTCCATAACTTTTGGAGATGAGTGTGTGCTTCCTTTGAGTCCTGTGTAGGTTGAGTACGTACTTGGGATTCCCATGGGGTCGCGGGAATTGCCGTGTACGATTCCTGAGGATAACAGGAAGAGCATCGCAGAATCTTGGAGAAGTTTGGAAGAAAGGAACACATTTCATTAGTATCTGCTTTGGAGGCACTGATTAGACAGGATGAGGAAGGTAATGTGTTGTCGTTGCCGGATGACGGGAATGCTGATTTCAAGATAGGCTTTCTCATAGCAGC
Source organism: Chenopodium quinoa (assembly GCF_001683475.1). NCBI lineage: Eukaryota > Viridiplantae > Streptophyta > Magnoliopsida > Caryophyllales > Amaranthaceae > Chenopodium > Chenopodium quinoa. Next base: position 3,663,179 of record NW_018745286.1, on the reverse strand, counting down.
TCTAGGCTGCATACTATGTTCTACGGCAAACACAAGCTACCTTGGAGTGAAGCTTGTACCGTCGTTGTTGGTTTATGATGAAGCGGATGAATATGACTGGTGCGCTTATGTATTTAACTGGATGGTTATATCAGCCAGGGGTTTCCAAAGGAAATTTGCTTGTGATGGATATGTAGCAGGTTGCGTGGGTTGTATCCTTTTTTTGTTGGTGAGTAAATTGTTGGTATTTGCCACTCTAGATCAAAAGCTTATTTAGTAATCTTATCTAATTTTCTATCGTGTCCTTTTTTTGTAGATTTTTTTATTTAGATTACCTCAGTCGCGTACCAATGAGGTGGGATGTGAGACCAAGACTGGAGGCATGGTGCGAAGAAAAGATCAATGAGGTGGTTGGCGATGACAAAAAACAATTTGGGAATTTCGGGAAATTGCGGGTTAGTATTAGTTTGACTTTCTTTTGATAGGAATACATCCCTACTGAAGTTGTTGTGTTTGCTTCTTTTTCAGTCGCTGAATGTAGCGTATGGGGAGCCGCATCCGTTGAGTCCTCGGGAGGGTCAAAACCAAAGGGTGGAAAGCGTAGATGTGCAACGGACTACGCGGGAGGTAGACGCAGAAAATATTACACAGCAAGTATAATCCAAGTCAATGATACTTTCATATGTAGCTCTGTAATGTGTAAAAAATAAGTGACATATGCTACGGCAGTTGTTAATAGTTTGTGTTTATGCTTTCCTGAAGGTGTTGGATAGAATTACTCCAAAGTTGGTGGCTCTGATAGACGCAGAAAATATTACACATCAGGTATAATCCAAGTCAATGATACTTTCATATGTAGCTTTGTAATGTATAAAAAATAAGTGACACGTGCTATGGCAGTTGTTAATAGTTTGTGTTTATGCTTTCCTGAAGGTGTCGGATAGAATTACTACGAAGTTGGTGGCTCTGATAGATTTTAAATTAGCTGACGTTATGAAATCACTGCATAAGCTGATGTCGTAGTGCGTTGACGTAGCTAATGCCCAGAGAGTGAGTAGGGGGGCAATCGAGAAGGGTAAGCGAACGGAGAAGGATGGTGTTGCGCATGAAGAACAGGGTTTGGCCAGTTGTTTGTTGGGGAAGACACAACTGGAAGAAGGTGCAAACGTAGTTGGTAGGGAAGACCATCACGCTCATGTTGTTTCCGGTGAAGATGACCTGGACCGTGTGGTTCGAAATATATCGGTTGATCCACTATATGTAGAGGCTGGGGTGTGGCCAACGTGGTTGGGGATGAATCCAAGGTGGTTGGGGCTGATGAGGGTGTTCTCTCAGAGTTAAATGGTTGTTTTTCTAATCATGACGTGGAAGATGGGAACGTGGAGTCTGGACCTAAAATAGTTGTGGGCTTGCTTGGGACGAGGGGAACGACTGTCTTGGTTGATGCTCGGTGCAGTTTGGAAAAGTCATTTTCATCTGATGAGGAAGATGAGTCTGCTGATAAGAGGGTGGTGAAACCTACCGAGGCAGCCTTGTCAGCCATGTTCACCAATGTGTCAAACACCCGTCGCCATACAGCGTTGGAGACACGTCTGCTGCATTTTGTAAAGCAGTGGAAGGACCTGAAGGATCCACTTAGGTAATTCAGGAAAGTGTAATTGAGTGTGAAAGGTCTTTTTATTGTGCATGCCTTTTGCAAAGTTTTTGTTTTAATTGTAAATTCTAATATGTTTATGTGTATACTTGGTGTTATGATGATGGTTCACCATAAAGCCCTGGTATGGTGATGATAAAGTGTGATTGCATGGAAGCCAACTAGAGGGATTGCTATGAAGTGGTGCACAATAAATCGCGGGTTTCCACTGATTACGTTAGAATGGCCAGTGTGCTATACACCAAGCAATGGGCCACCAAAGACTTTTGGAACAGAAGCAAGCGTATTTTGCTTGATCCAAGCTTTTCGGTAAGTGGTTCGGAGTTCATTTCACCTTTGAGGTGTCATATTTACGTGCACATTTGATGATGGTCATGCTTGTTGTTTTTATTGTCTGGATCGTAGAATCGACTGTTGTTGAACGAAGGAAAAGAAGAACATATTTGTAACAAGTATGCCAAATTTCTCTTGACCTTTAACCTGTCGAATATTCGAGCGGTCAGCAACTTACTCACATAGTTCAATAATATAGGTTTAAATGTGTTTTTCATGCATATGCGCTAAATTGTGCTTACGGCGTTGACATTGTCAATTAACCAGGTTTTTGTCCCAGTCCTCGAAGTTCCTCAAGATTCCCCTGGCAAGTCGCACTGGTGGTGCTTAGCATTACACATGAAGGCTCAACAGTTGTGGATGATAGATTTACCCTGACCCGTTCACCACACATGCCAAAGAGACTGATCTTCTAGTACTAAAACTAATGACTTTCATTCTAAACAAACATGGTATTTATTGGGACCATTTGGTAATGTGTAATGTGTTTGTCAAACTACAGCTTAGTGGCATTGACGTCCTTTTCCGACTCCGTGACCCAGCATGGAAGGCTGGTCAGCTACATTCTTGGAGCAGATGCACTGTTGAGATCTTAGAGCCAAAGGATAAGTAAGAACTTTTGTTTCCTTGTTTGCTTACTGTGCCAATAACTATCAGCCTACCTTTAAGGTCAAGAGAACGTATCTTCAGCTTTCATATTGATTGTTGTCCTCCAATATGCAGCCCATACTGCGGTGTTCTTATGCTGGCGTGTATTAAGTTCTTTGCCAGAAGATTCACCACGAGGTTTAGTGTGGTAGGTGGTGTATATATCTGTTTTTTGTGTGAAGATCTCTGGAATGGTTGGCTAAAGTGTTTGTTCTGTTCTTACATTTACAGGGGAAGATACCTAATGCTCGGGCAAATCTGTTCTTGGACGACGTACAATGTGAAGTGAACGAATTGAAAGACTTTCTGGGAGATGCAATTCCAGGTCCTAGGAAAACATCGTGAAAACTGTGATGTGTTGGTGTTTGTGGCCTGACAAACAATTGGAATATTGTCATTTACATTCCATTCCTCCAATGATGATCTTATTATGTACAATAATGTGTATTAACCGACTCGGTGTATATGTCTTTGTAGGACTATGGGTTGTGCTGTTTGAACTTGATCAGTTTGTGTTGTCTACACTAGATAGTATCCTGAATTTTGAGGTGTGCTATGTTATGCTTATTTTGCTTTTGTTTTTACTACTTTTGTTTTTACATGTTTACATGTAAAAACATGAAAATCAGAGATACTCAGAGCATTTAAAGTCTCGTTTTTTAAAAAGTGAATCAATTTACTCCGTCTTGAAAATGATCAAGACCTTGAACCTTTGTCTGTATATATATTCATCGCCTTGAAAATGATCTCAAAGACAAATGTGATGATTTTTCTTACATGTTTCAGATGCTTAACAGTTTTACAAACTATTGAAAAGAATATGCTCCCGTAATCTGTTTCTTCATATGCTCAAACAAACATTAAACCCCGTAATCTGTTTCTTCATATGCTCAAACAATAAACGGTTCTTCATATGCTCCCGTAACAACAAGCTACATTTTCTTCGTATTTAATCATGCTCAGAATCGAGTATATTAATTTAACGACACAACTCAAATGGTCACGAAATGGCCATTAGTTTATCAAGACGTTTCTACTTCACCTGTGACAGGTGCGATGTGTTCAATGTCATATAAATAATCACTGAGGTAGAAATGACATAAATTTAGTATTGAAACTTACAGGTAGCTTCCGAGAAGACGTATTTGCCTTCCCCTTCCCCTTCCCCTTTGTTGTCTTCCCCTTTGACATACCAGGTTCTGCCATTCTAGCCTTTTCCTGCATCCTCCTCCTAAACACCAGATCCTGCAACACCATTTCCTCCTCCTCAACACCTGCATCCTGCCCAACACCATTTGTTGCTGCATCCTCCTCAACACCATTTGCTGTTGCATCCTCCTCATCACCACCATTTCCAGCATCCTCCTCAACACCATTTCCTGCATTTGTTGTCTTCCCCTTTGTCTTACCGGGTTCTGCCATTCTTGCCTTTTCCTGCATCCTCCTAAATAACAGATCCTGCAACACCATTTCCTCCTCCTCAACACCTGCATCCTGCCCGACACCATTTGCTGCTGCATCCTCCTCCTCACCACCACTTCCAGCATCCTCCTCAACACCATTTCCTGCATGCTCTTGTATGATATAGATATAGATATAACAGCAGTCAGAAAATAATAACAGGAAAAGCAGTCAGACCCTTTAAATATTGAAGAAAGCATAAATCTTACCAGGCTAGGCTTCTTACTCGTGTTGGTTTTCTTGTAGCCAGTTTCAGCTAACGTTTTGTGCCTTGAACCCTTAGGCCTGCCCCTTTTCCTTTTCTTAATTATAGGGTCTTTGATAACAAGGTCCATGGCAGCTGGACAGGAGTCTACGGCAGTAGCATCAGGAGTAGGATTCCTAACTGAGAAAAACGTTCTGCCTTCAGTGGCTGATGACAATGTACTAACTACAGGAACAATTTCCTTACTCTTCTTGTCCCTACGCTCATTAACATCTAATTGAAGCTTCGATAGTGTTTCAATTACCATATGGACCGTTTGATCGTCCACCAAGGCAGCAGTTTCACATAAGGGCTCGAATATTCGCATCACTTTGTTGAATCTCTTCACATTTACCGTGTCCCCCGGATCATGGTAGGCCACCTTCACCCTAGTATGCTTCCGGGGTATGTCTTTCCTCCAACAGTCTACAATGTACTTCTCTGGTAGATCTTCAACCAAGTTTTCATCCAAAATCCTAATACAGTGTTTGCAAAGTATGCCACTTGTCTCAAACTTCCTACAGTCACACTGCACCTCCTTTGTCATTGGACAGAAAGTAACATTATAGGTTCTTCGCCTGTTTGTAATGACATCCTCACTCGCACCGGGAGGTACTATCCATACACGATCGACCCCCGAATACTGAATAAGGTTTTCAGACAAAACCTTCTCTCCACGGACGTTGCAATACATCATTCTTGTACACTCCTTTTGAACTTCTTGAAACTTGTTGTCCGTGTATAACTTTTGGAATATTTTTTCGACTTTGAATCCACTAACCAACCTCCTAAGGTACTTCGAGCAACGTGCATATGCACTCAGTTCATCTCGAACGCGTTGATCCAAGGCCATGCAATACTTTTGAGGAAACTCATGGAGTTTTGTTTTGCGGTTCACATAGCCGTAAAAAACCCGATTGATGCTCTCCACCCTTTGTGTGGTCTTCATACCGGCCCAAAAAAACTCCTTCACGTACGCAGGCACCCACATACGACTCTCTTTGCGTAGGCTCTGTAGCCATTCATTGTCCTCCAACTTATACTCAGCAATAAACTCTGCCCATCGGGTTTGGAACTCGTCGGGGTCAAAGCTCTCATACACCAGCTCTTTGAGGGGGTTGACGAACTCTTTGTAACTAGACAAAAATGATAGCAGCAGAACAGCAACAACAAGTTAACTTGTCTTTAATAAGGGAATCAGATTATTACGCCTTTCAAACTAATATCAAGACCTTGAAAATTGTAAAGCCAGGAGGAGGAATTTCACAACATACAGTGCACACTTGCCAAGTTTCTCAGGGATCTTGCTCATGATTTTCCATATGCACGAATGATGCACCGTGTTCGGCATGACTTCAGCAAGGGGCCTCCGCATAGCTGCCGCTTGGTCGGTCAATATGGCTTTAAGAGCTCGATTGTTCATGCAAGCTAACCACTGTCGAAATATCCACGCAAACGTATCGCAGTCTTCATGTGAAACAAGAGCACATCCCAACAACAACGATTGCCCATGGTGGTTCACACCAACAAAGTTCGCAAATGGGAGCTCGTACTCATTCGTTAGGTATGTTGCGTCGAAGCAAACCGCATCACCAAAGTCCTCATAAGCTACCCTACTTCTTGCATCCACCCACAACACATCCTTAAGCCTCCTTCTTCATCCAAGCGTTAAGCATGGAAAAAATTTTGGTTCCCGGTTGGCATTTTATCAAAGTACTCCATCATTGCCACTGAGTCCCCTCCAAGCATCTTTAACCGCCTAGCCTTGTATACCTCATGTTGTAAATCTTTTACTGTGAGATCCATGTTACCCTTTCGTTCGGTCGCCATGCAACTGTGTATTTGAGAAATTGGTACACCTTGCTCATAGAAATCTACAAGCCTCTTCTTCAATTCGGAGGTCATTTGCTTCATGCGGTACTCCTTCACAAGCTTAGAATTTGCCGGATCAATCCCGTGATTATGCTTTAGTTCCACGCTCTTCAACTCACACAAGCCATCTTCGTTAACTTTAGCATAAACACGGGCCTAACATTTGTACTTTTTCGAAGTCCTCTTCGTACCACTTAATTCATCCTCACATACCACCCCATCAACTAAACCACCTGAACCTCCAAGACCCATTACCTTTGCCCTCTTCTTCGCTTCCTCCTAGCCCTCATGTCGGGTTTTCCCCAACACTCACACTTCCACGTGACTTTGATTTTTTTTTATCCCCCGTCTTAGAATTTACACCTTGAGCCCTTGTCACTCCAAACCCCATCTGCTCAACATAGTCCTTATAGTAGGCTTCAACGTCTTGCCAAGACTGGAAAACCATCCCTTCCTTAGGCTCCTCAACAACTACAACTATTTCGTTGCTACCAACTACAGTGTGAGTCGTATGAATTGTTTCCACGGGGGATAAATACCTAACATCCATGTCAAGTGCACAACTACCTGCATCATCTACGTCTTCTATACCCTCCTCCATATGGACGTTACTCCGAAACTTAACTCCACTGTCACAATCACCAACACCAACCTCACTACCCCTTATAACGCTTTCTGTTTTCATTTCCATAATATCAATTTTCTCCAACACAAACAATTCACCCTTCAAAAAAAGAACACCAACATAATTACTACGATACAAATTAATACAGAACGCCAACATCATTATAATATAAAATTCAACACAAATCAACCAAACATGTTTTCACAGCACACGTTCAACCCAACACAGAAATACAACCAATCGACACAAATCAACCAACCAATTGAACAACCAACACAACCAATTTTCACATAACCTAACAAATCAACACAGGGGTTTTTTAAAAAACATACGAAACACGTTGTTTTCAAAAAGTAAAAAATTGCATTTTAAACAAAATCCTCCGGCCATTTCCGACAACCTCAACCCCATTTTAACAAAGGAAATAGTCCTTAAAATCTAATTACTTTCCAAAATTATTCCGATTTCGGTCGAAATTATGAATTCAATTTCATGAATTTTGGGCGCATGGACACCAACAGAACAAAACTCACGACTACAACTAGCGACGATAAAATAGATCAGAAAAATACCCCGTAATTCAAAGATGTCCGTGATTTTTCAACAGGGTATGTACAATTCGGCGATGTGTGAAGAACAGAAAACTACCTGCTAATTCTCTGAACAAGCTTCTGGGTATGTGAATATTTTCCCGCCAAAACGTGAGGAAGTTAACGCCATCCCTCCAACAAATTGACGGAAGGATGTCCCCACTCAACAATAGGTACACTAAGCAACTTGACACATAGACGAATCCAACTCAACAACTCAGGAAGTGGAAAACTTCCACTTAATTTCCGAAATGCCACTGTGAGTAACAAATTTGTTACTCACAGTGAGTAACAGGGAATTCGCCGTATTCTAGTTGATAAATATAAAAAGCTTCAAATGTCTAGTAAATCAATTACAAATTTCATTATACAAGGAGACTATATAATTCACAATATGTTTTGTATTACAATAGTTTTGTGAAATTTTAGTCGTTGAATTTTGGATTGGAGAGAGTTCCATACAGAAATTTCATTAATGAAGTTTCAATTCGAATATCACTCTTTTTTTAGTTGATAACAATGAAGTTTGTTCCATTTGGTGGAAGCCGACTCCATTTATTTCATGTAAACACCAACTCCATTTGCTTTAATGTCGAAGTTGGTAATTATTTAGGTGTGTAATTGCCACTAAACATATTGCAATTTTAATTGACAATACACCTAAATAATTGTTGTAAAACTTTAATACAAACTATGTTTCTGATGAAGTAAATTTAACCGCTAGCTACATATTTGTATTAAAGAATACCTTTTAGGGATACATTAGCTTCGAATTTGATGCTAATTTCCCATATTAGCAATAACTTTGATGCTAAGTGTAGATTCATAGGTTATATGATGCAATGGTATTTTGAGGTAAGCTGTTATTGATCTCTGGTTGATAAGAGGAAGGTGGGAGCTATTATTTTTTTGACTTGATTTTTGAGACATTTCCTAAGTTAGGTAATGAGAAGTAGATGTATATGGGTTTAAATTATATTTAGAGATGGTTTTTTTATCCCTTTTGGTATTGTGTAGTTGGATAGGGTAGATATCAAGTTTTGTATATATAGTCAGAATATAAGTATAATTGGATAGGGCACATTTCCATATATTTTATTGGTTGTATTTAATAATGACGTAGATTCCAAAAGATTTTCTTTTACTTTGTAACGTTTGTAGATTATGTTTAGTGATTGCTTAAAGATTTTCTTTCAGATTCATTATATATGGTATAGATTCTTGAAGATCGTGTTCAGTGAATTGTTTGAAAAAGTTGATTAATCAATATACAGGTTTGCTGATCAGAGTTAATAGTTGAAGAGGACATGTTTGTGCCTAAATAATGCTTACTTACTAAATTTATTAAAGCTTTGTTTTGAATGATTTTTTTTAGTGCTTTAAGATTATGTGCAGCTTTGTCAAAAAAAAAAAAAAAAAAAAAAAGATTATGTGCAGCACTTTGTAGATCTGTTCAATTTTTGTTTTGTTTTTTCTTTGGTTGAAGGTTGTGGAGTGGAATCATGTTATAGTAGTGGAATCTGATTTATTAAGGCTGTGCTTGAAGTTTGAATTTTCCAAGCTTTGTAATGTTTGTAGATTAAGGCTATGCTTGAAGTCTGAATTTTTTGAATTAGTGAGGTGGAATCATATTGTAGTAGTGGAATCTTATTGACTACAAGTGGAATACGCTGTGATGATAAACAATTGGTTAATTTTAATTAATTGCGTACTCAGAACAACTTAAAGATCAATAGCAATTCTAAACTTTTTAAACATACTATAGTGTTTCTTATTGCTATGTTATTTTTTATTATTTAATACAAGAAACACTATTAATCTTTATCCCAAATAATGCACAGCTAATCTGAGTATATGCTGCTATATTATTTTTTATTGTTAAGCATAGTCAAAACAGCATAAACAAAGAAAATTTGTGCTTCACCAGCATAAAGAACAATAAAGAGGCTTCACATTATCTGTGGGCTGAAAAGGGTGCTTTTATGCTGCATAGATGCTTTTGTTTTTGCTTACTTTGTATTATGTACCTGCTACATCATGCACATTTTTTTTATTGCTGTATTGATCAAAATTGGAAGCCTTGACAGTTTACTAGTGATGCTTTTATTTGTTGGAGATTCACATCGCTACAGCTTTTGAATATGTGATTGTTGTTCTATAATTTTTTTAATTCAAATTTGTGCTGTTAAATTCTTTTTTTTTTTTTTTTTGATTTGATGTTCATTTTAGAACACTTGGTTTGTGTGATTAGTTTGAGTTTAGAATAAAAGGATGGTAAACTTAACTTGTAGCTGATATTTCAATGAGTATTTATGTTAGGCCACTTGTTTTCTTAGAGATTTGATATCATTTAAAAGAGCTCAATACTCTTAAAAGCCATTAAAAATTATACTTAAATCAATTGATAATGGGGTAAATTAATTTACTGAAATTTCACACAAGTTTTCATCAGTAGCCTTCTTATTGCAATTGTTCTGGTTTTCTTTGGTACTTATAATTTGTCAAGGCTTTAATTATAATCTGAATCCTATACTTTACAACTTTAAGAAAAGGAAACTTTAATCATGTTTTGCATTACTGCCATTGTTAATAGTGCTGAAAAAGGGTGCTTTAATCATAAATTGAAGTATGCTATGAGACTTGTTGTAATTTAAATGCTTTAATCAGAAATTGATATATAAGTATGCAATTTTTATAAACTGTAGTAGCATACTTACTGTAAAAGGTTCTATGCTACAGCAAAAAGTAATGGCTATATACTTTTAGAGCCTATAAAAGGAAAGAATTAGTCATTTTATTCAGCACTTTAATTAGCTCAATACTACCAGTTTTAAATAAGTTGAGTTTCTTCTTTCTAGTTTTATACAATCTTTAATTTCTTCTACATCTCCAAGCCTTATAAACTGATATTAATCATTTCATAGTCTAACAACTTTATCATGGTTATAGTAAGTGTATTACCTCAAACATTTCTACTTTTAAGCTATTATAAAGCTCAAAAACACATAAACACATCAAGATTGAAGTATCTTATTTTTCAACAGAATAGACTTCTGAAAATCCGATAGATATGTTTCTATCACTTATCATAATTTTAAATCAACGATGAAGTTGATGCTAGTGGCTAAAGCCGACGATGAAGTTGATGCTAGCCTCCGCCAACCTTCTTGTACTACTATTCTAACATATATAAGAGGTAGGCCAGTAGCATGATGTGTGGCGGTTCATGTAAATAGTTTTTTCCATACAATTTTTTTGTATTTAAAACTATTTACTTAATTACGTCGTTTTAAATATTTATTTTTCAAAGCGATGTAAAAACATAGCACATGCACTATTGTGTGAAGCGAATTTTTCTTTGACAACTATAATTTAATTATTGTTGTTGAAGATGCTACTTCAGCTCAGTTAAGAATATTTTTTTTTTGTTTATTTTTTTAGTTGGAATTTAAAGTGATTGATCACATTTTAAAGTCGTTTATGTATTATATTTCTAATTTACATTAATTATAGATAAAAAAATTTCTAACCGTTGAATATTTATAGTTAAAGGATCGCACAACAATCTCGCTATGATTTGGAAACAAGACTTGAAGGGCTTGAATTGATATTCTTTGGATCCCCTCAGATGTTGCTTGAGGCAAGGATTAGGGTACGTAGTCTTGGTGTTATTAAGCTTGGTTGTGAGAGGTTAATAATTACTTTAGACATTTCAGTGGACTTAGTGATTTAAGATTTATGCTTACAGATGTATTAATGGAAATTTATCTTTGATGTTCTGTAATTTGCGTTGTTTGTAATGTTTTTACCGTATTAATGGAGATTGGTGTGTGGTTATTTAATTCATTTATACCAACCTAGAACTTCATTAACTTGTGTAATGAATAATTTTATATAGCTTTTTATTTTTAGAACCATCTTTACTTATCAGATGAAAAAAACTTTCAGCAAGTATGCTTTTGAAATAAGTTTGTTAAGAATATCCTGTATAATAATTAGCATTTTAAGAATGAATTAATCAAAGACTTGTTGTTGAGTTGATTTTGAACAATCACTTATTAAGTTGTACGTATTAGCTATGGCTTTTTTTTTGGTATATCTAGTCTTTAAACCTGCATAAATTCTTTCTTTTTTGTTCTATATAATTTCTGCCTTTTCTGATATTTATTTAATTAGGTAGTCAGTTGATTTTATAATAGATCACATGTCTACAGTTCAAAAGGTAAGCAAGAGAATAGCATTGTGGTATTGTCCTTATTTCTAGTCTTTAATCTTGTTGTATAAAAGACAAGGTTAGCTGTTTAATAATGCTGGACTGTATTAGCTGTGGGATTTATCTTACTCTATCAAAGATGGTACTCCCTCCGTGTTTTAATAAGTGTTACAGTTTGACCAAACACGTATGTCAAGACACAACTTTGACCATTAATTTATCTATTCATGTATAACTAAAACTATAGGAAAATTGATATTATGAAAGTATACGTTATAATGAATCTAATGAGTATTATACAATAACATTTGTTTTTTTTTATATATTAGTAAATTAATCAAGTCAAAACCATTAGGTGAATAGTGAAAAAAGTCAAACTGTAATACTTATTAAAACACGGAGAGAGTATGTCATTTTTTATACTAATTATGATCATATAGCTATATGTTTCTGTGTTTATGTTGCTATTAATATTTATTCTTTTTAATTCTGTATTAGGAGAATAATGATACTTTAATGAAATGGGAGATAAGAGTTGGAGAAGAACATCAGAAAGACATAGTATGTTTTTTTTCTCATGTTAAATAAGTTGTGGAACAATGTTCTTTATTTTTGGTTTTTGATGAATTGTTTATGTACTATTGTTTAGAAAATTCTAATTCATTTTTTATGATATTTTAACTGATCATCAAGGAGGGGGAATCCGTGGTACAGAAGGGTTGTCATGGGATGTTGTTATTAGGAAAAGCTATGCTCGGAATATGATCACTGGTATGTATATTGAACAAGGATGGGAGCACTTTATTTCTGATAATGATATTGAAGTTGGTGACACTTTGATAATGTACCATAAAGGTGAAGGTGTTTTTCACACTAAGTTATTTTCTTCAAGTGGTCAAGAGAAGACCTATCTCAATGTACCAACTACTGTAACAAATGTAATTTGAAGGAGACTCCCCTTTGACTGTTTCATAATTGGATGGCCTGTTAAATCTTATGCAGCTTGAACACCCTGAACCTTCTTTCAAGTATATATTAGATATTTAGAGCATCTATCAAGGAATCATTGTAGGTGACTTCTTTATAATAACTCATATTTCATATTTATTTTTAAGCAATCTAACTCGAAAACTTTGGTGTTTGGTATACTTAGGCAGGAAGTTTCAGTTTCGTTTACTTCGCTCCATTTCTCACATTTACAAGGTTGTACTGTTGTGTTACTCCGTCATAGAAATAGGCAATGGTGTGTTGAGCTACATATAAAGCGGAGAAGAAATGGGATTTCTGAGTGCTCACTTAGCAATAGTGTTAACTTATTTTATGAAGAGCAGCGTATAGTTGCGGGAGTAGGTACTGTGGTGCTCTATCGACAAGGCTATCCTCTCTTGTTTGAATTATTACTTGGACCAGTTTAGCTGCTCTAGTATAGTAGATTATTAGTCTGCATTTGTTCTATTGGAATTGCAATATCATGTAAAATAATTATCAAGTTTTGAATATCGTTGTTGCAGCCAGTTTTGCAATTCTGATCAGGTTATTCTACCTAATTAATCACTTTAAGTTTGTAGCTCTGTATATTTTTCACTGTTACTGAGGTTGTTTTAGTTTGGTAATGATTTTCTGAATTGGTTGTGTTTGAGTTGTTTTAGTTTGATGCAGTTGTTTTAGTTTGAAAGTCCACTCTGTTTTATTTTTGTATCAGTTCTATTACTTTGATTTGTTTATTTTGCTTTTTTCATGAGCTTTATGCTATATATAACTAGAAAAAAGAATATAGACCAAAGTCAAGCTAAAAAACTTAGTACAGTAGCACATGTAACCAACTTTAATATATATATATATATATATATATATATATATATATATATATATATATATATATATATATATATATATATATATATATATATATATATATATATATATATATATATATATATATATATAGGGGAGGGATCCGGTAAGAACCCCTCCTTATATAAGAACCCTAGTTATATAAGAACCAATCTCAGCCGTAGGATTAAGGTAATTTAGACGGTTAAGATTAAAACACGTATTTTTCCTTATACCCTCTACCAACCGATCAAAATTTTCTCTCTCCTCTAACTTTCTCTCTCTTCGTGTTCATCACATTCTCTCTCTGCAAACCCCAAAAATCTCCATAGAAATTGCAATTTGAAGGATTTTCGACTCAGGTTTGTTTTTTTTTTCGATTTTGTTCAAATTTCCATGAACTTAGCATGATGTTCATAGATTTTGCGATTTTTTGATTTGATTTTTGCGATTTTATGTTTCCGATTTTTTGATTTGATTTTGCGATTTTGTGATTTGATATTTGCGTTTTTCTGTTTTGATTTTAATGAATTTCGCATGGAGTTTGATTTTTTTGAGTTCGATTTTTTCAAATTTCGCGTTCGAATTTAGGGTTCTTTTTTTGCGGATTTAGGATTCTAATTTAGGGTATTCGAATTTAGGATTTAGGATTCAACACACAACAAACCGCTTGTTTTCTCTCTTTTTTGTGCAATAGTGTGTATAGCACAATGATTATATTAGTGGCTTTGCAGCCATTTTTCCCTGCTTATATTCATTGTTGTAATGTTCTGTATCAATTTTGATTCATTGATTAAATATATCAGGTTTTGGGTAATTAAACTCGTGTTATTAAAATTGAAAAACATTTATTTTTTTCCTTTTTTTGTTGGTCATTAGTTCAGTTCATAGCAGTAGTCATCCAAATTATGGTGTAACAACTACTTGTGTATAATGCCTACCCCGATACACTCAAGAATAAGAATAAGTTCTGTTAAAAATTGTTTGTTAAGTAAACAATTCAGGCTAAACAAAACTTTTAAACTCGATTAATGAGCAAGCATAGCTTGAACAACTTGGCATTACTTGTTCTGCTTGCATCAATTCGTCATGTCTAAAAACAAATCTGGCTTATTCTCTATGTTCTATTTTTTCTTATTTTTGCGGATCTATAGTTCGAATTTAGGGTTCAATTTTTGCTGATTTTTTCGAATTTTGATTTCGAAATTGGTGATGTTGGTGCGATTGCCCCTGCTTGTAGGGGTTGTGGTGTGGTGGTTGATTTATGCAACAGCAGCTAATTGGTTAGGGGTTGTTGGTTGTGAACTTGTGATTGCAGGGCTGAAAATAAACTTTAGAACATAGGTAGAAAAAATTTGGAACATAGAAAAAAATTAGAACATAGGTTGAAATAATTTAGAACATGGTGTTGATCTTTCCACGTTGTTCTTGTCGATATGTTTATAGAATGTCAATGTTATGATCTAAAATACACTTTTAAGATACGCAAGCAACTGACATAGCTTAGCATGTTCTAAACTCTTTTTAAGCATGTTCTAAACTCTTTTAGAACATGGTGTTGATCATTGTGGAAATATATGAAGTAACCAGCATTATTCGTTCAACACTTCTGGTTATTCTCCATTTTGTTTTATGGGAAGTTTTGAAGCTACATGTGGTGCTCTTCCATTCTGGTCTAGACTGGTCCTCTTCTCTTTTGTGAACTATAATGATTTGGTGTTGACTGTTGTTGCCTAGCTGGGTTTGCTCTTTTCTGTTTCTTGCTCCTATCTGTGTCCTGCTCCAGCTTTCCTGCTTTGTGCTGTTATGTGCAGCTGTTGCTTGGTGTGCAGGCTGGCTTTCTCTGTTTCAGGCTGCTGTTTGTGGTGCTGGTTCAGGCTGTGATGCCTGCCTTGCTGTGTGTTGCTAGCTGTTTCCTGGTGTTGCTGGTGCTGTTCTTGGTGTTAGCAGCCTAGTCTCCTGCTAGCTGCTGTTTCTTTGTGCTGTGTTGCTGTCTGGTGCTGCAGCTGGCCTTCTGGGCTCGGGTTGTTGCTGTTGTCCGTTTGGTGGTGCAGCTGGTCTGCTGAGGTCTGTTTCTGGTTGCTGCTGCTGTTGTAGGTTGGTGCTGCTGGTTCCACTTGCTGCTGCTGTTTCTGCTTGCTGTTATTGCTGTTTCCTGTTTTTGTTCGGGTTTTTTTTGGCAGTTTCTAGGCGTTGGTGTTTTGGTTTCTATTTGTTATTTTATCTTTGGCCTTTTCTTTTGTTCCCCATTTCTGGCAATAATAAAGAGTATAGTTC
This sequence comes from Chenopodium quinoa, assembly GCF_001683475.1. NCBI lineage: Eukaryota > Viridiplantae > Streptophyta > Magnoliopsida > Caryophyllales > Amaranthaceae > Chenopodium > Chenopodium quinoa. The sequence continues at coordinate 3,647,450 of NW_018745286.1, read as the reverse complement.
ATTCTATATTATGGGACTGCTTTAGCCTTCATTTTTGTGTTGTCGATATTCTTCGCATTCAACTGTCTTGTTTTGGTAGGACAATAAGCTGGTGCATTCGAAAGTCTGAGCCTCTTATTGGAATTCCAATGGTTAAGGTGATGACTTCCCGTCTTGGGTCAGTAAACACAATGAACTGTCAATTAAACTTTCAGTTGTGTGTTGCAGGGATTATGCTCATTCAGGAGCGGCATGTTTAATTATGCTTAACTAAACCTAGATTATGTAACGGTAATGACACGATTGGAGCATTGTCTCATATTAGGGAAAGGTTAATTCACGGCTAACCTTTGATTCAAATACACCTAATTCCTACATTGAGTGCCGTTACTTACTCGTTACATTCTACTATCCCAAATTTTGCACAAATTATTGACATTGTTACTAATAAAACTTTAGAACATAGTTAGTAAAAATTTAGAACATAGAAAAGAAAAACAACTTTAGAACATAAGTAGACTAAATTTAGAATATAGGCAAAAGAATTTAGAACATAGGTAAAAGAATATTTAGAACATAGGAAAAAAAAAAACTTTAGAACATAGGTAGAAAAAACTTTAGAACATAGGTGTAGAATATACGAACAACTTTAGAACATAGGAAAAATTTGGAACATAAGAAAATGATTTGCAACATAGTAAAAATTTAGAACATAGGAATATAGAACATTGGGAAAAAAAAGATCATAGGAAAAAAAATTGGAAATTTAGAATATTGGGAAAAAAAAAGAGCATAGAAAATAAGTTTAGAACATATACTAAAAATTTAGAACATACGGTGAAAAAAATTAGAACATAAGGTAAAAATTTAGAACATATGATAAAGTTTAGAACATAGATAGAAAAAATTTAGAACGTACGGAAAAAAAAATAGAAAATAGGTAGAAAAAATTTTGAACATAGGATAAAATTTAGAGCATACAGAAAAAATTTAGAGCATATGAAAAAAATTTAGAACATACGAAATAAATTTAGAACATAGACAAAAAAATTTGAATATAAGATATATATTTAGAACATGGACAGAAAACTTTAGAACATAAACAATAAAATGTAGAACATAGGAAAATAGTTTAGAACATACATATATTTAGAGCTTAGATTGAAAAATTTAGAGCTTAAGCAATAAATTTTAGAACATATGCAAATAATATTTAGAACATATGATAAAACCTATTAGCTCAATTGGAAGAGCATTATGCAAATGCATAGAGGATGTAGGTTCAATTCCTTCATAGGTTATCTTTATAAATAACTAAAAAAAACTTCAAATGTTTTTTTTTTAAAAAAAAATCCAATAAAACAAATTAAATTAGCACTAAGTTATATGAGCAGAAAATAAGTAGACTAAATTTTGAACATAGGAAAAAAAAAACTTTAGAACATAAGTAGACTAAATTTAGAACATAGGAAAAAACAAATTTAGAACATAGGTAAAAGAATATTTAGAACATAAGAAAAAAAAAAAAACTTTAGAACATAGGTAGTAAAAATTTAGAACATAGGAAAAAACAAACTTTAGAACATAAGTAGACTGAATTTAGAACATAGGCAAAAGGTAAAAGAATATTTAGAACATAGGAAAAAAAACTTTAGAACATAGGTAGAAAAAATTTAGAACGTAGAAAACAAAACTTTAGAACATAAGTAGACTAAATTTATAACATAGGGAAAAAAAATTAGAACATAAATAGACTAAATTTAGAACATAGGAGTAGGCAAAAAAATTTAGAACATAAAAAAAGAATTACAGAAATGCCATTACTAAAGAAACTTTAGAACATAGGTAGTAAAAATTTAGAACTTAGGAAAAAAAAAACTTTAGAACATAAGTAGACTGAATTTAGATCATAGGCAAAAGAATTTAGAACATAGGTAAAAGAATATTTAGAACATAAGAAGAAGAAAAAAAAACTTTAGAACATAGGTTGGAAAAATTTAGAACATAGGAAGAAAAAAAAAAAAAAAAAAAAAAAAAAAAAAAAAAAAAAAAAAAAAAAAAAAACTTTAGTATATAAGTAGACTAAATTTGGAACATAGAAAAAAAAAATTAGAAAATAGGTAGACTAGATTTAGAACATAAGAGTAGGCAAAAAAATTTAGAACATAAAAAAAGAATTACAGAAATGCCATTACTAAAGGATGGTTTTAGATGGTTGGATCAAAACTAATAAATGGTTGAGATTGGTTCTTATATAAGATTGAGTTCTTATATAGAGGAGGGTTCTTACATGAGCCTTCCTCTATATATATATATATATATATATATATATATATATATATATATATATATATGGGATCATATGAGACCAAATCCGTTATGTGAGAACCCTTTTATATGTGAGGACTCATTATAACCGTTGGATCAATTACATCCAACGGCCACAATTAATCCCGGTCAAATGCGTTTTTTGTCTCTCCTCCTTCCTCTTTCACGCACAATTTTCTCTCTCCTCGTTCAAGTTTGTCCTTCCTCAGAAAATTGAAAATCCCAACAAAATTGAAAGATGTTAGAGAGAGAAGCAATACTATGGCAGTAGAAGAGCTTGAGAAATCAATGGCGGCAACTGAGATTGAAGACCAGAGAAAAGAAGATGATGATTTGGAGGAAGGTGAGATTATCGACGACAACTCAAACGCCGAAAAACCCTGCAAATCAATCGCAACAACTCATCCTTTTGAGAATGCTTGGACTTTTTGGTTCGATAATCTTACAGCTAAATTGAAACAAGCTGCTTGGGGTAGCTCGATTCGACCCATTTATACTTTCTCTACTGTTGAAGAATTTTGGAGGTTTGTCTTTTTATCTTTGTTTTTCAATTTTATTAATTTGATTGTGTATTTATTGAATTTGGTTGTTTGAATCTTTTTGTGATATGGGTGATTGAATTAGGGTTTTGATTTCATTTTCTTGGAGAAATGTTATGTGGGAGACTAAGGTTTTCTTGTGTGATTTTGTTTAGTTTGATTTCTTGTGTTAGTTTCTTGATTAATGTAGCTAATTGTTGATCATTATGCTTGGATTAAGAAAACGGGAGTGTTGAATTTGTGAATCAGGGTTAATGGTTTATGTGAACAACTTGATTTTTCGAGGCATTTGGTAGGATTAGTGAGGGTTTCTTGTGATATTTATGGGTTTAATAGTCTAATAGGATCAATTTTTCAACTGTCATTTGGTATATTGTTGATGATAATATTTAGGGGAAGAGAAGGATTTAGCTCTTTTAATCAAATTGGAGCATTCGTTTCGAATATTGGAAGAACCTTTTGTTACCGGAATACCGAGTTATTGGATCTGCTTGCAAGAACAATATCATAGGTCTATTGGATAAGTGACACTACTTGAGAAATTATTCATTGAATTTTGGCTGTTGATGAATATTACATTTCTGATATCCATGTTATTGATGTCTCAATATTACGTTTTGCTCATCAAAGTGCGCTAACTCATGCCTTTTAAATATAAGGGGTGGATGAAGTGATAAAGGTTTAATAGTGTAAAATTACGAAGTAGTTCATGTCGTAGGTTATAAAGAATCCATTTATCCTTGGTGTTATGAAAGATTCTGCTTCTGGTAACCCTAGTAAGGCCATAGATGAATTGCATCAGTCGCACTGGAATAAGTTGTTCAACCAGACAGATAGTTCTCTTTCCGAAGAAGAGAAACAACTAGTTAGTTAAGAAGAAGACGGTGATTTTGTATTACAATTTGAGCACTTTGTATATACTTCTTAAAAGTCATTTGCTAATATTTTATTTAGATGAAAGCAACTAAAATTACTCGTATTTCACTTGTGGTAGGAATGCTCGCTGAACCAAGTAAATGAAATGATGCTTCATTGTGATCAAGGCCTGCAACATGTACATTGGAACGCTATATTTGAGATGCAGCATATGGGAATTGTATATAACAATTTAAGGTAGAGCTTTAGTCCTTGTCACTATTGCTTTAATGAGAGTATATGTTCATTTCATTCAGCTATATATCTGATTACTGCTTACTTTAGATTAAACTGATTTAGCATGTGAAGATGTGATTGCTTATTTTTACTTGATAACTTCCTATGCTACTGATGCGTGCTTTGGTTCTTATATGTATTCGATCTGCAAAAATTGTTTCCTCTGTTTTGCTAGAGAATTCTACTTTGGTTGCTATTGATAATTGGCTCTATTGACTGAGAATTGGTTCATCAGTTGCATTCAAAACTTTGATTATATAATGCTTAAATTGGAAGCAAGAATCGTAGGCATGAAAATAAGAGCTTGCTTGGCATATTTGAGAAAGTGTTTTTATTGACCTTAGGAGAATTGTAGGCATAAATATAAAAGAAAATGATCTGTCAGTAAAAAAAAAGTCTTATTTGGGGTGTAAATGATGTGCTAATGCTTGCATCACATGGCTCAAGGAAATTCGTCAATCCTTGCATTGTGGGGTGATGTTTGGTTGTATATTCGAATTTGTAGCTTATAGGATGTAAACTCTATTGCCTCTCGTTGTCTTAGTTCTTTTTTTGTTAAAACCTTTTGTTCCACAACAATATTTGTCTCGGTTAATTTTTTACAGAGGTTAAAGAAGTAGAGAAGAGCTAGTAGAAATGTTTTTGATGAAACAGTGAGTGAACAAAATGAGGACTAATAGTGTAAGCTACAGTTTTTTTAAAAAGGTTTTTTTTTTTTTTTTTTTTTTTTTTTTTTTTTTGCAAAACCTGGTTAGCAGCTGGCGTTTCTTTAGCTTTCCAAAATTGTTTTGGATGTGATGATTTTTTAAGTTAACTTATGCCCATCAACTATTATTTGAATGGTCAGATTTAAAATTTATTAAGGTATGCCTTTTCTTCTTTTGACTACAGATCAAAGATTAATGATCCAGAGAAAGAGCTATCTGTGAGAGCAGCTGCAGTTTCTATATACTCGACGTGCAACTTTCTATCTTCAAGGGAAAACGTCAGCTGCTGCTGATCGTTCCTCACAACTTCTCTAAATCCCTTGTTTTCAATTATAGTAATCTTTTTTTTCCCCTCCCTTTTTCTCTCATAGTTCGAGGAGATCCTCTGATCTCCATGTGCATTTATCAATCTGTGCTAATGGAGGCAAGTGAACAACCTTAGACCTACATGAACTTATGTGGCGAATCTGTGAGTCAGCTTCCTATAACTCCATTGTGTTATTATTGAGATTTTTGAAATGAGCAAAGAAATACTTGTTGATTTTGATGAATGATTAAAGAATGTTTGCTCATTTGACAAATGAGCAACTAAGTTTTTGCTCATTTGTTAAATTAGCGACTAAGTATTTGCTCATTTGACAAATGAGCAACTAATTATTTGCTCATTTGACAAATGAGGAACTAACTATTTGCTCATGTGCTAAATGAGTAAAAAAAATGATTGCTCATTTCCCAAATGATCAAAAATTTGATTGCTCATTTCCCAAATGATCAAATAAATGTTTGCTTATTTTACAAATGAGTAACTAATTATTTGCTTATTTGACAAATGAGCAAACCAATGGTTGCTCATTTCACAAATGAGCAAAAAAATGCTTGTTGATTTAATGAATGATTAAAGAAATGTTTGCTCATTTGACAAATGAGCAACTAATCATTTGCTCATTTGACAAATGAGCAACTATGTTTTTGCTCATTTGTTAAATTAGCATCTAACATTTGCTCATCTGTTTACTTTGATTTCTTGTGTTAGTTTCTTGATTAGCGTAGCTAATTGTTTAGTTTGATTTTTGGGCTATTTACTGAAAACCAGAAGCCTGGACCTGTTGCTGAGAGGAACTTTTGGTTGTTTAGGCCCGACTTCACCACTATCTACGATATTGGTGTTCTGAAGACTGAACAAAAGGTAAGTAACCTTCATCAGTAATGTTTTCTTCCTAGCTGTTTCTATTGCTTTTGTAGTTTAACATTCATGATACACAGATTAAATTAGTTTATAGTGCCGACTCTAAGAAGAAATTTAGTCCTTTCTTTCCATGTAGTAGATTGTTAAACTTTGTTAGTGTGATTCATAGCTTAAATCTCAGTTAATAAGAACCAGGAACAACCGGATTTTGTTCATGCTTGCTTAGTTTTATCTTTGGATTTATAACATTTCATTACTTGATCAATAAGTCCTAAAGAGGAATCATGATAAACTGTCACTAAAATTTAAGAAATAATAGTACTAAGCCAGCTAGAAATGTTTGATAGAGATACACCTTGAGTTAGAATTGCCCATTACATTCATTTTTCGTGCATTATGGATTCTTGGAGTGAAACGAAGAGCCATATGTAAATGAGATAAATGTGCGTGAATGATATTGTACTAATGTACTTCGACTATCCCTCTCAACCTCTTATCATGTCTCATGTCTGAAGTTATTTATAGTTTCGAATCACAATATATCATGATGATCTAAATATTCGATGTTTCCTTGGCTTGCAGTCTCAGACGCGTCCTAGTCTTGTAGGGCCACCAAAATTGACTGCTCGGCCTGCTGGACTTGGCCCTGCTAAAGGATGGTGTGTGCTTAAACAACAGGCCACTGATGCACAACTGCATTCCAACATCAATTACGTCTACAGCCAAGGAGTTGATTGTAAACCCATTCAACCAGGCGGTGCTTGTTACAATTCAACCTAAACAATGCTAAGGCTCACGCGACCTATGCCATGAACACATTCTACCAGACCAAGGGTCGCCAACCCTACCACTGTGACTTCTCCTCTAACCAGAATCCAAATAAGTATCAAGGCTCCTCTATACATATTTCTATGTGCTAATTAATAATGACATGTTTTGACTCCTGATCCAGAAAAGCCTAATTTGAAGATTCTCTATGATACGTAGATTGATCTAAGTTTTAGACCTCATACTCTCATATCAACCGTCTTTTTTTTTTGCTAAACTGAAATATTAATGATTAAAATCGATTTAAGCTAGTTTAGTTGTTAATCAAGACTATTTTTTGATCGATTTACTAGTTTACTTGTCATACATATGTAGCCAGCCTACCGATTAAAATTAAATTCTACTTGATAACTAAAAAATTTACAATTGACTTGAACAAGGCCTTAAACATGCTATCATATGTTAATTAATATTACGTTTTGCTCATCAAAGTGCGCTAAGTCATGCCTTTTAAATAGTTTGCTCATTTGACAAATGAACAACTAAGTTTTTGCTCATTTTTTAAATCAGCAACTAAGTATTTGCTCATTTGACAAATGAGTAACTAATTATTTGCTCATTTGACAAATGAGCAATTAATTTTTTGCTCATTTGTCAAAAGAGCAATTAATTTTTTGCTCATTTGTCAAAAGAGCAATTAATTTTTTGCTCATTTGTCAAATGAGTAAAAAAATTCAATGCTCCTTTATCAAATGAGCAAACTATTTAATGCTTCTTTGTCAAATAAGCATGTGATTCTTGCTCATTTTGTCAAATTAATGCTCATTTGTGAATGTATTTGAATGTTTTAAATATGTTAGCCTACTAGCTCAAGGGTAGAGCATTGTGAAAATGCACAAAAGATGTGGGTTTGAATCCCACGTAGGTTCATGTATGTAATGTGGAGACACAAGTTTGTATGAGAGTTTAATTGTAACAAAGTTTATATAGTTATAAATCATTTCAAACCTTTTTTTTGCTCATATAATTAGTTCGAATTTGGTTTTTTTTTTTTAAATTAATTTTGTTTATAAAGATAACCTATGTAAGAATTGAACCTACATCCTCTATGCATTTGCATAGTGCTCTACCAATTGAGCTAATAGGTTTTATCATATGTTTTAAATCATTTCCTATGTTCTAAATTTTATTCTTATACTGTGAGCTTTCTTTATGTTCTAAATTTTATTCTTATACTGTGAGCTTTCTTTATGTTCTAAATTTTATTCTTATACTTTGCGCTTTCCTAAAGTTAGGAGGAAGACGATAAACCTGAAATTCAAACCAAAGCCGACACCCCAACACCTCATGGCACCACAAGCTCTCACAAGATCTTGGATGAAACTCTTAACCCAATGTTCTAATTTTTTATTCTCATGTTCTAAACTTTCTTCCTATGTTCTAATCTTCAGCTCATTCACTTTTACTTTTTACTTGTTCTTTTCCTTTTGGTTAATATAAATTTGTCAATTGTTTTATGTATGCAACACACAACTTTACAAACTAGGCAACTCATTAAACCAGGCGCAACAACCAGCCACCTGTTTTGCACTTAACACACTCATTTAACACTCTACAGCCCTCCTATAGCATCTGCACTCGCTGCCCAAAGTGCAGCCACATTAGAGCAAACTTCTTGTAGCCTCACAGGCATACCAAAACAGCCCAATAGCCGCAACATCTACACGATACGCACACAGCACATGAACAAATTTAGTAACCAAACGGTGGAAAAATATGAGTAACCAAAGCGCGGTAAAAATGAAATGTGAGGAGGATCATTTTAGTTATTTTTGCTCCTTTATTTGGAAAAATAAGCATTGTTGTGATATTGTGTATACTGAGTACTTATAGATTCTTAAATTACTTGTGAATTACTTGTGCATATTGTGTATACATGAAATCTCCTTCTTGAGGTCAGATTTTGACCCTTCATTTAAATTCCTACATTCCATCTTTCAAGCTATTACTAGCTCCACCAGTTAATAGAAATGAGTTTATAGAAATGGATTTATTTGAGTACAAAAGGCCAAAACAGTTGTAGTAAGCTAGCTAAGCTTAGTATGAACATTACACTTCACAGTATACACAACATACAAATGTTCACTCACTCAGATTGTGCATTAACAATATACAGTATATAACAATTAAGAGAGTTGGTTCAGTAGTTCATCATACACGAAAAACTCATAAATCAAGGCCGATATAAAGATCAGATGAAGGCTGGCAAAAAGCTCAGAAGACAAAAAATATAACAGAGAAATACCTAGTACTATAATAATGAGAAACATACTTTTAATCAAAATGATCCATAGTGAGTACAAATCAAAATAATTATCATTTGACATCATCAAAACATTGGTTACATCTATCAGATAATAAGAAAATTTCTCAAAGGACTTGATGTTTACGAGTAATGGTTGTTTGATATACTAAAACTTTAAAAGGTCGGTAAAATCACATTGTTCCAAGGGAAGAACTTACTGAATTAATAAGAAATTCTATAGCATAAACCAAATTGCATTCAATTATTAAAATCTCTATCAAATTAATCAAACCTAAATAATTGATTCAATTCAAAAAAAATTCAACGAAGTAAATTCAATCAAATCAATAATTGATGCACTTAAACATGCAATTCAATGATTAATGCAATTTGAAAATTAACATGTAATTCGATAATTTTAATGAAAATTTAAAATCAAAAGGTAATTCGATAATCATCACAACATGAAATTATAATTTCAACAAAAATTCAAGAAGCTAAGAAGAGGAGAGAGAAATTGACGGAATGAACATACCTCAATAATTGACGGAATTTCTGTACTTGTGAACAAGCTAAGAAGAGGAGAGAGAAATTGTCAAGGTTGAGCCATTAAATTAGACGCCATTGATGAAGTCAGTTTTAAGGAAGTTTATGTAATTAATCTAGGCTGTTGGATTTAATATAATTTAATAGTTGAGATTTGTTCTCACATAAGGGATGTAGTCTCACATATAAGGTGGTTCTCACCGGATCCCAACCTTATATATATATATATATATATATATATATATATATATATATATATATATATATATATATATATATATATATATATATATATATATATAATATGCACATTAACAAAGCAGTACATCACAGCATAGTCTTAGTTTGGTGTTTGCCAGGAACACTAACTATTGTTATTGTTCCTGGGAAACCTCTCAAAAGATTTCTCTCTACAACATTTAACTCCTACATACATGAAGCCATGGAGATAAACTTTAGGTTTAGTACTATATGATGCTGGAGTGCTACATAAGATACTTGGGCAACTATCTGTTGTACGTAGCATGAGATGTTGTTCTGCAGTCCCAGCAAAAGTAAAGTTTTATAGCTGTCTAGATACTTTCAACTTAGCAAAAGATTTAACATTCAAAAGGTGTGTAGGTAGTGTACCTTAAGTAGACGATCTTCCATCTTCATCATCTTATACTATATACATCCTTTGAACTTTAGGTACTAATTTGCTTTGGTGTTAGATTCAGTGGAGGACTTTTTCACATTTTCAGTTTTCACAATGACAGGTGTGCTTTGCTTCTGCTCAGGTTCAAGCGTGTCAGATACATCTTCATAATGATCTTTTCCAAGAGATATCCTAGGGTTTTGACCTCTATTGTGCTTCTTTGGAGTCATTCCACCAAAGCAAAGTTTCTTTTTTGCACCAATTTCTGATAGTGGCAGCTCTGATACATTTTCTTCAGCACCATACTCCATAGGACTTTTCCCTGAGGATTTTTTCCTTTTAAGTGATTCTGAAGTTTGCTGAGGTGATTCAGGTGTCTCAGCGAAAGTCTCTTCTTGTACGTTCTTTTCTGAAGATCTCTTCAAGTTTGGAGTAGGAATGTACGGTTAAGAATTTCCTAATTTAATGTTATTCTGCGCATCATCTTTTTCATTTGCTCCTTGCTCTTGGTTAGAGCTGTCAGCAAATACTCGTGCCACCTCTCGTGTTTCAGGATTATCTTTCAGCTCTACAGCCTAGAGAGTCCACTCTAGCACATTGTTCTTAGCCAAGTTCCAAGTAGGCCCTACTTTAATATAAAACGGTGTGCTGCTAAGTATGTATTGAATAGCCTTGAATACATCATGATCATCCTGCATTCAATGTATTATCATGGTAGGTATTAGAATTTACTCAAATATGTTAATTGCTTTAACATATATAATTGGTTGTGCTGCAAATTAATATTATTTATTTGAACAAAATTTATGCTGCCTTACTCGTCCCCTTCTTCTCATGTCCTCCGCCTCTCTCCCTCCCTTTATCTACTTTAATTCCCCCTGTCAAAGCTACCTCTTAATAAGAAGCAGCTGTTTGCAAAGATATCGTATTTAAATTACCATGTAAAAAGTTTGAACAGACACCCTTTCTACATTCTCAGAAGTAATGAATCTTGAAGAGAAGAATTCGGTCTTTAAATCTAAGTTGATTAATCCTAGGTTTAAATTACATTGCTGTTTGCGATTTGAATTACTTTGGAATTAAAGTTTTTTATTATTTCTTCTCAAGTTAAAAATTATATATAAGCTTCACACCAAAATACAAGATAGCTAAAAGCACAAATGTATTTTACCGCTTCTTTTATGGCATAGATTTCAGCTGCAGTTTTCCTGAACAATCTTTCTGTATCATTGTTGAATGTGGTAAATGCCATAGTTCCTGTGTCGTCGCTAGCTTCAAACTTAAATGTAGCTCTGACACAAATAAGAATTAATCATTGCTAAGTACAATCTTAGTAAATAGGGATGAATATATATGGTATTTCGTATTATACCTCTCTGTACAGATACATTCTTTTTTCGAACAAGCAGAGCAAGAATAGCGTTTCTGCAATGGGAGGTTGGTGCGGTTCCAGCAGTTTGAACAACCCGGATATGCATTCACTTTTTCTAATTCAGCATTTTGAATAAGGTGTTGCTTGGCTAGATACACATAATAATTTATGGAATATCAGTTATAATTTTTACGCTCAAGTTTAATCCAGTAATTAACTTCGTAAAAATAGTCCTTAATTCACTAAACTTTACCTTTTTCTGCCTTAGTACAGCAATTGAAACTATTTTTTGGCTCTCACTTGGGTAGAAGAGGTTAGCCCTGCCATAATATTAATCGCAAAAAAATTAGTATATTGTGAAGGCTATTATTTCTATTAAGTTTATTTTTAGGAAATTACCAGTCAGATAGCACGCAAGCTCGATCTCCTTTAGGTTCATATATTATTCGAGTGGACATACCAGAATTCATTTAAAAACCTGATCAAAACAGTTAGTCATTTTTTACTTGTAGTAATGAACCATTTAAGTAATTCAATCATAGTATTTTTTGTCTTACCACGGCGAGTATGTGGCTTTGTAGCCCTGAATCCTATAGCTTGAAACGTTTCTGCCCAATTTTGTAACCTGTCGAAGTACCTTGGTGCCGTAAGGTCATTCCACAGTGAGATGGTGAGTGGTTGATCACAACTGTTACATGAAATACACATTCTTAGTGATCTTATTCTGTATCTTGTATCAAATAATATATTTGGTATATTAGGACATTTACTTCTTTGGAAAGTAATCTTTGATCAGTGATGACTATTTCTCGAACCAAGCTTTCTCGTCCTCCATCTCTAGCTTCAACTCTCCTAGGTTCTTCCTCTACAAATAGCACCACACCTACGACATCTGTCAGTTTAAGAGTTGTTTGTCAGCATCCATATTATTTAGCTTTTATGTGAATTCGTTAAGTAACAGCATTACACCGTATCTCTCATCAGGAACTATTGCACGAGGTATAGTTGCTATTAGTTGATAGTTAGGTAGAACTGGTCCTAGCTCTGGATGAACTGGTTGAATCACAGCTCTACTACCAAAAGTCATTTGGTAAGGGAACTGATCAAGCTCAGTTCTCCATTTTTCATCAATAAATCTAATTGGTGCAATAGAAATGTCGTACTCTACCAGATACCGTAATGCCTCCTCAAAGGCTTGAATTTGATCACCAAATAAAGTACCACGCATCCTATTACCCTATAAAGCAGATAAAATTAATTAAGTCAAATGAGCGTAAGCATAATATTAAAATTATCTACCTATACTGTTTAGCATATATACTTTGATTTTAAATAAGGAGAATTGGTCTTGCAGGATATGTTGTTTATAATTCCATATAACAGCTGCTTTATTTAGCTTGATTGTTTTTAAAACAAAGTAACTCTATCATCAATGTAATAGGCTATAAAATAATAATAGGTCTATTTAAAGCATATAACAATATCAAGTTTTGTGGAGTAGTATAATAGGAAGATGTTTTCAATCCTATTGTAGGATGAACTTACTTTATATTTTATTTGAATCATAATCATTTAGACATAAGTGGAGCTGCATTATAGTGCAAATTATAGTATAATTCAAATAATCAGAATTTAAGCTAAGTATGATTATACCATAAGAAATAATATATTATAAGTAAAATTATATTATAAGTAAAGTTACAGTAATATAATCAAACTTAAGCTGCTTTAAATTATAATGTAATTATAATTATTGTACAAACTATCCTGTTGGCTGACATGAGTAAAATTGCATTCACACATGATCTAAGAAATAAAGATTTGTTGGTTGTGTCATCCTAATTATTTCTACGGTGCAGTCTTTCAATTTTATCATGTATATAGCAGATCCAATATAATAACCACAAAGTCCGTATCAGCGCATAGCAGCTATGGGCATATCAAGTGTATAGGAGGGCATAAGCGTCATTTACCATGCATAAAAATAAAAAAGTGGAGTGGAAGGCTGACTGTGTTTTGGCATCCCGTTATTTTTCGAAAACTAATGTCATTACCTTTAAAGCTTACTCCTCTGTTTCTTGTTTTCTCTCGACTCTCTCTCCTCCCTCAAGGTCCTGTACTCTGTTCCAACGAAGACGCTAGGATGGTGGTTATCGCCGAAGCAAGAGCAGAAGTTTACTGCGGTGTAGTTGGTGCGTAAAGTGTAGGTAGCTGCTACTACCTTCGTTATTTGATTGAAGGTATGAGCGCAAAACACTTCTCGAATTATGAATTTATGTGTAAATGTTGTATTTGTGACTTTTTTTTGTTGTTATGAAGTATTAGTTTATGTAATCTAGGGTTTTCCAGTGAGTTTAGCGATTTAGGGTTTCCTGTGTTGTTCATTTGTTTAGTTGGGAAAATTTTTAGTGGGCGTGGTTCTAAAACCCTTAATTGGAATGAATTTGTTGTTATGATGTTTTTCTTTATGTGATTTACGGTTATCCAGGGAAAATACGAAGTAGGGTTTCCTTTGTTGTTCATTATTATAATTGGGATTAATTTGAGGTTGTGAAACCTGTAATTGGTATGAATTTGTTGATATGATGATTTAGATTATGTGATGCTTTGTTACCCACTGAAATTTGCGATCCTTTGTTGTTTAATTTAATTTAAATCCATGTAAATGAGTGATTAATTGTGAGTTTTTTGTGGTGGAAAACGTATTGAATTATGAATAAGTGATATTGTTACATTAAGAAATTATGACTGTTGTGGTATGTATATGTGAATGTAGTGGAGAAATTATATGTGAAGAGTTAAGGGTTTGTTGAAATGGTTTTATGTAGTTGGAAAATCCCATTTATCGAGCGTTCATCTGAACTTGGCAGGAGGAAATAATGTCGAGGAAGAGCAAGGGATCAAGATTGGTGAGTTATTGTTTGTTTAAATTATCTGATTCTGTGTTTGCTTAGTGATGGTTGTGTGTTGTAGTTGATTTGGGGGCAAATATTTGTGTTTGTGTAGGCCCGGTCGAAAGCCGTGAATGAGGAGGCGCCTAAAAAGAAAGCAGCTAGTAAAGGGAAGAAGAAACTGAAATCTGATCCAGCTTTTGAGGTAGAGTATTTAAAGGACTCTGATGAAGCTGAATCTGATGATGGTGGTTATGCTGAATCTAGAAGTGATGAAGCTGCTTCTGATGATGCTGCTTCCACATCTGGTGATTATGAGTAATATGAGGATGCGGAGGACGATGTTCTAGGTAGTGAGGAAGAACCAGAACAGGACAAAGTGAGCTACCAGGATCTCCTGATCAAGTTATTGCGGGAAAAGGTTGAGAAAGGGAAGCGCAAGCGAGGTCATATTGAGAAAAGGACAGGAAAAGGGGGCTAGCTAAAGGTATGTCATGTTAGATGGAAATGATAAAAGCTTATTTGTTGTGTAATACTTGGATGGAGAAATGAAATGTGTAATGTCATGTGTAGGTCGAGAAGACGAAGGGAGAAGTGGCGAAGGAGAAAGGGGTTGTCCTTAAAACCCAATCAAGAAGTACGCAGAAGGTACTCTCTGAACATTATTTGTTGAAATCCATGACATGGAAATGTCTGTTGGGAGTTCTGTGGTTGGGCCTTTGTTTAGGTAGTTGGGAAAATAAGCTGAATTACTAAAGATTAATTGTATATTGTACTTCAGTTGTAATTTAAGTATGAATATTGTGAGTCCTTAATTGGATGTGCAAGATTAAATTCCCTTATAGAATATTCACAAGTAATTTGAATGGGATTGTATAATTAGTTTCTATTTAGCTGGTTTATATGGAAGGACAGTTGCTGTAATTTGTTGTAATGTAGTTGGAAATGTAAGAAATTGAGGTAATCTAGAAAGGAATTAGTTAGAATTGAAGAATTTGAGTAACCTAGAAGGAATTTAATCGGTTAGTGGTGTTATTTTGTGAGCCTTGGACCGGTGTCATTTGATTGAAGTTTGTCTTATTTGAATGTAATGTTGTAGGGCCCAAATTTGCATGGTGTGAAGGCTTTTGCAATTGCAGTGAAGAAGTTTGATGACTCTAGGAAGAAGCTGGTCACAGAAATGGATTTTGGAGGGTTGTTAAGTATACCCCTGACTTTTGTACCACGGAAGTTTGTGTACTGGCTGTTGACAAGGGTGATGGGTGATGGTTCGATAACTTTTGGAGATGAGTGTGTGCTTCCTTTGAGTCCTGTGCAGGTCGAGTACGTACTTGGGATTCCAATGGGGGCGAAGGAATTGTCGTGTACGATTCCCGAGGATAAGCAGGCAGAGCATAGTAGAATATTGGAAAAGTTTGGGAAAAATGAACACATTTCATTAGTAGCTGCTTTGGGGGGACTGATTCGAAAGGATGAGGAAGGTAATGTGTTGCCGCTGTCGGATGACGAGAAGGCTGATTTTAAGATAGCCTTTCTTATAGCAGCTCTAGGCTACTTATTGTGCTACGGCAAATACAAGCTATCTTGGGTGAAGCTTGTACCGTCGTTATTGGTTTACGATGAAGCTGATGAGTATGACTGGTGCACTTATGTATTTAACTGGATGGTTATAGCAGCCAGGAGTTTCCAAAAGAAATTTGCTAGTGATGGATATGTTGCAAGTTGTGGGGGTTGTATCCTTTTTTTGTTGGTGTGTAAAATTGGGTATTTGCCACCGTACACCAAAAGCTTTTTGAGTAATTTTATTAAATTTTGCAGTCTTCTCGTTTGTATTGGTTAGTTGAACTAAATCATCCATCTTGTCCATTTTTTGTAGATTTTTTATCTAGATCACCTCAGTCGCGTCCCAATGAGGTGGGGTGTGAGACCGAGACTCGAGGCATGGTCCGAAGAAAAGATCAATGAGGCGGTTGGCGATGTTAAAAAAGAATTTGGGGATTTCGGAAAATTGCCGGTCAGTATTAGTTTGACTTTCATTTGATGTGAATACTGCTGAAGTTGTTGTGTTTGATTCTTTTGCAATCTCTGGATATAGCATTGATAGGCCGTCGTCGAGCCTACCAAAGATAATAATTCCTATCTTGGTCTCACTAACAATAGTAAGGGTAAGAAAGGGTCGAACCTAAGAGAGGCGTTGAATCAACCACCGAGTACTACCGTTTAAATAAGCTAAATGAATTCTAAATTGGGTTGGTTTTGAGTAACTTCTTCTAATTCAATTCAACTAAAGCTAAGAGGAGATTAACAATATTAAGAGGAATCTAGGGCTTGGGTTATACCACTCAACTTCATCACAAATCACAATTAGCATGCAACAATCAAGGTAAAATGATGGGATAAATTAGGGGAAGTCATCTAAAGCACCCAACTACTCTCTCAAGCTAGAGGGATTACTTGAATCATGAATACAACCTACTCTCGTGGTTACATAGCATAAAACAAGTGTTAAAGCATAATCACGATGACATAAACATTCCCTTGACCGGTAATCCCTATTCTCATGGCATTTCGGGTCAATCAAGCATAAGGGAGCTAACTCAAGTTCATCTCTCGATCCTTCGTTGAGAAAGCTTGGATAAATAGTTCTAGCAATGGCCATATACAAGAACTAAGCAATTAAACCACTTAAGCTCAACTAATTTACATCCCACAACAACCAAATTAGCACATGCAACAAGTAATTAGTGACTACATTGAGGGTTTTGCCCAAACCCTAGAATTTAGACTAATCACAATCCATGGGGGTTAAAGTAATTAAAGATTTCAAGCAATTCATGAACAAATTCAAACTAAGGATTAAGCTAATTAACAATCCAAAACATGCAAGAACTAGCAAATAATTAACAACAAAGTAAAGAGAAGTAGAAAAGATGAGTAAGAAATGGTTACTATGAAGCTTCAAAGTGAGCAACAATGGTGGATTTTGTCTTCCACAATGATTGAATTTGAATGTTTCCAAGCTAATAATTGAGAACTAACTAATGATTTGAGAATTAAATGTTCTAAGACTACAAACTAAGAGGAAAGCTCTAAAAAAAAACTGCCCCCTATCAAATGAGCTCTAAAGGGGTATTTATATGACCCCCAAATAAAAAGGACGGAGAAAACAAGGAAGGAGTTTGACTGCAGGTCTGCACGGACGTGCCAGATTCGGCACGGACGTGCAAGCATAAGCACGGTCGTGCCAGATTCAGCACGGACGTGCAGAGGGGGCAGAATTGAGGCAAAACGTACTGCTAAGAATCGAGCAGCTTCGCACGGACGTGTAGATATTGACACGGACGTGCAGCTACATCTGCACGGACGTGCTTAATTTGGCACGTCCGTGCAGGCCTTGGCAGAATGTTCTAAGTTTCTGGAGCACTCCTGCACGGACGTGCAAGGTCTGGCACGGCCGTGCAACCTCTTCTGCACGGACGTGCCAGATTAAGCACGGCCGTGCAGGCCTTAGCAGCTTGCTGAAACTTTCTGGAACCTCCTGCACGGACGTGCAAGGTTTAGCACGGCCGTGCAGGGTCTTCTAAGCCCTTTTTTTCATCTTTTCTTCTATATTGCTCCTTTCCTTGGCTTCTTTCAACCATCTTCTTGCTTCTAACCTCGGCTTTGTATCCATGGGCTCCATTTGGTCGTTCTTTTGAACCTAGAATCTCAACAAAAACACCAACAACCCGTGAAGCATAGGATACACAAAAATTGCATAATAATAGAGTAAAAATGAACCAAAACGCAATTTTTATCAAGTAAACTAGGTTCAAAACACCCTAAAATCATATCAAATAGCAAGTTATCAAATCCCCCCAAGCTAAGATTTTGCTCGTCCTCGAGCAAAACAAACATGTCAAACCAAAGGAGGAAAACAATTTGCTAATCATCAATCCAAGGAGAGGCAACAAGGGGGAAGCATACATAAACAAATCCGCATGGTGACAACCATCATCACTTTTAGTACAAGTGAGAAGCAATTTAAACCTCTAAGTCGCCTTAGAGGACGAGTTTTTATCTCATGAGGGTTTCCAATGAGTTTGCCCCACAATTCACGCAGTCCACAACACATCGCCAAAAATCGCACAAGTTCAATTTTTCGCCCAAGTCAACTCATCGGGATATGAGACACAAGCAAGACAAGTGAACGACTTTCAAGAATTACCGATCATACAAATGTACACATGAGTTGGGGGTAGAGAGGAGAACTAAACAAGGTTGCACTAGGATACTTCCTTTGGCCTTTTACTAGTTCATTAGAGCACACCTAGATATTCCAAAGTTGTAATGAGCCCTCTTTCGGTTATAAAATCTCAAAATGCTAGTCCACCTCCCAAAATGCACACCCAAGGCCCCTTAATTACACTCTAACTCGGGAATTTCACAAGAAACAATAAACAAAATATTCGACAATGTGTGGGAGGCATCCACAAGTTGACCTCTAAAGAAAAGAAAATCAAAATTTTGAGAATTTTTGGGGGAGTTTTTTTTTTGTTCTCCCTTCTTTTCTTTTTTTTTTTTTTTTGTTTTTTTTTTTTAAACATTATTGCCCTCGCCTCTTTTAACTGTGAGCGGCTCTTTCTTTATTCGAAACGTGTGGCTTATTATGCCACTTATTACACATAATACAACTAGAGCTAATTCCTTAATAGAGTTTCATTTCGGGGAGGAGAGGAGGCACATTAAGGGCACAAGGGACCGCAATTTGACTCAAACATATCCTACTTTGGGCAAATTTAACAATATCCTATGCTAGACGTGCAATTGAGCATTCATCGACTTTCATTTCATATACACTAATGCAACCAGGATTAATAGACCTCTAAATGACCCCAACTCTTGCATACACCCTTCTTAAAGAACTTTTACTCATCACTCAAGAGTTAAGCAAGCAAAACAAATTAGCGTCGTCATTTGAGTTTCATCCTTGGGCAATTTTTTTCATTTTTCAATATTTTTTTTCGTTTTTCGATTTTTTTTTTTTTTTTTTTGAGTAAGAAATGAAAAATTACAGCATTAGGCTAGCTAAACTAAGCATAAAAAAAAAATAAAAAAAAAAACTATACATCTAAATGAAGAGATAAGAGAGGTATTCACAAGATAAGAAATTTGGATTTAGGGTATTGGATTTCAAAGGGAGCAAATTTGGATTTAAAGGATTTGGATGTTAGGGAAGAAGAGAATGGGAATAAACAACATGCAAACTCAATCATGGAAACACGAAAACACAACACGAACCAATGACACATGAGAGAACACTCCCCCCCAAGCTATCATAAACATTGTCCCCAATGTTAAAGCAATGCAAGCACAAAGAGAAGGGGAGGAAGAAACTAACTCATTGGTTCGGGCCCCCTTGGGAGCTTGAGCCCCCTGGGTAGAGATGCCGGTACATAGTGTGGAAATCGCCCAACTCCGATCTGAGACCTTCGAAACTTGTTTTCATATTGTCAAAAGAAGTGCTCATATCTTCGTTTGATTTCCTTAAGGTCTCGAATTCGGTGTTCATGCGGGAAAAATTCGCATTCATGTTGGCTACTTGCTGCTCAAAAGAGAGGTATGGGTTATTTTCACCCACACCTTGATCTTGGTAACCCTCTTGGTCCCATTGTTGGAACTCGTGTTGTTGATGAAATTGTTGTTGCTGAAATTGTTGATGATGTTGATGTTGTTGAAATTGTTGATGTTGTTGTTGTTGTTGTTGTTGTTGTTGGAATTGTTCCTCACCGCCTTGGGCTTGGTCATCTTCTCCACCCGGAATCCACTCAAAATCCGGCTCAAAGACCCAATTCTCGGGGTCGTAAATAACCGTGGCTTCCGGATTTGGCAAAGTTGCATAGGGGCGCCTACTTACCATCCACGTGTAGGTCCTACCCTCTTCATCTTCCTCCAACCAATGCATAGCCTTGAGGGAGCGGATGTCAAGTGTCGTTGGCCCAGGAATGATTTCCAAATCTGCAAAATTAAGATCAAGAAAAGCAGCAATAATAGTGATCATCCCCCCAATTGTTATCACTCCACTCCCCGAGGATACATCATCTAGGTGGTCTACAAGCCAAGCCCCTAAGTTCAACCTCTCGTCACCCTCACTCAGGTGCCAAAGAAAAAGCAACTCACGGTTAGAAACTACACCCGAACTATCTCCCCTAGCAAAAATAGTATTAGCTATTAGGCGCTGGGATAGTCTAAAGGCGGGGTGTACTACGGCCGTGGCCTTGTCGGTCCTAGGATCTCTAGTAAATAGGCCGGTGATTTTTCTCCAAAAAGATCCCGGGTTATGCTTTCGGGAAGGCTTATCCTTAGGTCCGAATTTGCCATCCGTTGGCCACCCAAATGCTTGATTTACTTGTTCTATGGTCATCTTGTGATGGGTGTTCATCAATTGGAAGGTCAGGTAACGGGGGTTGTTGCGGTTATCTCAGTGGACATAAAGTGAGGAGAGGAATTCTAAGGTAAGCCGTTTATAGGTGTTAGCATGCATTTCTAACCAATTTGGGACACCGGTTTGAAAAAAAAGTTGTCTCACATCATTCTCTACACCTAAGGCTTCGGCTACCTCATGGTTGTAAAATTTCGTTGGCCGAATTCTTCTCCTACTAATTCTTAGGTAGTTGTCCATGAAATCCGAATTATTAAAGACAATACCTAAGGTGTCCACTTGTGGTGGTTTGACGGTTGATGGAGGTGGAGGGTTTCTAAGCCTAGCGGATGAGGTGTTTCTTGGTTGGTTTCTTCTTGACATGATCAAAAAAATTTTTTTAGAACACTTCAAGCAAGCATAACACCTAATGAACAAGTATTTGAACACACAAGGCTCTAAGTCTTCCACCTAACCAACACACAACAAGAACAAGCCCGAAAATTGAAAATTACCAACAATGATCTTATTAATTCAAACAATCAAACACCAAAATTGTCAATGTGCACAATTTACCAACAACAAATCAACAATCCAACACCAAAAGCATCCATACTCACACAAACCTATCACCAACCAAAATTTCAATGCTCACAATTCACGCAAATTTTTTTTTTTTTTTACTTTTATACTCCTAAACTAACAACAATCACAATTACTTAACAAAATGTCAACAATTTCAACTATTACTACTCATAATATCAACCAACAAGTATTTAAACTATAAAGGAAGAGCTTGAGATTGGAAAGATTATACCAAGAATGTCGTGGGTGTAGAACCCGCAAATGAACCTTTCTAGTACTCCTTGTTGTTGATTGATGGTCCTTGTTCACCCAATTTGCTTAAAGAATCAAAATTCAAGAAACCCCCAAATCAATTTTGAAAGTTAGGGTTTGAGAAAATTTTGGTACTTTGGGGTTTTGATGGTGAAAAGGGGTAGTAATTTGTGAAGAATGTTGAAAGAGGAGTGAAATTTGTAGTTTAGAGTTGGGATTTAAGTGAAAAATGGAGTTTGAAGGGTGAGAAATAGGAGTAGTATGAAGTATGGAGTATGGAGGAGGAAGGAGTGTTTGAGTGTGAAAGAGGAGTGAGAATTGTGAGTATGGGGGGTCTTTGCTATTATAATTTTTTTTATTTTATTATTATTTTTTTTTAGTAGAAACCGTCATATTGCTGTGCAGGTTGAATCTGCACGGACGTGCAGACTTTGGCACGGACGTGCATATTCCTGGCAGAATGGCAATCTGTTCTGTCTTCGAGTGCACGGACGTGCAGTGGTTGGCACGGACGTGCCGATTTTTGGCACGGACGTGCGAAGCTTCAGATTTCACCAGTCAGGTTCTGCCTTCGTCTGCACGGACGTGCGATGTTTAGCACGTCCGTGCATACCTGATGGTGCACGATTTCTTCTTCTTTCCCCCTTTTTTTTTTTTTTTTTTTTTTAATAGATACCTACAAAACAAAAAAAAAAATATATAAATAAAAGAAAAAGGGGTAATAATAATAAAAATAAAACAAATGAAATAATAATAATTGAGGGGGAGTGAGGAACTCGGGTTGCCTCCCGGTAGCGCTTCTTTAACGTCACTATCTTGACGACATTGCGGGATCAAATGTTAGTGAGGATTATCGAACTCATCAAGGTGAACAACTTTTACCTCTTCATTCACAAAACCGTCAAAGTACGCTTTTAGCCTTTGGCCATTTACTTTGAACGGTTCACCATTCTCTTTGGCAATTTCGATTGCACCATATGGGAACACCTTCTTGACGGTAAAAGGTCCACTCCATCTTGATTTTAGCTTACCCGGAAACAACTTCAACCAGGAATTGAATAGTAGGACCTTGTCACCTTCCTTGAACTCTCTTTTGTTGATATGCTTGTCATGCCAAGCCTTGGTCTTTTCCTTGTAGATCCGTGCATTCTCATATGCATCCAATCTTAACTCTTCCAAGGCATGGAGGTCAAGTAACCTCTTTTCACCGGCACTTTGAAGGTCAAAGTTCAACGTTTTAATAGCCCAATGAGCACGATGCTCAAGTTCTACCGGTAAATGGCATGATTTCCCATATACTAGCTTGTAAGGGGTGGTGCCAATGGGAGTCTTGAATGCGGTGCGGTAGGCCCATAGAGCATCATCTAGCTTTGTAGACCAATCCTTTCTATACCTATCCACCGTCTTCTCTAAGATAACCTTTATCTCCCGGTTTGAAATTTCGGCTTGACCACTTGTTTGAGGGTGGTAAGCCAATGACACCTTGTGCCTCACACCATACTTCTGAAGAAGAGCTTGGAAGGACCGCTTTGCAAAATGCGAACCTCCATCACTAATGACGGCACGTGGCACCCCAAACCTCGGAGAAATGACCTTCTTGAAGAGTTTGACCACCACCTTAGCATCATTAGTAGGAGATGCAACCGCTTCTACCCACTTTGACACGTAATCGACGGCCACAAGAATGAATTTATTCCCAAAAGAGGTTGGGAAAGGCCCCATAAAATCTATACCCCATACATCAAAAATCTCCAACTCAAGAATGTTGTTCAATGGCATTTCACTTCTTCTTGAAATATTGCCGGTTCTTTGACACCGGTCGCAAGCTTTCCCTACACCCCACACATCTTTGAACATGGAAGGCCAATAGAAACCACATTGTAAGATCTTTGCCAAAGTTTTGTTAGCACTCATATGTCCTCCACAAGGTTATGAGTGACACATTGTGATAACACTTTCAATTTCATCATCCGGGACACACCTTCTAAAAAGGTCATCAACACCTTGTTTAAAGAGCAAGGGGTCGTCCCAAAAGTATTGGCGAATATCATGAAGAAACTTCCTTGTTTGTTGATAGGTGAGGTCGGGAGGAAGAATAGAGCAAGACAAGTAGTTTGCAATGTCCGCAAACCATGGTGCCGGTACTTGAAGGATAGCAAATAGTCGATCATCCGGAAATGAATCATCAATTGGCAAGTTATCAAGATCACCTACAAAGATAGGCAACCGTGAAAGATGATCGGCCACAACATTTTCGACACCCTTCTTGTCTCTAATCTCAATATCATAATCTTGCAAGAGCAAGACCCACCGTATCAATCTTGGCTTAGGTTCCTTCTTAGACAAGAGGTACTTCAAGGCCGCATGGTCGGTGAAGACTATGACCTTAGAGCCCAACAAGTAGGACCTAAACTTCTCAATTGCATGAACAATGGCTAGAAACTCCTTTTCCGTGGTTGTGTAATTCCTTTGTGCCTCATCCAATGTTTTGCTAGTATAATAGATAGCATGGAGCTTCTTGTCCTTCCTTTGTCCAAGAACAGACCCAACGGCGAAATCCGAACCATCACACATAAGCTCGAAAGGAAGTTCCCAATTAGGGGGTTGAATTATAGGAGCCGAAATCAAGGCCTCCTTCAACCTATCAAATGCTAGCAAACAATCATTAGTAAACACAAAAGGGGCATCTTTTACCAACAATTGAGTGAGCGGCTTTGCGATTTTTGAAAAATCCTTTATGAACCGGCGGTAAAAAAACCGCATGTCCAAGAAAGCTCCTTATCCCCTTCACATTTGTAGGGGGTGGGAGGCGCTCAATTACTTCAATCTTGGCACGATCTACCTCAATGCCCCTACTAGAAATCACATGACCAAGAACAATTCCCTCCTCTACCATGAAATTACATTTCTCCCAATTCAAAACTAAGTTCACCTCTTGACATCTTTTTAACACTTTAATCAAGTTTGAAAGACAAGTGTCAAAAGATGAACCAAAAACAGAAAAGTCATCCATGAATACCTCAATTGATGATTCAAGCATGTCGGAAAAAATAGACATCATACACCTTTGAAATGTGGAAGGTGCATTACAAAGCCCAAATGGAATTCTTCGATATGCGAAGGTGCCAAAAGGACATGTGAATGTAGTCTTTTCTTGGTCCTCGGGGTGGATTGGAATTTGAAAGAATCCCGAGTATCCATCCAAGAAGCAATAATGACTCTGTGATGCTAGTCTTTCCAATATTTGATCAATGAAGGGGAGTGGGAAGTGGTCTTTCCGGGTGGATTTATTCAATTTTCGATAATCAATGCACATCCTCCACCCGGTGACCGACCTCGTAGAAATGGTCTCACCCTTATCATTTTTTATGTGGTCATGCCTCCCGTTTTAGGCACAACTTGAACCGGGCTAACCCACTTACTATCGGAGATAGGGTAGATTATGCCCGCCTCAAGAAGTTTTAAAACTTCCTTTTTTACCACTTCCTTCATATTGGGATTGAGCCTTCTTTGGTGCTCAATCGAGGAAGCATGATCATCATCAAGTAGAATTTTATGCATGCATATGGTGGGACTTATCCCCTTAATGTCATCAATTTTGTACCCAATGACATCTCTATACTTCCTTAAAACAACTAGGAGTTTCTCAAGAGAGGTGTCATCGAGCTTAGCATTGACAATAACGGGATAATTCTCACTATCATCAAGAAAAGCATATTTAAGTAGAGGGGGAAGGGGTTTAAGTTCAACCTTAGGAGGAGGCGTAGTCCTCTCCTCTTTTGCTACCACGTTAAGCACTTCAAATTTTATCACCTCTTGGGCCAAAGGTTGGTTGAGCAAGAGATCATACCCCTTTGCTTCTTCACCCTCCTCAACTAAGCTTCCCGTTAAGGTAGCTTGTAAAGGATCTCTTTCATACAATCTTTCTCGGAACTCTTCTAAGTCCCTCTCCAGTGTGTCAATTCTATGAACTTCATCAATCAATGGTTTTTTTAAAGTTTGTGAGAATGAAAATGAAATTTTCTCATCTCCCACATTCAAAGTCAATCTTCCTTCCTTCATATCAATCACCACTCTCGCGGTGTTCAAAAATGGTCTCCCCAAAATGAGGGGTACTCTTGAATCTTCTTCCATCTCCATTACTACAAAATCACATGGCACAAATACTCTTCCAACTTGAACCGGCACATCTTCAAGAATCCCCAAAGGTAGCCTAACCGTGCGGTCGGCTAGTTGTAAGGACATTCTTGTTGGTTTCAAGTCTCCAACTTTCAAGGTCTTTGCAATAGAATAGGGCATCAAGCTCACACTTGCCCCAAGATCACATAAAGCATCCATAGCTTCCAAATCTCCAATCTTCACCGGTATTGCATAGCTACCGGGGTCACCAAGCTTTTGGGGAAGCTTGTTTTGAATGATTGCACTCACCTCCTTAGGAAGGGAGATGGTTGCACTCTCTTCAAGCCTACTCTTGTTTGATAGAAGATCCTTCAAAAATTTTGCATAGGTAGGCATTTGTGACATAGCATGAAGAAAGGGGATGTTCACTTGAAGTCCTCTCATGACTTCAAGAAATTTTGAAAACTTCTCATTCAACTTCTTCTCTACAATTCTATGAGGAAACGGAATGGAGGGCTTATATACTCTCATAGGGGGCTTTTCTATTCTTTCTTCATCTCCCCCGTCTTTCTTTGTGGCTCCCTCATCACTCTTTTGCTCTTTTCTCTCAACTTCAACTACTTCATTTTCAAAATCATCCTCACTTCTCACCACAACTCCCTCATCTCTCTTTTGTGGCTCCTCTTCACTCATAATCGGGCCCTCATAACCCCTTCCCGATCTCAAAGTGATAGCCTTAGCTTGCTCCTTTGGGTTCACTACCGTTGAGCTTGGAAAGTGACCACTAGGATTGGAGGATGAACTTCCAACTTGTTGTGCAATTTGAGCCAATTGGCCCTCCATTATCTTATTATGTGCTTGGAGTTGTTGGATGTTTGCATTCATCTCCACATTATTCCTTATTTGTTGAGTCATGAAAGTTTCAAGAACGGACTCAAGGCTAGTCTTTTGAGGAGGTGGAGGAGGAGGAGCGGGTTGGTTATATTGTGATCTTTGGTGGTTTTGATCCCTTTGGTTGGGATGGCGGTATGGAGCTTGTTGGTTTTGAGATTGAGGTTGGTTGTAGTGGTTTTGAGGTTGGGTTTGATTTTGGTTGTAGTTATTTTGTGGGGGGCCTTGGTTGTATTGCTTCCATCCCGTGTTTTGTTGGGGCATCCAACTTTGATTGTGGGATTGGGAGTATTGTTCATTCCTTTGCCCAATTGACGCCGCTTGCTCTTGATTCGTTGAGTTGCAATAAGAGGACAAGTGATCATTTCCTCCACAAGTCTCACAAGACATGACTTGCGAGGAAGAGCTTGAGGGTGTGAGGGTGGCTTGATCTAGCTTGTGAGCTAGCATATCAAACTTTGATGCAATAAGATCTATTTCACTAAGATCATGAATTTCGCCCTTCTTTGTTTGAGGTTGCCTTCTATCACCTCCATATGCATAATGCTTGGCCACTTCTTCAATCATCTTGTATGCATCGTCCACCGATAGCTTTTTGAGGCTACCACCGGCCTTGGAATCAAGGTTGACCCTTGAAATAGGAGTAAGACCGTCATAGAAGCTTTGTACAATGATCCATGATGTAAAACCATGGTGGGGGCATTTCCTTGTGTAATCTTTGAAACGCTCCCAAGCTTCACTCAATGTTTCATCAATGTCTTGATTGAAATTGGTGATCTTTCTTCTTAATTCGGCGGTCTTTTCCGGAGGACAATACTTTCCAAGAAAGGCTCTAGTGACTTCGTCCCATGTACTCAATGATCCCTCTTCAACCATTCTCAACCAATGTTTTTCTTTATCACGGAGAGAGAATTGAAACATGTGCATACGGATGAACTCTTCCGAAATGTTGTTTTGCTTGATGGTTGTACACAACTCAACACTACTACATTTTTGACCAAATGCAACGGCCTAATAAAGTCTAATGCAACGGTATTCTAATTGCAGTTGCAATAGAGTAGGCTATTGCCACAAATTTAACACTAATGTTCTTAGAGGTATAGCTATTGCCACGGCTGTAAAGAACCGTTGCAATAGCCCATCTATTTTAACAAAAATGAGGGCTATTGCAACGGCATGTGTTGTATCATGAAAATATAGAATGAAGCGCGCATTTCGTCCCTCTATTTTTTTCACCAAATATTTTGAACAACACGTGTAAGAATTTGCTTCCCTCTATTCTCAATTCTCACGTACAGAAGTACATACAGTAGCTTTCAATACCCCCTTTACTCCATTTTCCCCATTGTCAATTTCTCACCATTTTCCCCATCTTCTCAGATCTCATAACTTCAATTCTCCAAAAATACTTCAAATTTTGAGACGAAAATCACAAAAAAAAATACTCCAAAATTGTAAGAGGAAAATAAGCAAAGAAATCACGAAGGCGGCACTCCGGCGGTGGTGGCTGAAGGCGGCACAAGCGGTCTCAATTTCATTTTGCATGTCCCTTCCTTGAGCTGATTGCTCGAAATTCTCTTCAAGGTATTCAACGAATTATCGTTTTGGGTTAATTAAATTTGAAGTTTTTGCTTTTGCGTTTGGAAATTTGTATTTGATGCCATGGAAGATGAAGTTTCTGCTCTAGTAACTCTTAGAATTAAACGGCTAATGGATTTTTTTTAGCAAAATTGATTTTTTTATTTTATTTTTTTTGAAACCTAGAAGTACTGAATGTTGATTGTATTGGAGTAGTCTAATGGGGTTTTTTTGGGGGAATGTTATATAAATGGATATTAAGAAGATATAATGATTAGGGGTGGCTGATTTGGGGGAATGAGGCTTCTTGCATGGTGTTAAGTTTGAGAAAAAAAAAACATAATAAGTTGAGTTGCTTTGGAAAAATTCAGATTCGCCAAAAATAGGTCAACGAAGGGGGTTGTTTGGCCATTTAATGAGTGTAGAGAAGTGCAAAGGTTATTGTTAGCTTATCTGAATCAAGTAATACTTTGTTATCTTTGAGTGTTACAATTCATTGTTGATAGACAAATAGACTTTGCCTGACTATGAAGTTTGCAGGCACTTAGCATTATGTGTTGAAGCTATCATATTATTCTTTACTCTAAGCTAAGTTGGGAAATTGTCAGTCAATTTAACACAGATTTATCAAATAACCCAATTACAATTTAAGCAAACCAAACAATACCCAGCAAGCCAGGATTTACAGGGGCAGGGGGTCAAGTTGGATAAATTATAGCTTGTTAATGTAAAGAAAGTCTTCTTCCTCACAATGCCACCCCATTTCCCAGTGAGAAAATTAACAGCTTTCCACATCAACCAAATGAAACTCTTCAAATTCTCTCCTCCAATTTTCCATGTTTTGATTACCAAAAGCATATTGTAGTAGATACTCAATCATTCTCAGATATTCTCTTAAAACCTCTTTAGTCAATTACATCTTTGACTAACTGAAAAATCTCCTCTATACCCTTTCAAATTCAACTTCTCAAAAAACCCACCTAAAATTAAAGTATTCAATGGCCAAATTTCAATATATTTATACCAGTATCAAAATTTCTAAATCACAAACTCTCACATTCTACAATCCCGTTTCAATTCATTAAAAAAGGCGAAACAAATCAGTGCAGTTCAGTTAAATTTCCAGGTTTTATCTATTTTGATTTCAAATAAAGATCAAAACTTTTGATAGATTTCTGTCGAAAACTACAACGATGTAACAATATATCAAAACTTTAGTATAACTTAGATTATATACTTGTTCTCTACAAAAATAAAATCGGAATTAATTGAAAAGATAGAGAAAATAATTTATCCAATTTAGCATTATGGAGCACATTTTGTGGCAATTAGTAAAGTGTTGTTGCCTTGTGGGAATCAAGTTATGATTTGATATAGGGAGACTGATTGATAGTTTTGGTGGCATATCTTTGTATTTTTACTGGCATCTATCTTAAAGATATAAGACTTTAGTGATCTAGAAGTACTGAATGTTTCGGGGTGCTGGTTGTTCGTGTAAGTTGTACCCTGTTGTAAGTACAATAGGATGCATTGTTCAGTAAATGCCCGAATTGCATGGTTGTTGTTGCTGTTGCACAACCCCAACAGGGTATTCAAGTACGCATGTCAAGGTCTCTTGTGGTTTTCTGATACATTGCATCAAAATTGAAGTCAAGAGCTCATATATATTACAGTCATGGCAGTACTCTTTTTTTTTGGGGGGGGGTGGATTGAGAGACTGAAAAAGCATATAATAACATCTCACTCAAGTTTTCAGACACCAATTCACTGTAACAGTCTTAGACAATTTATCAGTCACTACTGATGTAAATCAAAAGAATTTAGAGAATGCACGAGTAATTATTACCATATATCACTCTTGTTTGGCCCTGATATGAAGTTCTTGGTTATCTATAATCTATATGCTATTAGATTGCTCAAAATAAATTAAGACAACTAATTTTCATACTGAAACTGAAGTTAACTAGCTACTTAGACTCTCAAGTAACGAGTTTCTTGCCTTTTTCATACGAACCCCTTAAAGACTCATTTCTAGTTGCTCTTCTAGAGATTGCAGCTCCTCTATGTAGTACCATAACGTACCCACCTGTTCAACAGTTGCATGATCTGCTTTCTCCGTGCTCTTTGTTTTACCAATAGCCATCCCCCGTACACTCTCACGAATTGCAGTAGTGACTGAGTTGGACATCCCAACATTTGTCCTGCCCTCCCATTACTTTAAAAACAAAGAAACATAAATTAAAATACTCAAACGTCATTGAAGCAATGAACTTACGATGACCACAAAGTCTACAATAATAAATCCCCCTACCATTCTCCATCACTGTTACAGGAGGATTTTAATTAAAACTGATTTTGGCAGGAAAGTTTGTTAAGCTTATAAATTTTGCAATTTTGTCATTTTTTAGTTAGTTAGAAGTGGGATTCTTTTCTGTTAGAGTTTGTGTAGCTGTAATGAACCAACCAAACCAATTGAACAGCAATGTTTTGGTCATCTATCTTTAGATGAGTATTTTTTGTGTTTAGAAAACTATCACGTCTCTGCCATCCTAATTATTTAATTAGTAAATCCTAATTATAATTAATTATAACTATATGTATTAGAGTTGGACAACATATATTGCATGGAGGGTGGGAAGCACATGATCTTTTCTTAAATACCAACAACAATGCAAGGATCAATTAACAGGAAACCACGTTTATTTATGGTTAATTGGCTCATTTCATTCATTTCAGCATTGGCTCAGTGTGAATCAAAGTATTACCATGGCAAACACCATCATGCCTATACCAACCTCTTCTCTTTTTCTATTTTTTTTTTACTTTTTTTTAATAAAAATACTTGTTCGTATTTCCTTTATCTTTCGTGTCTTTCTTACATGTGTGTTATCTTAATTATTCACATGCATGAAGTTCAATCACATGAACTTATTGGAGCTTATTAAAACTTGTTGTAACTGTAAATTAAACTTATTAGATAATTAACCCATCCATATCAAAACTTGAGTTTATTTATTCTTATTTGAACTTAATTTATTGTAGCAAGTGATAATAAGGTTAGTAAAACAAAGTCATTAAAAACATTATACGAAGTACAACTCTTTCGGGTTGGTAAAAAATCAAAAATTTAAAATTTGCCGTACAATAATTTTTAATGTTTGAAGTTGTAAAAAATAGAAATTTCCGAACTTGTAAATTATTTAAAAGTAGAAATATATCCATAGCTAGCTATTATTAAAACAAAATTTTGTTTATTAAAACAAAAATGATTCAGCTTAATTAGTAATTTATGTGTATCATGCTAGCTTTATCACCAGTTATTTACTACTAGTACTGTTGTATGTACTTTCTAATAGTCTAGTACTACAAGACATGCACAGCTAGCACCATCATTTCTTCATTGCATCACTAATTTATAGTTTTTACTCCATAATCCAACTGCCCTTCGAGTACTTTAATGTTTTCCTTGTTTTTCGTTGCCCAACCTCTAGTCTATCTTGATTTTTATTGTTTATTTGATGGTGGCTCTTAAAATACTAGAAGAATGATTATACTTTGATATGGGTTCTCCCCAATATTAGTAGTTTAAGGCTTTTTAACTTTCCTTACTATTTACACTTGCCTCTTTTTAATATCTCATTTCTTTTTCATTGTTACTAGATTAATGTAAAGTGGGTCATAAATTTGTATGAATATAACTTTGATAGTCCTTGCTTATTACAATTGATGCTAACCCTGGGATCAATCTTGTTATTCCTGATTTTGCAATTACATCGGCTCCAAAGGATGCATCTAGTGCGCCACATCTTCTTGTTGACCAAAATGGGCAATCTTCTAAATCTGGTGCCACAATTAATCAGGTAACATAAAATATTTTCTATTGCTTCTCTCTAGCTTTTTTTTGTTTGCTGGTGACCTGGAAACCTACTGTTGAAATGTTGCTGCTGTTGATGTCTTTTTATAGCCTGCTGCATTTCTAAATTATCAATCAATAAGGACAAGATTCTTGAGTTACTACTCATACTTTCTGTTTTCATCATCCGATTCCTAACCTTCAACTTTTTCCTATTTCCACCTTTTTGAGAAAGGTTACGCATGTTTGAAGAAACTTAATACTTGAAACAGCTCCACCTTTTTTATAGCATGCCAGGGTCTGTAAAAAAGACATACAAATTACAAAGTTATGAAAGTATAAACGATTCGAGCATGTAAATTTTACAAAGTGTTCTTCAAGTACTGTACAACAAAGTAAATAAGTGCTAGGAATAATGCAATCTGGTATAAATCCCTTTGGTAGGAGTCATCCTTTTGAAAGAACTGTAACATGAAAAACAAACACTGTCAAGTTTCAATTAACAACTAGAAAATCATGCTTCAATCTTCTACCATAAGTTAAATTATATTGTATCGTGTCATTTTCTACCTTATATGAGCAATTTATGACTGATAATGTCTAATTGTTGATATCAAGTAAAATGCAGATAGTGAGTAGTCGAGTGTAACAACTAAGGTCTTGTTATCTTCAATTTATTAATCGATAATTTAAGAAATGAAGTTACCTTGGTGGGATCACCAGAAGGGTCAGGGTATATCTCAATGTTTTCCTTAGGGGCAGAAACCTTGCTACCGAGTTTTTTAACAGAATCAACCACATCCTTCTCAGCTTCTTTCGTTGCAAAGAGGCGGCGAGATGCCCAGAGGTCTATTATAATTTATAATTTAGTTTAATTATATTTCTTTTATTTTTTTCAATTTTACGTGTAGGTGAATGGGGAGTCAAATGGAGCGGAAGTATAGTGACTAGCCATCTAACAAATGGTGCATATATGTTGGCGATTCTTATTCAAATTCCGGCTTTGTGAAGATTTGGATATTTCGGCTTATATATATGTTGACAATTTGTATTTTGGACGATCAAATTAATTATCTAACTTTTATTTATTATTAGTACGGTACGTATGTCATACCAAAAATAGGCAAGTAATATTTTGTAATGTACGTATTTTGCATTATAATTATTTTATATAAATGATACTTTAATTTGTTTATGTTAGTATATTTAGATTTGTACCGGCTAATTAATATTATATTACCATTCACCCAACAAAAAAAAAAAGAAACCCAATGATCAATCCGTTGCAGTAGATACGTACTCCTACCATTGTATTAATTAGCTTCATCCGTTGCAATAGGTTCAATTTCATCATAATTATTAGTCAGTACTCTATTGCCACGGATAAGTTATGCCGTTGCAATAGGTTCAATTTCATCATAATTATTAGTCAGTACTCTATTGCCACGGATAAGTTATGCCGTTGCAACAGGTATTGGTCTATTGCCACGGATCAGTGGTGTCGTGGCATTAGGTGTCATAAGTCGTTGCATTAGACCTACTGCAACGTCAGCAGATGCCACGGTACATGGTCGTTGCATTAGGCCTAATGCCACGGATTTTGACGCCTAATGCAACGGATTTAGGGGTTGCAATAGATCAAAAATGTAGTAGTGATGCAAGAAAGTTGTCCAAATGAGCAAAATGACACTCATGAGGACTACCTCCGAATTGATCGCTTTGAATCATACGGATGAGTTGAGGTGAAAGTTCAAAGTTGTTTGCATTTGTGGTGGGAAGACGTATGCCACTCCGAAGTTGGAATGCGTTGGGGTGGTCATAGTCTCTTAACAATGGTTGAGGAGGATTCTCTCCCATGTTATCTTCTTTGTTAGCTCCAAAAACCTCTTCCGGATCGGAATCCGAATATACAATGGAAAACTCGGGTGTGCCTTGCAAGAGTCTCCTCACGTTTCTCAAAGTCCTATTTAGTTCTGGATCAACGGGAATAAGCGGTGATTGCTTACTCTTTCGTGTCATGCAAAGTCAAACAAAGCTAAGAAAAACATTAGCAATGACTATCGCAAGTTAAACACACATAAACAAAAATTAAGGTAAGAAAACTACTATACATATACACACATCTAGTCTCATTCAACAATAATACATTCAATGTGACTTTGCCTCCCCGGCAATGGCGCCAAAATTTGATAGGCCGTCGTCGAGCCTACCAAAGATAATAATTCCTATCTTGGTCTCACTAACAATAGTAAGGGTAAGAAAGGGTCGAACCTAAGAGAGGCGTTGAATCAACCACCGAGTACTACCGTTTAAATAAGCTAAATGAATTCTAAATTGGGTTGGTTTTGAGTAACTTCTTCTAATTCAATTCAACTAAAGCTAAGAGGAGATTAACAATATTAAGAGGAATCTAGGGCTTGGGTTATACCACTCAACTTCATCACAAATCACAATTAGCATGCAACAATCAAGGTAAAATGATGGGATAAATTAGGGGAAGTCATCTAAAGCACCCAACTACTCTCTCAAGCTAGAGGGATTACTTGAATCATGAATACAACCTACTCTCGTGGTTACATAGCATAAAACAAGTGTTAAAGCATAATCACGATGACATAAACATTCCCTTGACCGGTAATCCCTATTCTCATGGCATTTCGGGTCAATCAAGCATAAGGGAGCTAACTCAAGTTCATCTCTCGATCCTTCGTTGAGAAAGCTTGGATAAATAGTTCTAGCAATGGCCATATACAAGAACTAAGCAATTAAACCACTTAAGCTCAACTAATTAACATCCCACAACAACCAAATTAGCACATGCAACAAGTAATTAGTGACTACATTGAGGGTTTTGCCCAAACCCTAGAATTTAGACTACTCACAATCCATGGGGGTTAAAGCAATTAAAGATTTCAAGCAATTCATGAACAAATTCAAACTAAGGATTAAGCTAATTAACAATCCAAAACATGCAAGAACTAGCAAATAATTAACAACAAAGTAAAGAGAAGTAGAAAAGATGAGTAAGAAATGGTTACTATGAAGCTTCAAAGTGAGCAACAATGGTGGATTTTGTCTTCCACAATGATTGAATTTGAATGTTTCCAAGCTAATAATTGAGAACTAACTAATGATTTGAGAATTAAATGTTCTAAGACTACAAACTAAGAGGAAAGCTCTAAAAAAAACTGCCCCCTATCAAATGAGCTCTAAAGGGGTATTTATATGACCCCCAAATAAAAAGGACGGAGAAAACAAGGAAGGAGTTCGACTGCAGGTCTGCACGGACGTGCCAGATTCGGCACGGACGTGCAAGCATAAGCACGGTCGTGCCAGATTCAGCACGGACGTGCAGAGGGGGCAGAATTGAGGCAGAACGTACTGCTAAGAATCGAGCAGCTCCGCACGGACGTGTAGATATTGACACGGACGTGCAGCTACATCTGCACGGACGTGCTTAATTTGGCACGTCCGTGCAGGCCTTGGCAGAATGTTCTAAGTTTCTGGAGCACTCCTGCACGGACGTGCAAGGTCTGGCACGGCCGTGCAACCTCTTCTGCACGGACGTGCCAGATTAAGCACGGCCGTGCAGGCCTTAGCAGCTTGCTGAAACTTTCTGGAACCTCCTGCACGGACGTGCAAGGTTTAGCACGGCCGTGCAGGGTCTTCTAAGCCCTTTTTTTCATCTTTTCTTCTATATTGCTCCTTTCCTTGGCTTCTTTCAACCATCTTCTTGCTTCTAACCTCGGCTTTGTATCCATGGGCTCCATTTGGTCGTTCTTTTGAACCTAGAATCTCAACAAAAACACCAACAACCCGTGAAGCATAGGATACACAAAAATTGCATAATAATAGAGTAAAAATGAACCAAAACGCAATTTTTATCAAGTAAACTAGGTTCAAAACACCCTAAAATCATATCAAATAGCAAGTTATCAAATCCCTCCAAGCTAAGCTTTTGCTCGTCCTCGAGCAAAACAAACATGTCAAACCAAAGGAGGAAAACAATTTTCTAATCATCAATCCAAGGAGAGGCAACAAGGGGGAAGCATACATAAACAAATCCGCATGGTGACAACCATCATCACTTTTAGTACAAGTGAGAAGCAATTTAAACCTCTAAGCCACCTTAGAGGACGAGTTTTTATCTCATGAGGGTTTCCAATGAGTTTGCCCCACAACTCACGCAGTCCACAACACATCGCCAAAAATCGCACAAGTTCAATTTTTCGCCCAAGTCAACTCATCGGGATATGAGACACAAGCAAGACAAGTGAACGACTTTCAAGAATTACCGATCATACAAATGTACACATGAGTTGGGGGTAGAGAGGAGAACTATACAAGGTTGCACTAGGATACTTCCTTTGGCCTTTTACTAGTTCATTAGAGCACACCTAGATATTCCAAAGTTGTAATGAGCCCTCTTTCGGTTATAAAATCTCAAAATGCTAGTCCACCTCCCAAAATGCACACCCAAGGCCCCTTAATTACACTCTAACTCGGGAATTTCACAAGAAACAATAAACAAAATTTTCGACAATGTGTGGGAGGCATCCACAAGTTGACCTCTAAAGAAAAGAAAATCAAAATTTTGAGAATTTTTGGGGGAGTTTTTTTTTTTGTTCTCCCTTCTTTTCTATTTTTTTTTTTTTTTGTTTTTTTTATACATTATTGCCCTCGCCTCTTTTAACTGTGAGCGACTCTTTCTTTATTCGAAACGTGTGGCTTATTATGCCACTTATTACACATAATACAACTAGAGCTAATTCCTTAATAGAGTTTCATTTCGGGGAGGAGAGGAGGCACATTAAGGGCACAAGGGACCGCAATTTGACTCAAACATATCCTACTTTGGGCAAATTTAACAATATCCTATGCTAGACGTGCAATTGAGCATTCATCGACTTTCATTTCATATACACTAATGCAACCAGGATTAATAGACCTCTAATAGTTTGTCAATGATAGTTTTAGATGTAGCTTTGTATTTTATAAAATAAGTGATTTGTCCTATGCTAGTTGTTAATAGTTTGTTTTGTATTTATGTTTTCCTGAAGGTGTTGGATAGAATTACTCCAAAGTTGATGTCTATGATTGACTTGAAATTAGGTGACGTTATGAAATCAATGCATCAGTTGATGTCACAGTGTGTTGACGTAGCTAATGCCCAGAGAGTGATTAGGGGAAAGCCAATGGAGAGGGAAGTTCTTGTGCATGAAGATCAGGCTTTGGGAAGTTGTTTGTTGGAGAAGGAACAACTGGAAGAAGGTGGGAAAGGACTTGGTGGGGAAGAAATTGGCCATGCTGCTATAATTTCAGGTGAAGATGACCTGGACCGTGTGGTTCAAAAGATTTCGGTTGATCCACTGTTTGTAGAGGCTGGGGTGATGTGAAGGTGTTTGGGGATGAATCCAAGGTGAATGGGGTTGATGAAGGTGTTATCTTAGAGTTTCGTGGCTGATGTTCTGATTCTGAAGCGGAAGATGAGAACATGGTGCCTGGACCTGAAATAGTTGTGGGCTTGGTTGGGACGAGGGGAACTACTGTGTTGGTTGATGCTCGGTGTAGTTTGGCAAATTCATCTTCATCTGATGAGGAAGATGAGTCCACTGGGAAGGGGGGCAGAACTGCGGATAAGAGGGTGGTGAAACCTACAGAGGCAGCCTTGTCAGCCATGTTCACCAATGTGTCAAACACTCGACGCCATACAACGGTCAAGGCACGTCTGCTGCAGTTTGTAAAGCGCTGGAAGGACCTGAAGGATCCACTTAGGTAATTCAGAAACGTGTAATTGAGTGAAAAGTCTTTTTTGTGCATTCCTTTTGAAATTTTTTGTTTTAATTGTAAATTTTAATAAGTTTATGTGTATACTTGGTGTTATGTTGTTGCTTCACTTAATAGCCCTGGTATTGTGCTGATAAAGTGTGACAACATGGAAGCCAACCAGAGGGATTGCTATGAAGTGGTGCACCATAAATCGCGGGTTTCTAGTGATTATGTTAGAATAGCCAGTGTGCTATACAACAAGCAATGGGCCACCAAAGACTTATGGAATAGAAGCAAGTGTATTTTGCTTGACCCAAGCTTTTCGGTAAGTGGGCCGTGGTTCTTTTCATCTTTGGGGTGTCATATTTACGTGCACAAATGATGATCATGGATGTTGTTTTTTTTTGTTTGGATCGTAGAATCGACTGTTGTTGAACGAAGGAAAAGAAGAACATATTTGTAACAAGTATGCCAAATTTCTCCTGAGCTTTAAGCTGTCGCAGATTCAAACGGTCAGCTACTTACTCTCATAGTTCAATACTCTAGGTTTTAATGTGTTTCATGTATATACTCTACATTGTGCTTATGGCATTGACATTGTCATTTTATCAGGTCTTTGTCCCAGTGCTCGAAGTTCCTAAGGATTCCCCTGACGAGTCGCACTGGTGGTGCTTAGCATCAGACATGAAGGCTCGATAGTTGTGGATGATAGATTCTATGTACCCTGACCCGTTCACCACACATGCCAAAGAGTTTGATCTTTTGGTACTAATACTAATGCCTTTCATTGTAAACAAACATGGTATTTACTGGGACCCATTTGGTTATGTGTAATGTGTTTGCAAAACTACAGGTTAGTGGTATCGACGTCCTTTTTGGACTCTGTGACCCAGCATGGAAGACTGGTGAGCTACATTCTTGGACGAGATGCACTGTTGAGATCTTAGAGCTAAAGGATAAGTAAGCACTTGTTTCCTTATTTTCTTACTGTGCCAATAACTTTCAACCTAGCTTTAATGTCCAAAGAACGTATGTTCAACTTCTATGTTGATTGTTGTCCTCCAATGTGCAGCTCCTACTGTGGTGTTCTTATGCTGGCGTGTGTTAAGTTCTTTTCCAGAAGATTCACCACGAGGTTTAGTGTGGTAAGTGGTGTATATAACTGTGTTTTGTGTTAAAATCACTGAAGTGGTTGGCTACAGTGTTTGTTCATACATTTACAAGAAAAAATTCCTAATGCTCGGGAAAATTTGTTCTTGGACGACGTGCAGTGTGAAATGCATGAATTGAAAGATGGTCTGGGGGATTTGATTCCAAGTTCTAGGAAAACAACGCGAAATCTGTGATGTGTTATGTTAGTAGCCTGGGCGATGGTGTAATTATTTTCTGGGGTCGAACTGTCGTGGCTGTAAGTATTGTGTATTGAACATTTAAACACTTGCTAGCAAACGCACTCCTCCCTGAGGTGGTCTGTCCACTCAGGGGTAACTATTAGAGGTTTCTTTGGCTGTGGAGGTAGTCTGTCCACCCATAGCTAAGTGTTTGATGTGATGACTGCATTAGGTTTTGTTGCATTTTGCAGAGTATGCAGCAACTGTACCTTAATTACTCTTTACAATCTATATGAACAGGCTAATTTAAACTCAATGTACATTGCCATAGGTACCTTGCAAGTGCCAGTGGTGGAATGTAAATGATATTCTTACAATTTAGTTTGCAGTGGTATAATACAAGTGCCATTTGTGTTTGCAATGGTACATAAAAATGGTGTTGTTTGTACCATTGCTCTGTCAATGTATTCATGAGTTAGGATAGGAGTGAAATCAAGTAAAATAACAGCAACAAAATTGAACATTACAATCCATAATTCATAGAATACTGCTAAGGAACGCAAACAAAACATGGAATGTAATCCAACCACTGTTTACAGTTCACCCTTCATTGAGATGCCAAGTTTTGGACTAGTTTCCCCTTATGAAAGGGTCAGTATTCTCCCAGCACTGGTTTTCTGATATTCTAATTACAAGTACCAAACGTACCACTTTGATTGCAGTTGTGCATATTAACTTCATGTACACAGCATAGGAACGTAATATGTACACACGATGCATAGGAAAGGGTCATTATTCATGTACACAGCATAGGTACGTAGTATGTACACTGCATACCACTATGATTAAATGTACCGACGTGATTTCAGTGGTGCATATTTTTGGAGAATTAAATGTATCACTAACACAGTTAAGTGGAATATTCAAGGTTTCCTCTACTCGTAATAACTTCAGAGCTAATACATGCATTAAACAGTCAAGGCATAATTGAACATAGTGAAGGCATAATCAAACATAGTCTTAGGCATACAGAAAAATAATGTTGGGGAAAGGCAAATAAAACTACAGTACTAATTAAAAAAAGACACAGAGCATTGAGTATGGTATTTGATCCCTAGCATCTTCATCATAGGTCTTTTTCAAATCCCCAGTGGTGGATGGAGCCATCAAAAGCCAAACCAGAATTGAAGTAGTAACTTCCTGGCTCTGCCTCCTCGTCCGAGCTGCACGGATCATTGTTCAATTCAACTTGTTGTGGGGGCCATGATGGTGGAGGTGGAGCCTGTAATTGCAAACAACATTTATTTAGCTAAATAACTTACATTCCAAACAATATTATAAAACAAACAAATTACCTGGAAAACAACATCAATAAGCAACCTAGTTAGCTAACTTGATCTGTGCAAGAAAATGGCCCTTAGCATATTTGGTTTCCAAAACATCATAACTCCACCAGGACTTGACTCCGGACCACATATCTATGCTTGGTATTCACTTGGGAGGTTATGAATAACGCAATTGCTGGCGCCATGTTTACCAATACGAGCTTCCAAAATGATGACCAACATGGGGTTAAATTTTTCGTGTAGGGCCGCGAAGTGCTCGGCAAAGGAGGGCCTTGTGCACCCTTGGGCATTCCAAAATAGAATGAGCGACCCCCGATCGACTACACCATACTCTTCGGTTGAGAAAATATGCTCTCCTTTATAGCTAACACGGTGGTAGCGTTTACGAATGGGCAAGCGATGGTTAAGCCTCGGATTAAAGGTACAACCTTTAACTTGGAACCTCAGGTGGGTGTTAGTAGTATCGACCGTCATGAGGTGGAGGGTATCCGTGAAAGAGCAAAAAAAATATGTGGCGCCAAAGCATGGGGAAATTGTAACCAACTATGGAGTCGGTGTTAAGATTAGGCTTCAAGTCAATGGCTTCCTCTATCTCAGGTGGTACTGTAAGCGGGGACGACGAGGGATAGAACCTCTCTATGAGTCAATACAACATGACACAAGCTCCCACATCGTAGCAACCCACCAAGTCCTCTAAAAGAGGAAGGTGTCCCGAAGTCGGCATGTCATCTTGTAATTGCATGCAATCAGTTTGGCAGCACATTGATTGGAGGAGATGTGCTCTAATGGATTACACAGGCTGGTATATCCCATTGTAAATGTTGTAGGTGCTCCTAAAATACTTCACTAAATTCAGGTTTATTTCGGACACCCCCCCCCCCCCAGGTTTTTTTTAAAGTACAATATTGGTTGATCTGGGTGGGGTAACATTTGATGACCTGAGCTAGAGTGTTTATCAACGGTATTTCCGGCCATTTGAGGACCTTGTAACCGAAGAAGGGGATGGAGAAGAGTTGGAATGAGAAATGGAAGACAATGGATGGAGAGTATGGTTGGAAATTTAATTTTGTTGTGATGAAATGCTTTGAAATTTTTTTAATCTGGTGCATGAGTTCCCTAAGGAGTTGTCTTGTCTGGGAAATGGTACAAGATAATTACTGGGTAGTACATTTGACTTTGTATTCCGTTTAATTACATGTACCACTGTATGTATTGTTTTAATTTTTATCTTCAGTTACGGTGGTGAATGTTGAATGTTCACCCTACTATAGGCTACATGGCGTAGGTCTAGTACTATGGCATAAAGCTGTCGTTTCAAAAGAAACACACATTCATTCCGGTGGAACATTTTACAGTCACAAACATACAGGAACACTTAATGTAAAGAATTAGTGGTACAATTTTTATACCACTGGACGTAACAAAACTAACACAAAGGAGTGTGCCTGACAAAAATTAGTAAGAACTATTGCATTTCTTAGATTATATAAAGGGTGACTCTCAGTAGGAGTTGCTAATGATGTGGCATAGGAGAGCATGAGAAAGAATAAGAACCCCATTTAAGATGCTTCTCACTATTGATGCTCTAAAGTATACTTAACGTACAAGGACAAACAAAAAATCACAGTACGTTGTCTAAAAATAAGTCCAAATAGCTGGCAGTGGTACATTTATCGTTCACGAAATGTACCATTATGGTTTGACATATTGAAATGACAGGTGACGAAAATGGCAGTTCCCCAGAAGCAGTTCCCCAAGGAGTTTTCTTGTCAAAAGAAGCACAAAATCTGGCTAATGGTACAAGTTAGTCACTGGTGCTACATTTCACTTTGTATTCCGTTGAATTACATGTACCACTGTATGTATTGTTTTAATTTTTACCTTCAGTTACGGTGGTGAATGTTGAATGTTCACCCTACTGCAGGCTACATGGCGTAGGTCCAGTACTATGGCACAGAGATGTCGTTTCAAAAGAAACACACATTCAATCCAGTGGAGCAATTTATAGTCACTAATATACAGGAACACTTAACGTAATAGTACACTATATGTACCACTATATGTAACGGAACTAACACAAAGTTGTTGGGAGTGAACTTAACGCATGCTCATATTTATGAGTATAAAAAAGGGGGCAAGTATTAGCTCGTGACTGGTTTCCTTGGAGTAACAGAATTTGGCAAAAAAAAAAGGGTAGCCAAAGGAATAAGAGAGTGGTGGGTAATAAGGGAGTGATCGTTGATAAGAGCCAAAGCCGCCTTATGAAGCGGTTAAAATTCATGAAAAAATGGGTATCACGATGCAAATGGTGTTGTTCGAGACTTTTACCTCCCCAAAAGAGGTAAAGAAATGATCTTCGCCCACCAGTCAGCCACAATTGCTTGTGGAGGGCTTGAAAATCCCATCACTGGAATAGATTTCCATCCGGAGTACCCTTTCCTAACTCCTTTTAAAGTAGGAGGTCCCGGATACTTTTGGGTGGAAGCATTCTGTTTCATGCACTACGTTGTTGATGCTTACAAGATCGCTGTAAGTGTGAATCTCCGTGAGTTCCTAGAAAACATGATCTACTAGATGCGATATCCATACTATTGTAGACACTTGATAAAATTTTGGGAGCTTTTCCTCCCTATGTGTGATTGGCATCAAAATGTTGATTACATGCTCAATAACCACTATGAGGAAATTGAAAAATTTGGTCTTCTACTACTTGGTCACGATTTCACGTCGGATTACGACAAAAGTTTGATTCACGTGACGATAGAGTGGCTGATTTTCTCTGCAGAGGATCCTTTTGACATGATCCATACGAGTGAAGAACAATGCATGTACTTTAGAAGCAAGATGTTGGCTGAAAATGGGTACAATGAGATGCAACACTTGGATCTTATTACCAGGGAGCCATTTCAGTACAACGACTACCCATATTGGTATGTGCACCATTTGACCGAGGCGAAGGATAGGTTCGAGAACAAGTCCAATCCTGATTTCGGTGACTTGTGGGATGGTTATGAGCCTGATTATGGTGACCCATATGGGGATTCGTGGGA
The DNA here is from genome assembly GCF_001683475.1 of Chenopodium quinoa. Classification (NCBI taxonomy): domain Eukaryota; kingdom Viridiplantae; phylum Streptophyta; class Magnoliopsida; order Caryophyllales; family Amaranthaceae; genus Chenopodium; species Chenopodium quinoa. Next base: position 3,603,866 of record NW_018745286.1, on the reverse strand, counting down.
AGGGAACCATGATTTTGTGTTCGACTAGTTACGTAGTGCTGTGTTGCATTTTCGATGTTAGTTGCATGTACGCATTACCTTTCTTAGTGTTAGTATGTATTATGACTTTATGTACCACTGGGCAGTTAAATGGTATCATTCTATACCATTCTCGTTACCACGGTACGTATTACTATGTTTTATGTCGCACTGGCTTGTTTAATGGTACTTGGTTATGTTTCTTGTCATCAAAAACTACTTGGGTGTCCTTTACAGGACTCATCGTCTAATGTACCACTATTGTATTAGGTGGTACATTCACAACACTAAATCTTGTTATTAGTGGGCTATAATTTTGTAGTGGTTGACAAACCTTTGTGTTAGGTACCAGTGCATATGTGCTGTTTTTAAATGAAATTGAACTAGTTGAACTACATAGATCTGCATATGGAAATTTTAGCATACAGAAGCGGAAACAATGTTTTGCTAACTAGTAATGAACTACACTACCACTAAACGCAGTTGAACAAAAACGGCAATTACAATTTAAAATAAACAAAAATGGCAATTACAAAAATAGTCAGCCCAAATTTTACGATCTTTATGTGTTCGTGCTTTAACACCTCTACCCGTCGAACAACACCGCCAATGTTGGTTGGTGGACCATCCTTGATGAGGTCCGACTAAACAACCCACTCCCAATACCCGCAGTGGCGACATTTGTAGTACGACCGCTTCGGATTCTTCTCCGACATTGAGATTCGAAATTCCATGAGGGTTGCGTCATCTCCCAAGCAGTTGTTAGTTTTGGTTGATATCCATGAGATGTCCGCAGATGCAAGGGCCGGGAAATTGTTCGACTTCCTGTCGATGCAGAGGACATAGTTGACATTGTAAGTAATTTGTGAAGAAAGTGTTTGGGAAGGACGGTCACGTTTTAGGACAAATGACTTGTTTCAATCCAAACCCAAACATATATAGTGGAGTGAAACCACAAAGAGCGGGAAACTTCCTTAGTTTAGGCACCAGTTTTCCACCAAGGGCCCCATTTTATATATGGTACCCTATGGTTCATAAAATGTACCACTCTGTCTACAATGATACAATCCACACGTGAAAAAGTACCACTATAGTAAGGCCTGCACAAATTTCATTGTCATTAGGTTAACGAAGACAATGGTAAGTCCAATTTCTTAAGGAAGACTACATGAACACCCTGTTCATTGAAGGGTGTAATTAGTTAAATCATTTAGCAATCGATAACAAGCAAGGCCATGAACGAGCCAAGCAACAACTGAATAACTCAAACGAGTAACTGACTTCGTTAGTGACGTAAATATCCCAAAGGTTGTGATTACGGATTTCATGTACATGTAAGGGTTGTGCTTACGAAATCATTAAAAGATTACGAACTAGTTACTGAGGTAACCTGCTACATGTAGGTCTTATTACAAAATTATTAGTGAAACCGAAGATTGTCATCAAATAATATCCTACAATGTACCACTATAACGTAAATCTCCCAAAGGTTGTGATTAACAAATCATTAAAAGCCTGTAATTGGTTAATGAGGTCTACTCTAGTAATAAGTTGTTTGTGACCAAAGATATTATTGAAGCCTAATAAGAATGATATTAGTGATACCAAAATTCTGATTAAACAGTGACCTCCTATGACGGTGTTGTACCACCGTGACGGACAAACATGCATTTTCCTTTTCAGTGGTTGTTTCTATAAGGTAATTTGTTCCACCCTGACTATAGTGGTACTCTAAGTGTCTTAGTGGTACCCTCGAATAGTTGTATTGCATCTGGAAATTTAAACTCAGTTAATGTATTATACTGAATTTAAGTTGTCTAAATTAACACATTATTCAGTTATTATTATCCCATACCAAAAATTGTAATTAGTAGAAAGTATACTTGACTTACAATTACCATAATAAAATCACACTTATTGCAGTGGTACTCTTGTCGTTCGTGACTTGTACCCTTAATTATTATCTGCGTGCGTTTAAATGACATATTCAAATGACGGATACATGACGTGTGACGGAAATTGCAGTTCCCCAGATTTAGCGTGTGTAATCTCTTTTCCTTTTCAGTGGTTCCTTTTATGAGTTCATTTGTCCCGCCCTGATTATAGTGGTACACTAATTATTACTATTGTTGTCTTATATGAATTTTTAATAAAAATGAATATGAATATTTAAGCGTCGTGTTTTTTTTTTTGTAACAATAATAATGATAACAATAAAATGCAATTTTTGGTATCAAAAGATAGTATCACGTTGTTGTTTTTTTGGTTTTTATTAAAAGGGATATGAATGTATGCGACACAATGAAATATATAGTTTAAAATTTAAGATTTAAAGATAATTCAGTTTAAAATGGCGTATAAACAAAGAAAAAAATCCAGTTGACGAAAATCAAAAACGGTCCCAACTGTTGTGTTTAGGAATGATTTTTTCTTTCTTAGCTGTTTTTTTTTCCTTTTTTATGGAGTTCATACCCTATTTTTAGTTTTAATATAGATTAAAAGCTATAATTCCAATTCTTGTCAAGATAAGTTACATTGAAAATAATACCTTACTATTAGGATTGAACTGTTTTAGTCAAAATGGATTGAGGAATATTATGAAACTTTAATTCTATTCATATTTTGTTTTAAATTGGGTCAAACATGTGTATACATAATTAAGACACTTTGACAACATAGTATATGGTTATTTTTAGTGGAATTTGATTGTATATAAATACAGGTACTTCTTAACCATAAGATATTCAACATACTTTTTGAATCCTAAAGATGTATAGTAACTTGCCAAGTCATGTTGTTATGTTTGGAGATGAATGTAGACATAAGCTGGTAGGTTGTTTGTTTTTTTTATATATTATGTATTATTTGTAGCATGTTTTTTTTCTGTTTGTAAATAAATTTGTGAATATTATAGGTCCTTCCAGAGGATTGGACTGCCTTGTTGACTGGAGTTTGTAGTCCTGTGAAAGTTCTTCGAGGCCCTAATAGTCGAATATGGCCAATGTAGCTAGTGAAGGTTATTGAAGATACCAGAAGTGATATGTGTCTTGATATTGGCTGGGAAAGTTTTGTTAATGAAAATAACTTGGTTGATGGTGAAACAATGATTATTTATTATGCTGGTAATAGAACATTTTATGTCAGGGTTTTTTTCTCCGATTATGGTTGAAAGACATGCTAGTATTGAACCTCTTCAAAACGAAGAGGATGTATAAATCTATGTAATTTTACCAATGGTACATTATAATGGTGTGGTTTGTACCATTGATCTTTCAAAGTAATAATGAATTGGGATAGACGTTCTACTTAGTGAGATGCATGTAACGAAGTTGATCATTACATTCCACAATTCATATAATAATGTCAACCAACGCAACTAGTAATCCAACTACAAACAAAACATGGAAAGCTTTGGACTGCTCGGCCTATATGAAAGGGCCAGTATTCTCGTACCACTGGTTTTTTAGTGGTATAAATAAAAGTACATAACGTACCACCTTGATTGTAGTGGTGTATATTGTCTTCATGTACGTAGCATATGTACCCTTACCTGAGTTAACTCGAATAGTCAAGGTTTCCCCTGTTCGTAATAACTAATGAGCTAAAACACGCATTAAACAGGAAAAATCCAACATAGTCATTGCATAATCCAACATAGTGTTAGGCGTACAGGAAAATAGTGTTAGCGATATTAGTGATACCATATAATGTGAGTACCAAATGTCCTCCTATGAGGGTTTTGTACCATCCTGCACAAGAAACAAGCATTTTTCTGTTCAGTGCTCATTTTTATACTATAAGTTGTTCCACCCTAATCAAGAAACATCCATTTTCCTGTTCAATGGCTCTTTTTTTAAGGCCTTTTGTACAACCGTAACTAAAGTGGCACCCTTGTTGTCTTAGTGGTACCTTGGATTAAATGACAACATCTACTCTGACCATGATACATTAAATTAGTTAAATCGTTTAACAATCGATAACCATTAAGGGGATGAACGATCCATGAAACAACTACATGAGTCAAAGAACAAGTTCAAGCAGATGCACGTAGATTACGAATTTAAGGTACAGGTTGACACTGCGACCTCATTAAAGGATTACAAGTTCATTGTTGCCACAAACTCTAGTACTCATACATGTAAGTCTGTGTACAAAATACATTATCGAAATTGAAAATTATCATTAAATAATGTTGAACAGTGTCGTACTAGAAACGTAAACACCCCAACATGTGTGGTTAACCAATCAGTAATAAACTATGACTTGGTTAGCGAGGTCAAATCTAGTAACTAGTTATTAGTGTCCCAACTAATTTAGTGAAACCTACTACGACAAATTATTGGTATCATAATAAACTTAGGTTTTTTGAAATAGCACATTGTTCAGTTGTTATTATCCCATAAAAAAATTGTAATTATGATAAAGTACACTTTACTTACATGTACAAATATAAAATCACTTCGCTTTAATATAAGCCCAAACACACTTCAGTGGTACAAATATTGTTTATGACATGTACCATTAATGATGATATGCATGCGTGGAAGGACGTATTGAAGTGACGGGTCATGGAAATGGCGGTTCCCTAGATTTTGCCGAATTCCTTTTAGTTTCCCTAGTAAACCACCATTTGTGCAGAAGCTATTGATTAACAATCATTATTACATCTCTCTCCCACTACATCCACTCTTCAAGGATTTGAACCGTCACTTATGCTATGCACTCCTCTCTATGTATAGGACAATTCACTAGTTCAATTACTTACTTCAAACATTATCAAAATTAAACAAACACTTAAAAGTAACTCACTTGCTTTCTATCTCCAAAAAACCGAGTTGAACATTCCCCAAAAACTCAAATATAAACATGGATATAGTAGCGAAAAGGCAAGAGATTTCATCTTCCATGGTTGACATTCTACCCTCTAAAGTTTTATCCACCATTTTATTATGCGTTGCCAAGTCATCTCCAGCTGACTTATTTCAGTGCAGATTAAGGTTGGATTTCAGTTTTTTTATATTTTGTACTCTTTTTTACGTTTACATACACACTGAGGTTTAAATACTTTCATTTCTAGTGTTTGTAATGTTGAAAGTTGCAAGACCCTCCGAAGGATATCCGAAGAGAAAAGGGTCCTTGAACAAATTCCCTTCTCTTGGATTCGAACACGAATGTGGTTACACCAAGAAGAGGCGAACACATTTTTCATGGAGTGCGTAGAGAATGACCATCCTAAAGCACTTCTTCACTTTGGATTTGTGAGGCTTCTTTCTTATTGTCTATGAGTTTTAGTAATTACAATAATAATTCTGTCTATAAAACTAATTACTGTTTTCAATTCGCTGATTGACTAATTACTATAGCGCCAATACTTCTCTACTATGGCGGTAGACGAAGGTTTAAAGAGTTTGGAACGAGAAATGGAGTTGCAAAATACGGAGGCAGCATATATATTAAGCCTCATATATATATTTACAGGAAATGAAGACAAAGGTGTTAAGCTTTTAGAGAACACCATCAACATCATCGGATCAGCAGGAAACGTCTAGTGCAGAAGGAAGCTACATGAATTGGCAACGTCAAATTGGATGAGAAACAAGTATCTTTTAGAAAATATGCCGCAGCCGCGACTGTTTTGCAAACTAAAAATACAACACGAAAAGCACTTATCTACCTGGGATGGTGTTTACAACATAACTGTCGAAAATAAAATAGCTTGTTTAACTTGTAAATATGTTAGGGAGATAAGCATATTTTACACCATATTACATGGTCTAGCCAGGATGTAAGATATATGGGATAACTATTTGGTTTAATGACATTTCTTTTTTTAACCTGCAGTATATGATTTGTTACATTTGTGTTTAACTTGTACATAATAATTGTTTTACAAATCAGAACAACTAGTATTTATCGGAGAGATGTTCATAATAATAATAGGTGAAGGAGATGTTGACAATGTAAATAAACTTACGTATATCAATAAGCTAAATACAGTATTCCCGTATTTTATACAACTTTGTATAGTTTTGAACTACTTGGTCACTTAACTTACCAATATTATTTTACGTTGTTTACGTAGTAGCAAATGCAAATATTTAGTACACATAAACAGAACAAAAAAATAAATTAATAGTGAACTACGCTACTAGTTCTAACATTACGAAGTACCACCCTAAACACGATATATGCCTTTGCCTTTTCAGTGATTCGTTTTATACGGTCATATGTACCACCATGCTTAAAGTGGTACCCAAATTGTCTTATGTATGTTGAAAATGTATGGTATACCATTATAGGAACCTATTCATGTAAATACATGTACTTACAACACATAGATATAAATGACCAATGGTACAGTTCATTAACGATAACTATACCACTACAAAATGTTATAACAACATATACAACAAACAAATATCAAACCAGTAACAAACCAGTGGAATTAATAAAATTACAAGTGATTGGAACCTGATGTACCAGGAGTACCTAATACACTTTCCAAAAAAACCCCTAGAATTAGTTCCCCTAAGGAAAGTGTAGTACCCTAAGGAACCATCCGGATCCCTCATTTGATATTAGTGATACAATTAAACAGTGACGGTGTTGTACCACTGTGACAGACAAACATGCATTTTCCTTTTCAGTGGTTGTTTCTATAAGGTCATTTGTACCACCCTGACTACAGTGGTACCCCAAATGTCTTAGTAACTTAAGGTACATATTGTATTACAAAGTAACTAAATTAGTTGATGAGGTAAATATCCAACAGGTCGTGATTACGATCTTAAGGTACATATGGGGGTTGTGATTACAACTTCATGAATTCATACGTGTACGTCTTTCGACTGAGGTAAACTGCAGTATTCATACATGTACATCTTTTTAACAAAATACTGGTGAAGCAACAGCATGTCATTCAATAATGTTCTACAGCATCCTACTTTCAACATAAATCTCCCAAGGGTTGTAATTACCAAATTCATTGACAGATTATGAATTGGTTAATGAGGTCTACTCTAGTAATTAGTTATTTGTGACCAAAGATATTATTGAAGCCTAATTAGAATGATATTAGTGATACCAAAATTCTGATTAAACAGTGCCCTCCTATGACGGTGTTGTACCACCATGACGGACAAACTTGCATTTTCTTTTTCAGTGGTTCTATCTATAAGGTCATTTGTACCACCCTGACTACAGTGGTACCCTAAGTGTCTTAGTGGTACCCTCGAGTAGATGTATTGGATCTGGAACTTGAAACTAAGTTAATGTATTATACTGAATTTAAGTTGTCGGAATTAGCACATTATTCAATTATTATTATCCCATACCAAAAATTGTAATTAGTTGAAAGTATACTTGACTTACAACGACCATAATAAAATCACTCTTATTCTAGTGGTACTCTTATTGTTCGTGACTTATCATCTGCATGCGTTTAAATGACATATTGAAATGACGTGTGACGGAAATTGCAGTTCCCCAGATTTAGCTTGTGTAATTTCTTTTCCTTTTTAGTGGTTCTTTATATGAGTTCATTTGTCCCACCCTAATTATAGTGGTACACTAATTATTACTATTGTTGTCTTATTTGAATTTTTATTAAAAATGAATATGACATTTAAGCGTCTTTTTTTTTTTTTAAAAATAATAATGATAATAATAAAATGCAATTTTTGGTATTAAAAGATAGTATCACGTTGTTTTTTTTTTTTTTGGTTTTTATTTAAAGGGATACTAATGTATGAGACACAATGAAATATATAGTTTGAAATTTAAAATTTAAAGATAATTCAGTTTAATATGGCGTATAATTAAAAAAAAAACGATTGACGAAAATCAGAAATGGTCCCAGCACACGTATGTACAGATATCATGCATAAGCATAATAGGAAACATTGCAAAAGTTGCTTTCTATTTTTAGATTTTTAAAATGTTTGCACTATAGCAAAACGGATCAAAACATTACAATGAATACGTATAGTTTTATTCTTTTTGGAAGACATAACTATTTTATTCTTTCTAGAATGTATAATAATTACTGGACTTGGTTTTGATTGGTCAAACTGTGTACTAGGAACTCTTCTTTCTTTCATTTCCTTTTCTGTTCTTCTGCTTTTATTTTTTCCGTTTAAATGGCCAGTGGTGATAGTACTGCGACCTTTGGGAAAGTCTTCGAACCACCTGCTTGGAAGCCGAATGCAAGCAAATTACAAGAAGAGAATATTTCAAGTTTCTTGTTATATTTTGCCGATGTTACACAAAAGATGAACAATCATTTGGCCTTAATGCAACAAGGTACCTCTAAGATGGAGCGCAAAATGGAAGAAGGAGAACCGAGCAACAAAAGAAAGCGAGAGGTGGATGCTGATGAGCGTGAACAGAAAGTAACTGTGTTTGAAACAAACAGTGATGGAGATAAAGTCATCATTGAGGAAGAAGGTGGGACCGAAGAAGAAAGCGAGAGTGAGGAAGAGGTTGAAAGTGGCGTAAATTCTGATTCAGAAACCGAGACTGAGGAAGAAGCTGTTCCAAAATTGGATGCATCATTTGAATCAGACAATGGTTCAGATTTTGGAAACTATTTTGATGATGATGACAATGATAGTGGTTCTGATTCTGATTTTGGGAACCAGTATGAAGATGAAGGAACAAGCGAGGACTCTGATATGTACAGAAGGAAAATTCCATGACTAAAGGCTGTAATAGGTGATATTGATTAATGTGATGCATTTTGGGTCTTTTGTCATTTCCTTTCCTTTGCTGATCTTTTAAAGTGCTGACATGAATCAACGGTTGTTTAAAGATTTTTTTTTTGGTCTTTTATATTTGATTACAGAAACTTATGAACTAGTTGTGATGATGTAGTTTAATCCGTAGTTTATGTCATTGGTACGTATGAACAATAGGTCGTAGTTTCTAAATGACTACACTTATGATATATATTTAAGTTATCGTTGACCTTGTTTTAAAAGCATTAGTTTTGTGTTGCATTTTATTGTTTATATTGCTTATATTTATGCTTGGTATAGGTTAAATGATGATGCAGTCATATGTGAAATTAGAGGGTTACATATTAGGTGGTTTGATTAATGGATATATTTTATTGTTCATGTATGGAAATTCAGCATTCATTTACAATCTTTTATGATGGTTTATGGATATAGCATTTGATGATTCTGTAGAGTAATTATTCTTTTTACACTACTCAGAAAGAATGATAAGGTAGACTATTTATTTGCTCTTTTTTATAGTGATTCTAATAAGTAAAGAGATAACACACTTGAAGTACTTAACCATATAATATTTCACATTATATTTACATAATAAGCAAAAGGCCATATGGCTACAACCCACACAAACCTAACTTTAACCCTAATCCGTGCTTTGTGGAATAATTCGGAATGGAAAAAACGCGTCTAAAAGAAGCTATCAAAGATCGATTTCCTTCACATATGATAAAACTGACTTTAAAATGCACAAAAATATTATCGTGGTATGGCAGTTGCCAGCGTGCGTGACAATCTCGTGGTGTCGCGACAATTTCTCTGTTCTTTTTTGCATATTTTGCTTCTATATATCCTGTAAATCCTATCTTTCTGTCGCACCACACCATTTTAGTCATGCCACGGGAAATTCCAACATGTAACGACAAATGCTAATGTGGTGCTACAAATTTTTTTCCGTTTTTATTCTTCTTCGTAAAATTGTAACAACATGTAACGAACAATGCTAATGTGGTGCAACAAAGAAAATTTTTTTCCGTTTTTATTCTTCTTCTTAAAATTCCAACGTTTTTCAATTTTTATTATCCCATACCTAAAATTGTAATTAGTATAACGTATACTCTACTTACAAGTACAAACGTAAAATCACACAAAGTTGGATTGTAATAAGCACAAACATATTTCAGTGGTACACTTATTGCGTAAGACATGTACCATTAATTATTTTATGCATGCGTTGAAATGACGAATTGAAGTGAAGGGTCTGGGAAATTGCAGTTCCCCAGATTATGTGTGCCGGATTTATTTAACTCCCCCAGTAAATCATCATTTGCGCTTAACATTGATTAACCACCATCATTACATCTCTAACCCACTACATCCACTCCCTTGCAGAATGTCAACCGTCATTTTACAGTCTACATATAAGGCATTTCAATGACTAAGTTACTCATCTCAAACATTTTCAAAGAAAAACAAAGATTTAACAATACCTGACTTCCTTTTACTCCAAAAAACAGAGGTCAGACTCCAGAAAAACGCAAAAAAAAAACATGGATGTAGTAGCGAAAAGGCGAAAAATTTCAACTTCCATGGTTAACATCCTTCTGTCGGAAGTGTTAGCGACCATTCTGTGTTGTGTTGCTAAGTCATTTCCTACAGATTTATTTTGGTGCAAAATAAGGTAGGATTTCATTTTACTTATAATTTATACTCTATTTCCCATCCCCCTATACACAAAGATTTTAACAATGTAATTTCTGGCGTATGACATGAAAAAAGTTGCAAGATCCTGCGAAAAATAACCGAAGAAAAAAGGGTCCTTCAACAAATTCACCTCCCTTGGATTCAAACACGAAGGTGGTCACACCGAGAAGAGGCAGACGCATTCTTCATGAAGTGCGTGGAGAATGAACATCCTGAAGCTCTGTTTGAGTTTGGATTTGTAAGGCTTCTTTCTTATTACTTGACAATTTTATTCATTATAATATTACAAAAAACCTGTTAATAACTGTTAAATTTTTTCTATTTTACGTTACTGTAGCGACAATACTTCAACTATATGGTGGTTGACCAAGGGTTGAAGAGGTTGGAAAGAGCAACTGCATTGCAAAATACAGAGGCAACATATATAGTAAGCCTCATATATATATACACCGGGGAAGAAGAAAAAGGTGTTAAGCTTTTGGAGAACACTATCAACAGCATCGGATCTGCAGGGATCGTCCAGTGCAGAAGGAAGTTACGTGACATGGAGAAGTCAAATTGGATGAGAAATAATTTCGTTGTAGATTATATGCCACAACCGCATTTATTTTGCAAACAAAAACTACAACACGAGAAGAACTTATCTGCATGGGCTGGTCTTTATGACGAGAATGCTGAAAATACAATATCTTGTTTAACTTGTAAATGTGTTAGGGAAATAAACGTGTTTTATACAATAGTAAAGGGTCTACTCATCCGTCATGTATGATAGATATTATTTGTATAATGACATTTCTTTTTTTTAATTTGAAGATTATAATTTGTTAAATTCGTGTTTTAGTTGTATGTAATAATATGTTTTACAGTTCAAAACAACACACACAAACAAAGTAGTTCACAATATTAGTTGTATTGTTCTCAGCTACTCCATAATCAAACAAACCTATATTAGTTTACGTTGTATCAAAAGCAAAAATTCAGGCCATATAAACAGAACAACAACAATAGTTTTACAACAACACCAATAAAAGAATAGATCAATATGGATTTCAACTCTGACAACGTCTACTCTGATCTTCAAATCCTACATATGCTAAGAATGTACCACCCTAATTACAAGAACAATTTGCGAATTATAAGGTACACATTCACAGGAAACTATTCATGTAACCACCTCTATTTTCAACGCATGAATATAACTTCCCAATGGTACAATTCATGCACAATAAGTGTACCACTGAAACATGTTTAAACAACAAATACATTCCAATGCATTAATCAACCAGTTCAATCGATTACATTACAAGTGATTGGAACCTGATGTACCAGGAGTACCTAGTACACTTGGAAAAAAACCACCAGAATTTGTTCCCCTAACAGAAGTGAAGTACCCTAAGGAACCATACACATCCCTCATTTGAATCCCTCCAACCGATCGTACATAGTCATTCGTTGACAATGACATACTGTTATGTGCCGCCGCAGCTTGCTTCTTTGCTGCGTTTTTTGCCCTAGCAGCCTTTTCTTTTCCCTTTTTCTCTGTGCAAGATGGATACCTTACATTGGTTATACGATGGGCCTTCTTCTTGGGCAACGGTGGATCCCTAATCACTGCTGGTACGGATCCATCACAACTCCCCACAACGGCAATAACTGGTGTAGGGATCATATTTGGCAGCCCAGATGCATGTGTAGCTGGTGTATTTGTACAACCAGGCCCCTTGTTCAAAGCCACAGAAGAAGGCGTCCGAACAACACAATGTACACCATCATCCTAACCTTCATTTTCATTATCCTTAGCTGCTTGTTCCTGTTTTTTGGCAACCATTGCCAACACTTCATCGACTCTAAGGTCCATCAATTACAACAACTCTGCCACAGCCTCAACACCCTCCTTATAAGCTGAAGCCTTTGAGCAAATTGGTTCATACATCCCCATCAATTTGTGATATTGCCTGGCTTCATCGGTTTTAAGTGGATCATGGTAAGCTACTTTCACTCGTGTGTGTTTCCTTTGAATATCCTTCCTCCAACGACGTAGAATATACTTCTCAGGAACAAAAGAAACACCGCAATGGTCATACACAAAGATCATATGTCGACAAATGATTCCATGGTACTCAAAGTGTTTACAGTCACAACTAGCTTCATATGTATTACTATCATAGCACACCTTGTAGCATCTCTGAGTCTTAGTCACAGATTCTTTTTTTGCATATTTTGGCTTGATCCACACTCGGTCCTCAATAACAAACTCAACTTGATTCTCACCAACTTCATAGTCATCTAGGCGACGCACGTACAACATCCTCTTGCACTCCTGCTGAACTTCTTTGAATTTGGCGTCCGTGTAACACTTCTGGAACACTTCTTCCGCTGGGAAATCGGTAGCTACATGCCTGATGTACCGTAGTGTGTTGGAGTCCGTAATTCTTTCTGACTCGGCCCTTATCTGCATGGCATCGCAGTATCGAAGCACAAATTCAGACAACGTTGTATGCTTGTCAACAAAACCTTTGAAGAAGTGATTGAAACTTTCAGAACGTTGGGTCGTTCTCATACCGGCCCAGAATAAATGCTTCAAATAGGCTGGGATCCACATGTGCCTTTCCTCATACAGCCCTACATTTCAAATAATTGCAATTAATGGCTCATCTTAAAACATACAAACCTCATACACCTGGACTCCTGTGAATGGTACATTCACTATCTCAGAATTGTGCCACAACTAAGAAACTTGCAACAAAAAAATTCTATGGTACAAAAGTCTACCACTAAACCTCCTCCTACCCTAAATCAAAACTGAAACAGCTTCCAGTCCCCTGCACACAGATAGCTACACCTCTGCATATTCTAACAGAAATCAGCAACAATCACAAACAAAAAAACAAAAAAAAAAAGGGAAGAATTGGAAGTGCAGTACCTTCAAGCCAACTATTATCTCCTAGTTTGTAATAATCAACTGCGTCCACCTAACGATCTAAAAATTCATCAGCATCTAAACTACCATAAATGATATTTTCAAACTCATCCTTTACAGCTTCATAGTCTGCATGCTTACCCACATACCTCCCAAACTTCTGAAGTATGTGCCATATGCACCACCTATGGCAACTCTCAGGTATAGTCAAGTTTACAGCTTTCCTAATCGCCGGATCTTGATCCTTTAGGATTGAGATAGGAGCTTTACCCCCATGAAATGTAGCCAAGTCCTCAACACCTACTCATAGGTCTCCGCCGTCTCCCGAGAGATCAATGCACACCCAAACAAAATACTATGTCCGTGATGGTTCACACCGATAAACACATCAAAGGGAAGGTGAAATTTGTTTGTCAAATACGTACTGTCAAAACACACATCTCCAAACTCCTCATACGCAGCTCTACTCCTCGCGTCTACCCACACAACATCTTGTAATGCCCCGTCCTCCCCAAACTGACATAGATGGAAAAAATTCTGATTGTTGGCACTCATTTTGTTGAAGTACTCTACCATGCCATTCACATCACCCTTAGTAAGCTCAAGTCTTGTTTTCTGAGCCACTGCATTCTCCAAGTCTCTTTGCGTAAATGTCATCTCCTCTACTCCATTACGCTCCCGAGCATAACAGTTGTACATTTGGGATACCTTCACCTTAGACTTCTTCGCCGTATGCACCTGCTTGACCAAGTGATTGTTTTTCACCATTAACTCGTGCTTCCGGTACATCACTACATCCTTTGACTTTCCCGAAGTAACAATGTGACCTTTATGCTCCAAATTCAGCCTTCAAACAACCTAGTTCCCTTCCTCATTAACACTGGCATATAACTCCACACGACAACACCAAACCCAGCAAACTATATGATCACATAATTCATAACAAAACTTTTTTTTACCTTCTTTAAAAGTTCGATAAATAACAAGTTCAAAGCTCTTTTTTTTTGTTTGTACAATTTTTAACACAAACAGGTTCGACAATAACTCATATAATTAGCAGCAACTCATCCTTCACTCCATTACCATTCTTAAACCAACACATTCCCAAACAATTATAATACATTAAACAAATTTAATCAACTCAACTACAACACCCATTTTATCAAATAATGAACAATCTACTTTCATATCAAAGATTATGGCAATTTAACATTACCAATTAGCCATTTACTTACTTAATTACGTGGATTGAAGTTCATATCAAATTTACAACAAAGGGTCCTAACCATAACAAAGGTTCCTAACCCTAACATCTTCATCATCTAATTAAAAGAGTCTACGTTTTATAATTACCCAATTCAAATACTCATTTATAACCCTCAATTTTCAACTCCTTCATCTTCAACTACTTCCTCCACTTGAACTTCCTCATAATCTGACCCCCATTCCTCTCCATCATCTTCTGATCCCTGTTCATTCTCCTCCTCATCTCTTTCTCCATACCCATGCTCACTCTAAAATCCCTCCTCATTACCACATACATCATCCTCACCACCATCACCCCCCTATAACAATGACATAGCCATAAAACAATCATATACACAACACCACCACAAGTAACAAAGTACAATATCTACATTATACATAACATCATTTTCATGGCTACAGAAACCACCATACCAATGAACAACCATTTTCCAAGTATCAATTTCAGAATTTAAAGACAACCCTCAATATTAATTTCAACCTACTCCAAAATCCAACATACACAACACAGATTAACCACACTCACCAATTGATCAGGCTACAATCAACAATCTAACAATACCAACAACAATTGCTCAAAAAATGACTTACATTTAAACAATATGCCAACTTATTTAAGCACTAAGACAATCACTATCAACAACAACTATAAATTGAAACAATACCAATAATTGAGGGACACCAAAAAAACCCTACCTTTTCAGCTAATTCAATTTTGTTTACTCCCTCAATTCATGCCTTACTAACTGTTAACTGAAACAAATACCTCATACACAACAGAACGACCTACATAGGGGTTTCGAACACTTACATTCTCACTATCAAACCGCAACTCCCTTGCGCAACCATGGCCTTCTTCACCACCTTCACGCAATGCTTCCGCTAAATCAACTCCCAATAAATCAGCAGCTAACCGATTTCGCATTGTCAAAATGTAGTTCGGATTCACAAATTAACTGCTAACCATCTATAAACAACTACATCACACTTTTTCATTTCCAAAATTAATTACAAATCTACCTTCAAATTGAATAATTACAATAATGCATGTACGAAACTTACATTTTCACAATCAAATCGCAGCTCCCGAGCGCAGCCATGTTCGTCTTCTCCACCGTCACCAACTGCTTCAGCTACATCCACGCCAAGAATGACAGCTAACCTCGTTCTCATCCTCAATTTCTAATGTCAAATGAACGACATTTAAGTGGTTTTAGTGCACTTGGGACAGGATTTCAATGCCTTTAATTTAATTTCGCTCAATTCGCCATTGAACAGTAACACTTTGCTTTCGGAAGAAAGAGGAAAGTTGCTTTGTCAGACTTCATTTTGGTTTCTCGCTTAGATTTTGGTTTCCTCGTTTTCACTTTCTTTGCCCCGTTATTTTTTCCTCCAGTTGGCACCTTGTCCCCACCCAACTTCAACATATTTACATAAGTTGCCATCCTATTTGCTTCCTTCATCCATAGCGCCTATGCGCTGATAGTTATCCATAACCACATATAAAGCAATAAATATATACCTTTTCATCCTTTAGAAGTAAAGTCTGAAACCTAACAGATTTTTTAGAAGATAATATGTCCCTTCCTTTTTCAGCAACTATTACTCTCACTATATAAGCCTTGCTTGTCGCATTTAATTAATTGAAATACAGATACTCTGGCTTTTGTCTAGCTGTTCTGTATTTCTGATCTGTGTATATAAATGTTTGCATAATATTCAGTTCAGTAGTAGCTTTATAAGAGAATGTATAATTTTATGCACCACTTAATATTTGACTAAACTAAACATGCAAATCACAAGGAATTTCTAGGGAAAAAATTAAGAACAAGAATATCAAAGGATAATATAAGAAATATTGTAAAAAAAAGAACCATACTTTCCATAGCTAGTTAAGTTATTGCTAAGATTGCTTCTTTGTGTGAAAAAACGAATGGCAAGTAGCAAATGCTTTTATATTAGTTGAAATAAAAAGCATAGAACACAAGAATGGCAAATAGAACACCTTTGAATATTGTTGGTAACAATTTTCAGAATAGCAAATGACAATTTTTTAATACTTTGTTACTATTTGAACAGTGCGCTCCATACCTTTGAAAAGGAATTCTGAACTGATGTATCTTGTACTTGTAAATCAATTTTGAAAGATTGGAAAAGCTAAGCCTCTTGATAAACAATAAAATAATAAGATTTTTTTTATGCTATAAATCTCAATTTATAAGGGCCACAATTATGTAAAATAATGTTATACAAGTTTCCTATTTTTAGGGGAAGGGCTATTATATATTATCATAATCTAAGCTACCCTAAATTTTATAGCATTTGTCTATGGTATTACTGCAATCTTATACATACATATATATATATATATATTCTCCTTCTGATCAAAATGTGAAAACAAACTTCAAAATATTGCATTTCAATACATATAAAAAACTTTACAAGTTGTTGTCTGTAAGCACATAACTTTAAAAAGCCTGGCTTGTTAGTAAGTTGTTGTCCCATATATGTACAAAATTTTGCTACCCAAATATTAAAATTTCTTGTAAAGGACCCCTTCTTTGGAAAAGCTTCTTCTTGCAATGTAAAAAAGATAAGCTATTTAAGCACCTTTGTACTGTTTGCCTGATATTTATTGTTAAGCAAAGTTCTGCATAATGAAAAATGAGTTCACTAATCTTAGTTAATGTATAGTCACCTAGATTACGCCTGCTAGCTTTAAGACGGCATAATATACCACATTTTTAAAAGAGTTCTCTGAATTGAATGCTGTAAAGTAGGAGCAACTGATATGACTTTCACTTTATTGGTCGTTCGTGCACGCGAAAGAGCCACATATAAATGACCATTTGAAAAACACAAACGAAGAGTATAAACTAATACCTGATCTAAGGTCTGCCCTTGTAACTTGTTAATGGTCATTGCGGAGCTTAGTTTGATAGAAAATTGGCTCCTCTGAAATTGAAAAGGATACTTCTAAGAACATGATGGACTGAAAGTTAGACTTGCTTCCATGGTTTGGTGAATTCACAATCTCGGATGTACCCATCGTTGCACGGAGCGTTCGTTAGGGTGGATGGAGCGTGAATTCCCATGAGCTAAGGCCATATGTAGAACACATATGGGTTGAAAAAGAAGGAAAAACTAAATCAAGAAGTAGAATCGTCGATACAGTACTAGAAACGGTCAAAACAAGAAGGCAGACTCTTGGCTCGATGTCGCGAGAACCCAGCTTAAGAAAACAGGAGCTGTCGCATGGCGATGGATCTTGTCGTCTCGCGGCAGTTTCCTATGTTCTACGGAATTTTCGATTTTCGCAGTATCTTTTTTATTTTAGTTGTGAAAGATATTTCCGGCCTTTCCTATGTGTAAAAATCCTATGTTTTTTACCCATTTCGGATGGTCTTTCCAATGCGGACCTTATTATGCTTATGCCACAATGTTAATCAAAATTACGCACACGAATATCTAGAATCTTAATTTCAAGTCTCATCCACTCATTCTAAGTCGACTGCCAAAATAAATTTTAGGAATCAAAATAGAAATCATCCCCAGCGGAGTCGCCTAAAAACTGTAGGGAATTTTCAAACATCAACTTTGAGCCCCAATGTGATCATGCATTTAAGCATGCTGGCGTCCAAAGGGAAAGAAGCTGGAGATAAAAGAGTCACCGACACGTTTTAGGAACTTATAAATCGTTCACTGGTGTGAAGGTCACCCCCCATTCATGATCACGGAGATCGCTAACTCCATAGTAGTCCAGAACCATGACTGGATATTTGGGGATGATGGTACGAATCCAACCTAAAAGCAATTGAACCCGCCCTACATCGGCCTCTACTTAATTCTTATGATATTCATGTGCGCTTTCCGATCAACATACATACATCAACTTAATCCTAAACCTTTTTAATCTACGTTGGTTCATTATTAATACACAATCAAATCTATTATTGGCAATCACTTGAATTAAAATCATATTAAGCCAAAAACAAGTTATTAATTATCTTTTAGGCGTGATTTCAAGTACAAATTCCCTTTAAATCTGCAAGAAAGGGCGTGATCAAGCAATGACAATAAATCATGAATTACCAAGCAATGTAATAATTGGCACAACAATCATTATCAAAACAAAACATCATAATCAATATAATCATAAACTCAATAAAACATGATTAAAACATTATTAACAAGATCCTAGGCATGATACTAAACGGATTAATAACAAATCCTAGCATGTCACTTATAAAAATCAAAGCATTAACCTAACCTGATACTAGAAAGCATGATGATAGAAATATTAATTAACACCCTAAACATGATACTAGAAATCAATATCAACATCCTAACATGATACTAGAAATCAAAATTAACATCCTAACATTATACTAGGAATTAAAATAATACTCTAAGCATGATTTCTACTCCAAAATCAAGGATTAAGTAATTGAATTACTTACGTTGATGTTCCTCCCTTCTTGCTATCAAAACAGTACACACGTTAGTAACTTGAAGAAAGATTAAGTCAACAAAGTAAATAAATCAAATAAGAATTGAAATATAGATTTGCGACCAAACCCTCAGAACTATCAACCTTTCACGTCGAGGTCGAAGGCAACTACGAGATTGGCTTCGAGTACACAAATCTCGTGAGGGAGGTATGGTGTTTGATTAGGGAAAGTACCTAGGATGTGTAATGGGATGTGTTTAGGCTAAGACTAAGAATATGAAAGAGAGAAAGAATAAGCTTAGAGAGCAAATTAGATGATGATCATTGGTGATCAAGCTTGTTGATGATTGAAAACGAGGTGAAACGACCTCTATTTATAAGAGAAAAGAGGGTTGAAAGATCAGAAAAGAGTCAAAATCCAACTCGGAGTAAAACAAGTTCCATCGCGGCGCAATAGGCTTATCGCGTCGTGAAGGTGCGCGCCCGTGCTCGCTGAGCAGGACGCTTCTTCAGTGCATGCATGATGTGAATGGTGCGCCCCTCATGATAGTCACTAAGCATGGCAGATTCAAATGGACTTTATGGTGGGTTCAACACCATTGTTTCATGAGAGCGCAAGAACTAGAACTTGGAGTATGTCGCTTTCTTATTTCTTGAGTTTCCCAATGCTATAAGCTTGCTCCAAAGGCATCTTCCAACTTAGTAAGCTACCAATATCAAGACCCGAACCTCATACAATACCTACAACCATGAAAAGAGAACAAAAGAAGGAGAAACACTAGAAAATCCACAAAAACACAAAATAAGAGAGAATAAGGAAACTAAAGAGAAAATGAATAAAACTAAGCATTTATTAAGAAAGAAAGCTATAAAAAGAAGGTAAATACAACCTAAAAACTCTTTAAATGACCCCAAGTTTAGCTTTTGCTCGTCCTCGAGCAAAACAAAAGCAAGCAACGAAAATGATGAGCTTATTCAAATAAATTAGAAAAGAAGAGTGGGGGGAAGAGAATATACACAAACTCGCTTTTGTAGGAATCACGGTCAATTTAAGCTACTAAAGACAAGCCATTTAAACCCCTAGATCGACCTAGAGGACGAGTGAAGCTCCCGTAAGGGTTTTCCTAAGAGTTTACCCCGTAACTCTCCCAAACAAAACAAACAAGGTAAAGCATGAAAAGGAAATTAAAAGAAAAGTAAAGAAAACATATGCTCTTGAAAGGACTTTTACAGATGTACAAGCACAAATGGATGCAATTCTTTCTAAGCAAATAAGGGAGTGCACATTTCAAGATATCCAAGGTTGATTGAAACATAAAATATTCTAAGCATAGAGAACTAATAAGACACAATTCACCATCATCCCAAACAATAATCTGACCGTGTTCTCCCTACTAGTTTCGAATCCACCTCTAGAGAGCATCTCAATGATTCCTCGAAGGGATCAGAAAAGAAGAGATTCTAGGACTACTCGACATCTTGACTATGTAAACCGCTCTATAGGCTTTACTCCCATCTCTTTCCACCGACTTGTGACTCAACCATAAAGGTCAAAAGGTCTTAGAAAGGGTTGTAACGCATGAGCGAAAAGGGTAAAGGTAGGCTAAAATTTGAAATTTGGTGGTATACCTAAAATGTGAATCAAAGGGTGATCAATCCTTAACAACATAACCAAGTAATCACCAAACAAAAACACCACGCCCCCAAGCTTATTTAAAGAAAAAATCACAAACATATATACAAAAAGCGTAAGAACGCTTCCTCCCAAGCTTAAATGGAGCATTGTCCTCAATGCTCTACACTAGGCAGATCACAATTACATCAAAATATTTTGTGTTTTTCATTTTCTCTTTTTTTCTTTTTTTCTTTTTTTCTTTTTTTCTTCTTCTTTAGTTTTTTTTTTAAAAAAAGCATTTGCTTTTGCTTGGTTTTTTTTTTGCTTTATTGCTTTTTCCTCGACTCTTTTAACTATGGAAGGCTTTTTCAACTTGCATTCGCCTTTATTCACACATTATATATAACACATTATTGCTTAGCAAAAGAGCCAAGAACCACACTTATACTCCCATAAGTCACCAACAAACTAAAAACCACATGCTTAACAAAAACCAAAGATGGAAACAAAAATGAAACAAATGGCTCAAAAGCTAGTAATATGGCTAGAAAAGAGGTTATAAGGCTCAAATGGTAAGCAAGAAGGCAAATGCAAATCCAAAACCAAAAATGTAAAATCTAATCCTAGAAAAGGAAGAATTACCACCTCGAAAAGATGTCGTTGTCCTTCCCAAATGGTTCGGTCGCGATCTCGCGAGATAAAAGTCAAGTTCTAGATAAAGTAAGCGATAGTTAAGGATCCATGCGCCACTCATGCAAAATAGGTAGAAGGCTAGAAAAATGAAAGCTCGCATGGTCGTAGCAATAACTCAATATTAGCTTCAAATCCACTATAGGAAGCAACACCATCATACTCATAAACGAGTAGACTAGGGCTTAAAGGTCCTAAAGTTCTTAACAAACTACCTTAGCATACTCTATCCTAGAATCAATCGAGCATACTCTCAAAGTGTGCAAACTGTTATCATTTAGGAAAAAAAGCATTCAAGAACACAAGTTCAAAAGTATCATGTCTAAAGCAAGAGCAAAACAAAACACATTGCAAATTTGCCTTGATAGAAACAAAATTCTTTTTGGAGTTTTTCAAAATAAAAGAACATGGAAATGCATATACAAATTTACATGGTATATATGAATCAACATTCCACAAAACATGATAGAATACCCTCCCCCAAGCTTGAATTAGACAATACACACAAATTATAAATCATAGAATCCATGGGAGGGGAAAAGAAAGAGATCAATCCAACAAACCGACACATGTCCAACAAGTCACCAACCATTAGAAAGGGAGCAAGGAAAGATATTACCGGATATAGGTGGGCGTAAATACCCGCAAATGACCCAATTCGACCTTTCAAAGCCAATTTCCTCCAAAACTATGCCTCATATGCCATATGCTAGGAAAGAGTAGTCAATCTTTCTTGATTCTTGATCCAATAACAATGCAAAAGAGTATATCAAGTCATGTACGACCTAGCAAAGGGCACACTAACATTTCCATGAGAGAAAATCTATTCTAAAAAGAAAAGAAAATGAAAGCAATAAAACACGGGTTACTTCCCGAGAAAGGCTGGCTTAAGGTCCAAGCTTGACCGCTCTAGTAAATAATATTGCAACGAACGCAAGAGCTTGTCAAATGCACTACTACACATCTCATAAGATAACAAGTAGGAAAATGAGGGGGGAGGGCATGTAAATCATCAAAATAATAATAATAATAATAATAATAAGAAGAAGAAGAAGAAGAAGAAAGAAGAAGAAGAAGAAGAAGAAGAAAGAAGAAGAAGAAGAAGAAGAAGAAGAAGAAGAAGAAGAAGAAGAAGAAGAAGAAGAAGAAGAAGAAGAAGAAGAAGAAGAAGAAGAAGAAGAAGAAGAAGAAGAAGAAGAAGAAAGAAGAAGAAGAAGAAGAAGAAGGCAAACTCTCCTCAAAATATTTTTGGGTGGCAAAATCACCCTTTTCCTCAATAAAAGATGAATGAGGGGCATGTAAATCATCATAGACAAAGGGGTCCCCAATAGGCTCATTGACAAAAGAAAGGAGGGACATACGATAGTAGGGGATTTGGTTAAATTTACTTGAAAAAGGGACATGAGAAGAGGGAATAGGGGCAATGGTCTCACAAATGAACTCTTCCTCACCACCATGCCTCAAATCACCAATAAGAGCATGGAAATCAATCATGAAATCCTCAAAAGAAGAATACTCATTATCTCCATCTCCCTCAAACATCCCACTTCCAAGAGAAACTACATCATCCTCTCCATCACAACTATGAACAACGTACAACTCCCTCAACATCCTTAAAGCCCAAAGTCTCAAAACCATGCATGAATGGATGCAAATTCATTTCACACTCATCTCTCTCCCATGAAGAATTCTCGATGAACTCATTCAAAAGGCTATGATTTTTCATTTGAACCTCAAAGAACATTTTGGATATAACCTTAAACGAGTCCAAATACTCATGGATAGAAGAATCACAATCATGCGCTTGAGACTCATCACAATCAACAAAGGAAGGGGAGTTTAGATTCGCAAAATCATCATCATCATCACTCTCAACTCCTTTTCCTTCACTCCTATGCTCACTAATAGGATCCTCACAAACACTTGGTTGCTCAAAAACATCATCATCATCCTCAACACACACATTGGATTGGAAATTATCACACACTAGCATCAAAGATGACAATTGGCTTTCTAGCTCTCCATTTCTCCTTCTTGCTTCCTCAATACGCTCCTCACTCCTTTTAATCATCTCCAATTGATTTCTCATAGAACTAAGAAACAACTCCTTATTAGGCCCAAGATCATTATCAAGCTCAACATGCCTAATTTGAGATTTAAAGATATCAATAAGACTAAAAGGTGTAGAAGGTTGAGTTTCAACAAGGGAAGAAGGATCATAACCAAGATTAGAAGAACCAACACTAAAATCATGAGCATATTCATCACATTGGGGAGTGGGGGCACAATCAAGCACGTGAGATTCGTCATTGAGGGAACAAAGCACATCACAAGAAATCATGGTAAATAATGAAGAATATTGAAACACACCATGAGTATCAACTTGAGCATGTACCTTATCATTTTGAACAATAGGGGAAATAAACTTGAAAGCATTCGTTTTGGGTTAACTAATGGGATCATGAGACAAATCATGGGAATTTATGCTAATATTAGAAGAATCAAGACATTGCACATCAATATTAGAATCATGATTACCCCTATTATAGACATCCCAAGCAAACCAAACATAAAAATCTCAAGCATCATCAATTGACAATGCTCTAAATTCACCACTATACATGCCTTCAACTACATCCCTAGTTTGCTCATTCAAACCAAAATAACAAATCTCACAAGCCTCCCAAAGATTACAACAATTATAATCAATAAATCCCTCAAGTCTATTAAAATATTCACAAAAAGGCTCATTGTCATATTGAGGAAATGAGAAACATACCATTTTTTTTTCAACAAAACAAACAAAAATCAAATAAAAGAAAAGTATATACAAAGAACTAGACTCAAGCAGTCAAAAACACTCAAATATAGTCACCGTTCCCCGGCAACGACACCATTTTGACGTAGGGAAAACTAGGTCGTTGACTAATCCTCCGTAGAACCAAACAAATTTATAATCACATAACAAACCTATATACACGTATAGAGCTAAGTCAAGGGTCGAACCACTAGGAACGGTTATGTTCAAGTGCTTTTAATGTGCGCCTAAGCTAGATCGAAGTCAAGGGTGAAGAATAGAGTAACCAGTACTAGTCATCTACCAAATAAAAGAAACAAACAAATGAAACACTAGGGAATGGGGATCAACATGTAATCATGACAATTGCAACAACTTGGGAATGAAGATTAAGCCAATCAATGGTTATGAAGACTAATGATAAGAGCTACAATTGGAATCAAAGAACTATATCCTGATCATTAAGCTAGGTTTCCTCTATGAATAACAAACTAAGAGAATCACAATCCAAACCAATCAACAATTGCAAATCCTAAATCAAGTAGTCATGTCATTAGGAATTACAATGCAATCTCGCATATTTCTCAAGGCCTAATCAAACTACACACATGCAAACTTACATTAATCACTTTAATATCAACAATAAATCAACATAATTCCCAAATTAATCACAATCAACCAATCATACAAGTTTCACCCAAACCCTAGCAAAACAACTACTCAACAATCATCATCTAATCAACAAGCAAGTAATAAAAACATGAATCAACAAATATGAAGAACAACTACACTAATCAAGATTCAATCATCAAAACCAAATCAAACAAAAATGAAATCAAACAAAGCAATAATATGAGATAGAGTTAGAAATGCTCATTGATAATTGAGAAGATCTTCAATACAATTGTCACCCTTGCATCATCAATCTCTCAAATCACCATTGAAATCTCTCACTTTCTCTCTCTAAATCTACTCCTAAAACTAGAGAGAACAACTCTCAAATCAGCTAAAATTATAAGGAAAATAATGTCTATAAACTTCTTCCAAAAATCGGGTCTTAAAGTATTTATAAGAGGCGGGAAACGAGCTTGAAATGAACCTGGAAGCAAGGTTGCGTGCCCGCGCAAGGTGGTCTACGCACCCTCTCCACGTCAATCGCGCTCGCGATAAAAAGAGTACGGAATGGACCTCGATTGCGCATTCGCACAAGATGATGGGCATCAAAACCAAATCAAACAAAAATGAAATCAAACAAAGCAATAATATGAGATAGAGTTAGAAATGCTCATTGATAATTGAGAAGATCTTCAATACAATTGTCACCCTTGCATCATCAATCTCTCAAATCACCATTGAAATCTCTCACTTTCTCTCTCTAAATCTACTCCTAAAACTAGAGAGAACAACTCTCAAATCAGCTAAAATTATAAGGAAAATAATGTCTATAAACTTCTTCCAAAAATCGGGTCTTAAAGTATTTATAAGAGGCGGGAAACGAGCTTGAAATGAACCTGGAAGCAAGGTTGCGTGCCCGCGCAAGGTGGTCTACGCACCCTCTCCACGTCAATCGCGCTCGCGATAAAAAGGGTACGGAATGGACCTCGATTGCGCATTCGCACAAGATGATGGGCATCAAAACCAAATCAAACAAAAATGAAATCAAACAAAGCAATAATATGAGATAGAGTTAGAAATGCTCATTGATAATTGAGAAGATCTTCAATACAATTGTCACCCTTGCATCATCAATCTCTCAAATCACCATTGAAATCTCTCACTTTCTCTCTCTAAATCTACTCCTAAAACTAGAGAGAACAACTCTCAAATCAGCTAAAATTATAAGGAAAATAATGTCTATAAACTTCTTCCAAAAATCGGGTCTTAAAGTATTTATAAGAGGCGGGATACGAGCTTGAAATGAACCCGGAAGCAAGGTTGCGTGCCCGCGCAAGGTGGTCTACGCACCCTCTCCACGTCAATCGCGCTCGCGATAAAAAGGGTACGGAATGGACCTCGATTGCGCATTCGCACAAGATGATGGTGCGCGCCCGCGCTCGCTGAGTAGGACACTTCTTCGGTGCATGCATGATGTGAATGGTGCGCCCCTCATTATAGTCACTAATAAGCATGGCAGGTTTAAATGGACTTTACGGTGGGTTCAACAGCATGGTTTCATGAGGGCGTAGCTTGAGAGTGCAAGAGCTAAAACTTAGAGCATGCCACTTTCTTACTTCTTGAGCTTTCCCGATGCTATAAGCTTGCTCCAAAGGCATCTTCCAACTTAGTAAGCCACTAATATCAAGATCCGAACCTCATACAATACCTACAACCAAGAAAAGAGAACAAAAGAAGGAGAAACACTAGAAAATCCACAAAAACGCAATATAAGAGAGAATAAGAAACTAAAGAGAAAGTGAATAAAACTAAGCATTTCTTAAGAAAGAATGCCATAAAAAGAAGGTAAAAACAGCCTAAAAACTCATCAAATGAGTGTCATAAATGGCACTCATCACGACGCGATGGTACTGTCGCTCAACGATGGTTTTTGGAAGATTGAATCCGTACGGAATCCGACTTCGAATCAAATTGGGTTAATCGAATTTTCGTACGTATTCAAATTTTATCAGAATTAACGTCATTAAAAAACAAGTATTTTATCCGGTGTAAAATTCTTAAGTCTTTATCTTTTCAAAAACAGGATAAATTAGAACTTTCTAGAGGATTCTAAAAGCTAATAATAAATCCTAAGGATTTAGTATCGAAAACAACCTTCTAGAGGATTCTAGAAGCTTTTAATGAATCCTAATATGTTTAGGAATGAGGTTAAGGTTAATGGACCCTCCACACGGTCATTGGGTTGTAGATAAGGATCGGTTTGGGCTCGATTTAGTATTTTGGCCATAACTTCTTCGTTATAACTCGGATTTGGGCTTATAATATATCGTTGGAAATCTCTTTTCAAGCCTCATTCAACTGAACAATAATTGGACTAGGATTATGGACCAAAAGAGACTGGTTTGGACGATTTTATAAAGAGGACACGATATGAATGATTTTGGTTTAAAACATTTTAAGAAAGGTTATAAATGTTCAAGGCTAAAGGGAAATCACGAGACTTTTCAACACTTTACCTATCTCGATAATCAAACACGTGAAAGGTACTCATCACTAGGTTTGGTTTTTGGGGAGACACAATCAGGTGTCTACAGAAGCCCTCACTTTGACTAAGTTTGGAGAGACGTAAGTTTTGAAAACAAAAGTCAAATTAGATCAAAAGGTACGGAGAATGATTCAGAACGTTCGGCGATCCTTAACCATTCTTTTTAACGCCGATACCTGCAGAAAGCGTCAGTTCTACAAATAAAGGAGTTATGGGAAATAAACGCGTATCTGGGCTTGCCGAACACACGTCTCTGGGTGACATCTTGTCGAATCAAATTTGTTTTGTTTGATAACCTCTGCAATCTTAAGGAGCGCTGTCGATCTGAAATATGTCCACGCGTCTCTGAACAAGAGCTTACTCAAGGAATGTTCACTCGTCTCTGAACAAGGGAGCTTTTGAATGAAGTGTCCACGCGTCTCTGAACAAGGGAGCTTTGAATGAAATATCCACGCATCTCTGAAGAAAAGAGCTTTGAAAGGAATGTCCACGCGTCTCTAAACAAAAGAGCTTGAATGGGATGTTCACGCGTCTTTAAACAAAAGAGCTTGAATGGGATGTTCACGCGTCTCTGAACAAAAGAGCTTGAAATGGATGTTCACTCATCTCTGAACAAAAGAGCTTAAATAGGATGTCCACACGTCTCTTAACAAAATAGCTTGAATAGGATGCCCACGCGTCTCTGAGCAAAAGAGCTTTGAATGGTGAAAGTGTTCGATTGGCTGCGAACAAAAGCTTCAATGCATTGGTGATGAATGGGTGAGAGTGTTCGGTTGGCTGCTTACAGGAGCTTCAAAGAATAGGTGTATCTTGTAAAATCAAATATTGTAAAAGGACCTTGCTGGTGTTTTTCTTGGGGTTGACCCTAGACTTGGTGTACTTGAATGACTCAATGTGTTTAAATCAAATCGACTTAATGTAATGTGACTCAATGTGCATGACTTGTGTGTATAGAGTGTTGACTCAACTCAATGTGGTGATTGTGTTGTGATTGTGCTCGTGCGACTCGAAAATGCAGAAAAAGCAAAAAAATTACGTCATATTTGTGGAGGGTACCAACTTTCTCTAGAAAAGAAAGACGTGAAAAAGAAAAGGGGTATAAGGTGGGTGAAAGATGAAGTTTTTTAACTTCCTCAAGATGAAAAGAGTTAATCGAGTAATGATGCATGTTGAGTGAGCTTAATCAAGTGTATGTGTTGATGTTGTATCTCATGGTGCAAAGTTTGATGATTCGATAATGAAAGTACTTGGATAACTTAGGCGAGGAGGCTAAGTACTTCATACTTTGTGATGCAATGATGATTATGATAATGAGTGATTCGAAGATGACAAGGCATGCTTCAAGGTTGTATCAAGATTTCATGACAAAGGGTTCCTAAAGGGGAAAGATTATTTGGCTATGTATTTGTGATGTATGTGAAAGTGACACTGCTGAAAAGGATAAGGGTGTGGAAAAAATATTTTGAGAAGAGCCAAATGATGGTGACTCTTAGGCTGGGTAAGTTAATGATGAAAGGATCAAGCCCCCAAGTCTAGCACTAAATGGATAGGGATGAGCATTGGAGATCCCTTGATATGATCATGCATGAATGTGAATGTGATGAATGCATTTATTACGGCCGCACCCCAATGTGAGGTTGCCTACGTATCCGTTATGAATCAGGCCGAACGTAGCTCTAGCCGAACCTTGCACAAGTGTGTGTATACCTCAAGGAGGTCTTTCAAGGGTTGTAACGGGGTTAGGCTAAAGGTTGAAGAAGAAAGGGATAAAGGCTCAAGACCCAAAATAAGCCCCCAAGGTGTGCAACCTTGATTTTAAATCTTAGTATTTGTATGCTTGAGGTTTCTCATTTTTAAATTCTCTTTTTTTTCGTTTTTCTTTTTTTATTTATTCTTTATTTATTCTTTTTTTTTTTTTTTTTTTTTTTGCATATGAAATTTGTATTTGAATTTTCTTTGGATAAGTGTAGGCAATCCCGATCATGCGGTCTATCACTCACTTGGAATTCATGTTTCTCAGGCACGGTACCGAGCACTCGGTAAGAGACACAATCCGAGACGTGTTCATGTCAAAGATATTGGAACACTTGCCCTTTTGCACACTTTTATTGTTTTTTTGAACTTTTGAAATTTTGGTAAAAATCACTCAAGATTTTGCTTTGAAAATTGCATAAGTCGCACACCATCCCATCCCAAGGTTAGGTAGATGTGAGTTGAAAAGATAAATGTCTGTCGTTAAACGAGGCTCAAAGTGGTTTACCAAAAGAGATGTGTAATTGAAAGGGTGAAGGTGATATAACATGGCTACAAGGGGTGCCTCAAATCATTGGTATACCTTGAGCTTAGTTCGGTATGGATATATATATATATATATGCAATGCAATGATCATATGCAAGGAAATAACTGCTCAAATTATTAAAAATGGAAAGGGTGAAAAAATGAAATAAATCTAAAAATGATGGAGGGTACCTATGCTAGACTTATTACGGAAGGGAAATCACAATAGGTAAGAAGAAAAAGTCATGAAAATCCTAAAAATCGAGGTGCCTTGCCTTGTCTCGTCATCACTCGGTCTTCTTGCCTGCTAGAGGGAATGGAATCTTGTTTGCATCAATGAGATCTTGAATGAGGTTTTGAAACCTATAACATCCATCTGTGGTATGGCCATTGCCTCGATGGTACTTGCAATAAGAGTTGGGATTCCATCTTAAATTAAAGATCGCCTTTCTGGCTTTGGGTCTTCTATAGGACCAATAGGCATAATTAAGCCTCGATCGTGGAGACAATCGAAAGCGCCATCATAAGATATTCCAATAGGTGTGAACTCTCTTTTTGGGTCCCTGGTCTTTAAAGCATCTTTGTCAAGAGCCTAGATTTCATCGTCGTTGATGTAGTTGCTATTTTGATGGGAAGAAGAGGAAAAAGGATTGTCGTTCTTCCTGATCTTGCCATTATTGCTATTGTTATTAGCCATGGCCTTCTTGTTGCTTGGAGAAATATGAAGGCAATTTGAATCAATGAGGTCTTGAATGTGGTATTTAAGGGTGAAGCACTTTTTGGTGGTGTGACCATGGCCTCTATGATAATTGCAATAGAAGTTTGGAACCCAATTGGGAGACTGTTTCTCAGGTACTGGATCTTGGATTGGACCAATGGGATGAATGAGACCTTGGCCATAGAGATAGTCGAAAGCTTCATTATAAGTCATTCCTATTGGTGTGTATTCATCAATGGTCCGTTTTACCCGTGGCTTAGGAGCATTGAGTTTTTCCTTAAGTCCTTGATGGGAAGAAGAAGGAGGAGGAAGCTCTTTCTTTTTATTCTTCCAAACCTGACGATGAGAGTTTTGTTCGATGAATGATATCCGATTCCCTAGGCCTTCCACCATACTCATAAGCATGGCAACGACATCTCGAACTTTATGAACGTCTTCTTTTAGACTTGATGAGTTTTCCTTTGTAATATCTAAGAAACCTTCTTCATCTTCCTCAATCATGGCCACTTCGTTAATGGCAGTTATATAGACTTCTACGATCATGGGCTCATCAACAGGTGTAATGAGGAGAGAAGGATCAAAGAATATTTGACCTTCGTGATGGCTAAGCTAGAACCTCGGAAGTTTTGTTATCATTGATCAAATCTTGGATAGCTTCTTTGAGTTTCCAACAGTCCTCAGTATCGTGACCCCTTCCTTGGTGGTACTTGCAGTGTTTATTAAGGTCCCACTTAGGTGGTCAGGCCTCCGGAACTAGGTCTTTGAGAGGTCCTATGGGCATGACCAGTCCTTTATGGTGTAGTTTATCGAAGTTGTCTCGTAGCTCATACCGAGTGGAGTAAACACTTTTTTCCACCTTTGGATTCGTTGCTTAGAAGTGTTCTTAGCATGTACTTCATTAATGGGAGAGGAAGAAGAAGGATAGTCGTTCTTCTTTACTTTCGCATTATTATTGTTAGCAGCTTTCAAAAAGGTCATCTTCAATTTCGATACCTATATTGTAGACAGCTTTGAAAGTGCTTAGGGTTTGATATTTCAGGTGCTTTTGGTATTTGTCTTGAAGATTTTTTATGAACATCCTCACGGATTCCTTTTCATTCGGGACAGTGATCATTTTGGCAGAAACTTCCTTCTACCTAGTATATAATTTGGTGAAACCTTCATTATCCCTTTGCCTCAAGATTTCGAGCTCTCTATAGTCAGTTTCAACTTTAATGTTACACTTGTATCTATTAATGAAGACATCCGTAATACTATCCCAAGTAGCCATTTCCTCAGAGTCCATGGAAAAGAACCATTGTTGACATACTGGTTCCAAGAAAAGAGAGAAAAGTAAGGGGGAAACCTTTTTGTCAATTCCCTTAATCTCCGTAATCGTCTCAAAGGCCCCCAAGTGGAAGTAAGGGTTGTCGGTAGCTTTGAATTTAGGGATGTCATTGGCAGATAACTTCTGCGAAAGAAGATCCTTATCCACTAAGACCCATTTGGAGCTTATTCCAAAATACTTGTAGTCATTGGAGATTTGACTCAAGCTATCCTCAATGCGCTTGATGGTTTCAATGGATACTTGTTTGTTAGGGTCTTCAACTCGAGTAGTGAGTCCCTTGAGTATTTCGCCAAGTCCATTCACAGTTTCTTGAAGCTTCTCGAATTCTTCTTGACTGGCCATTATACGAACTTTTTCCTATGTCGAATCGGTTTATCAAAGAGTAATACTTGAAAAAAAGTGTTGTCCTTGATTAAACGCCTTTCTCTCCTTGACCAAGCGCTGTAAAATTAAACTATTGAATCTTTTAATGACTTGACTCAAACTCGATTCAACATGCATAGATGAGAAAATATTATAGTATATGAGGGTGATGATATGTATAGGGAAAGCATGTGAATGTGGAAAGTGTTTAAGAGAGAAAGTGTAATGTACAGAAAGTATGTGGGAAGGTATATGTGAATGTGGAAGGATATGGAAATTTTTGGGAATAAGATGAACCGTCAACTCAAATGACGGAAAGAAGACTCATGCATGATTCTAAGATGTGGTCATGGTGAAAAGACATGTACAAAGTGTGTGATATGGCTCGTGAGTGAAAGTGACATGCTCAAGACTCGTGTAATGACCCTGGACTAATTATGTGATCGGACTCAAACAAAGATTAAGTTAAGACCTTGGTTATACATTAAATCGGCTGATTATGAAGTTTAGACTCGACATGCAGACTCGGAAAGAAAAAACCGAACCATCGCGTGGTGATGGAACTGTCGCGGTGCTCTGGTTCCATCGCGGCGTGACAAGACTGTCACATCGCGATGAAACTGGCATTTCGCGGCACAAATTAACTTTTTGTACCGAATAACGGAGCGTTAATTTAATTTGTTTTCGATAATTCTCTCGAAGGTATAAGCCTAAAGTCTTACTAAGTCGAGTATGTTTAAACTTTATAAGTTCAAATTAATTAACCAATTAATTAAGCAAAGTCCATTTTTAGTCATTGATTAGTTTGTTAAAACTTTATTTACAAACACAAGTCAACACAAGAAGTTAGTTTAATCACAAGTAAAGAATGCACAAGTAAGGAATGCACAAGTATTCAAGTAGTCATAACATGATGCAATGAGTTTGCAACCTAACCATGGGTCTAGTTCTCTAAAGTTCAAGGATTATGGTAGTCAAAAGAGGGTCCATGGTTATGAGTCCAGATGCATTGCACGGAAGCCTTACCTTTGAAAGGGTAAGCGCGGATGGATGGGACCCCGCAAGTTAGACTTGCTTCCATGGTTTGGTGAATTCACAATCTTGGATGCACCCATCGTTGCACAAAGCGTTCGTTAGGGTGGATGGAGCGTGAATTCCCAGGAGCTAAGGCCATATGTAGAACACATATGGGTTCAGAAAAGAAGGAAAAACTCAATCAGGAAGTAGAATCGTCGAGACAGTACTAGAATTGGTCAAAACAAGAAGGCAGACTCCTGGCTCGATGTCGCGAGATCCCAGCGCAAGAAGACAATAGCTATCGCGCAGCGATAGCTCTATCGCGTCGCGATAAAGCTATCGCATGGCGATGGATCCTGTCGTCTCGCGGTAGTTCCTGCGCGTCGCGGCAGTTTCCTGTGTTCTACGGATTTTCCGATTTTCGCAGTATCTTTTCGGTTCTAGTTGTGAAAGATATTTCCGGCCTTTCCTACGTGTAAAAATCCTATGTTTTTTACCCATTTCGGATGGTCTTTCCAATGCGGACCTTTTTATGCTTATACCACAATGTTAATCAAAATTACGCACATGAATATCTAGAATATTTCAAGTCTCATCCACTCATTCTAAGTCGACTGCCAAAATAAATTTTAGGAATCAAAATAGAAATCATCCACAGCGGAGTCGCCAAAAAATTGTAAGGAATTTTCAAATATCAACTTTGAGCCCCAATGTGATCATGCATTTAAGCATGCTAGCGTCCAAAGGGAAGAAGCTAGAGATAAAAGAGTCGCCCACAAGTTTTAGGAACTTGTAAACCGTTCACGGGTGTGAAGGTCACCCCCCATTCACGATCACGGAGATCGCTAACTCCATAGTGGTCCGGAACCATGACTGGATATTTGGGGATGATGGTAAGAATCCAGCCTAAAAGAAATTAAACCCACCCTAAATCAGCCTCTACTTAATTCTTATGATACTCATGTGCGCTTTCCGATCAACATACATACATCAAATTAATCATAAACCTGTTTACTCTACGTTGGTTGATTATTAATGCACAATCAAATCTATTATTGGCGATCACTTGAATTAAAATCATATTAAGCCTAAAACAAATTATTAATTATCTTATTAGGCGTGATTTCAAGTACAAATTCCCTTTAAACCTGCAAGAAAGGGCGTGATAAAGCAATGACAATAAATCTTGAATAATTAAGCAATGTAATAATTGGCATAACAATCATTATCATAACAAAACATCATAATCAATATAATCATAAACTCAACAAAACATGATTAAAACATTATTAACAAGATCCTAGGCATGATACTAAACGGATTAATAACAAATCCTAAAATCAAAGCATTAACCTAAACATGATACTAGAAATCATAATGATACAAATATTAATTAACACCCTAAACATGATACTAGAAATCAAAATCAACATCTTAACATGATACTAGAAATCAAAATTAACATCCTAACATTATACTAGGAATTAAAATAATATTGTAAGCATGATTTCTACTCCAAAATCAAGGATTAAGTAATTGAATTACTTACGATGATGTTCCTCCCTTCTTGCTATCAAAACAGTACACAAGTTAGTAACTTGAAGAAAGATTAAATCAACAAAGTAAATAAATCAAATAAGAAGTGAAATATAGATTTGCGACCAAACCCTCAGAACTATCAACCTTTCACGTCGAGGTCGAAGACAACTACGAGATTGGCTTCGAGTACTCAAATCTCGTGACGGAGGTATGGTGTTTGATTAGGGAAAGTACCAAGGATGTGTAATGGGATGTGTTTAGGCTAAGACTAAGAATATGAAAGAGAGAAAGAATAAGCTTAGAGAGCGGATTAGATGATGATTATTGGTGATCAAGCTTGTTGATGATTGAAAATGGGGTGAAACGACCTCTATTTATACGAAAAAAGAGGGTCGAAAGATAAAAAAAAAAAAGTCAAAATCCAACCGGAGTAAAATAGGTTTTTATCGCAACGTGAAGGTGCGCACCCATGCTTGCTGAGTAGGACACTTCTTCGGTGCATGCATGAAGTGAATGGTGCACCCCTCATGATAGTCACTAAGCATGGCAGATTCAAATGGACTTTACGGTGGGTTCAACACCATGGTTTCATGAGAGCGCAGCTTCAGAGCGCAAGAGCTAGAACTGGGAGCATGCCGCTTTCTTACTTCTTAAGCTTTCCCAATGCTATAAGCTTGCTCCAAAGGCATCTTCCAACATAGTAAGCCACCAATATCAAGACCCGAACCTCATAGAATACCTACAACCATGAAAAGAGAACAAAAGAAGGAGAAACACTAGAAAATCCACAAAAACACAAAATAAGAGAAAATAAGGAAATTAAAGAGAAAATGAATAAAAGTAAGCATTTATTAAGAAAGAAAGCTATAAAAAGAAGGTAAAAACAACCTAAAAACTCTTCAAATGACCCTATGTTTAACTTTTGCTCGTCCTCGAGCAAAACAAAAGAAGCAACGAAAATGATGAGCTTATTCAAATAAAGAAGAAAAGAAGAGGGGGAGAAGAGATATAAACTAACTCGCTTTTGTAGGAATCATGGTCAATTTAAGAAACTAAAGACAAGCCATTTAAACCCCTAGATCGCCCTAGATGACGAGTGAAGCTCCCGTAAGGGTTTCCTAAGAGTTTACCCCGTAACTCTCCCAAACAAAACAAACAAGGCAAAGCATGAAAAGGAAATCAAAAGAAAAGTAAAGAAAACATATGCTCTTGAAAGGACTTTTACAATTGTACAAGCACAAATGGATGCAATTGTTTGTAAGCAAATAAGGGAGTGCACGTTTCAAGATATCCAAGGTTGATTGAAACATAAAATATGCTAAGCATAGAAAACTAATAAGACACAAATCACCATCATCCCAAACAATAATCTTACCGCGTTCTCCCTACTAGTTTCAAATCCACCTCTAGGAGCATCTCAATGATTCCTCGAAGGAACCAGAAAAGAAGAGATTCTAGGGCTACTCAACATCTTTACTATGAAAACCGCTCTATAGGCTTTACTCCCATCTCCTTCCACCGACTTGTGACTCAACCATAAAGGTCAAAAGGTCTTGGAAAGGGTTGTAATGCATGGGCGAAAAGGGTAAAGGTAGGCTAAAATTTGAAATTTGGTGGTATACCTAAAATGTGAATCAAAGGGTGATCAATCCTTAACAACATAATCAAGTAATCACCAAACAAAAACACCACACCCCCAAGCTTATTCAAAGCATAAATCATAAACATATATACAAAAAGCGTAAGAACGCTTCCCCCCAAGCTAAAATGGAGCATTGTCCTCAATGCTCTACACTATACATCAAAATATTTTGTGTTTTTCATTTTCTCTTTTTTTTTTTTTTTTTTTTTTTGCTTTATTGCTTTTTCCTCGCCTCTTTTAACTATGGACGGCTTTTTCAACTTGCATTCGCCTTTATTCACACATTATATAACAAATTATTGCTTAGCAAAAGAGCCAAGAACCACACTTATACTCCCATAAGTCACCAACAAACTAAAAACCACATGCTTCACAAAAACCAAAGATAGAAACAAAAATGAAACAAATGGCTCTAAAGCTAGTAATATGGCTAGAAAAGAGGGTATAAGGCTCAAATATTTAGCAAGAAGGCAAAAGTAAACCCAAAACCAAAATTATAAAATATAATCCTAGAAAAAGAAAAATTACCACCTCGAAAAGATGCCCTTGTTCTTCCCAAATGGTTCGGCCACGATCTCGGTAGTTAAAAGTCAAGTTCCAGATAAAGTAAGCGATAGTTAAGGATTCATGCGCCACTCATACAAAATAGGTAGAAGGCTAGAAAAATGAAACCTCGCATGGTTGTAGCAATAACTCACTATTAGCTTCAAATCCACTATAGGAAGCAACACCATCTTACCACAAACAAGTAGACTAGGGCTTCAAGGTCCTAAAGTTCTTAACAAACTACCTGAGCATACTCTATCCTAGAATCAACCAAGCATACTCTCAAAGCGTGCAAACCGTTATTATTTATGAAGAAAAGCATTTAAGAACGAGTCCAAAAGTATTATGTCCAAAGCAAGAACAAAACAAAACATATTGCAAATTTTCCTTGATAGAAACAAAAATCTTTTTGGAGTTTTTCAAAATAAAAGAACATGGAAATGCATATACAAATGTGCATGGTATATATGAATCAACATTCCACAAAACATGATATATAGAATACCCTCCCCCAAGCTTGAATGAGACAATACACTCAAATCATAAATCATAGAATCCATGGGAGGGGAAAAGAAAGAGATCAATCTAACAAACCGACACATGTCCAACAAGTCACCAACCATTAAAGAAAGAGCAAGGAAAGATATTACCGGATATAGGTGGGCGTAAATACCCGTAAATGACCCAATTCGACCTTTCAAAGCCAATTTCCTCCAAAGCTATGCCTCATATGCCATATGCTAGGAAAGAGTAGTCAATCTTCCTTAATTCTTGATCCAATAACAATGCAAAAGAGTATATCAACTCATGTACCTAGCAAAGGGCACACAAACATTTCCACGACAGAAAATCTATTCTAAAAAGAAAAGAAAATGAAAGTAATAAAACATGGGTTACTTCCCGAGAAAGGCTTGCTTAAGGTCCAAGCTAGACCGCTCTAGTAAGTAATATTGCAACGAACGCAAGAGCTTGTCAAATGCACTACTACACATGCAAGTAGGCAAATGAGGGGAAAGAAAGAAGAAGATAAAAAATAAGGCAAACTCTCCACAAAATATTTTTGGGTGGCAAAATCACCCTTTTCCTAATAGAATACAAATGAGGGGCATGTAAATCATCATAGACAAGGGGGTCCACGATAGGCTCATTGACAAAAGAAGGGAGGGACATAAGATAGTAGAGGATTTGGTTAAATTTTCTTAAAAAAGGGACATGAGAAGAGGGAATAGGGGCAATGGTCTCACAAATGAACTCTTCCTCACCACCATGCCTCAAATCACCAATACGAGCATGGAAATCAATCATAGAATCCTCAAAAGAAGAATAGTCATGATCTCCATCTCCCTCAAACATCCAACTTCCATGAGAAACTACATCATCCACTCCATCACAACTATGAACAACAACTCCCTCAACATCGTTAAAGCACAAAGTCTCTAAACCATGCATGAATGGATGCAAATTCATTTCAAACTCATCTCTCTCCCATGAAGCATTCTCAATGAACTCATTTAAAAGGCTATGATTTTTCATTTGAACCTCAAAGAAAATTTTGGACATAACCTCAAACAAGTCCAAATACTCATAGATAGAAGAATCACAATCATGCGCTTGAGACTCATCACAATCAACAAAGAAAGGGGAGTTTAGATTCACAAAATCATCATCGTTATCAATCTCAACTCCTTTTTCTTCACTCCTATGCTCACTAATAGGATCCTCACAAACACTTGGTTGCTAAAAACATCATCATCATCCTCAACACACACATTGGATTTGGAATTTTCACACACAAGCATCAAAGATGACAATTGGCTTTCTAGCTCTCCATTTCTCCTTCTTGCTTCCTCAATGCGCTCCTTACTCCTTTTCATCATCTCCAATTGATTTCTCATAGAATTAAGAAACAACTCCTTATTAAGCCCAAGATCATTATCAAGCTCAACATGCCTAATTTGAGATTTAAAGATATCAATAAGAGACTCAAAATGTGTAGAAGGTTGAGTTTCAACAAGGGAAGAAGGATCACAACCAAGATTGGAAGAACCAACATTAAAATCATGAGCATATTCATCACATTGGGGAGTGGGGGCACAATCAAGCACGTGAGATTCGTCATTGAGGGAACAAAGCACATCACAAGAAGGCATGGTAAATAATGAAGAATATTGAAACACAACATGAGCATCAACTTGAGCATGTACCACATCATTATGAACAATAGGGTAAATAGATTTGAAAGCATTCGTTCTAGGTTCACTAATGGGATCATGAGACAAATCATGGAAATTCATGCTAATATTAGAAGAATCAAGACATTGCACATTAATATTAGAATCATGATTACCCCTATTATAAACATCCCAAGCAAACTAAACATAAAAATCCCAAGAATCATCAATTGACAATGCTCTAAATTCACCACTATACATGCCTTCAACTACATCCCTAGTTTGCTCATTCAAACCAAAATAACAAATCTCACAAGCCTCCCAAAGATTACAACAATTATAATCAATAAATCCCTCAAGTCTATTGAAATATTCATAAAAAGGCTCATTGTCATATTAAGGAAATGAGAGACATGCCAATTTTTTTTTTCAACAAAACAAACAAAAATCAAATAAAAGAAAAGTATATACAAAGACCTAGACTCAAGCAATCAAAAAAACTCAAACATAGACACCGTTCCCCGGCAACGGCGCCATTTTGACGTAGGGAAAACTAGATTGTTGACTAATCCTCCCTAAAGCCAAACAAAATTTATAATCACTTAACAAACCTATATACAAGTATAGAGCTAAGTCAAGGGTCGAACCACTAGGAACAGTTTTGTTCAAGTGCTAATGTGCGCCTAAGCTAGATCGAAGTCAAGGGTGAAGAATAGAGTAACCAATACTAATCATCTACCAAATAAAAGAAACAAACAAATGAAACACTAGGGAATGGAGATCAACATGTAATCATGACAATTGCAACAACTTGGGAAGATTAAGTCAATCAATGGTTATGAAGACTA
This sequence comes from Chenopodium quinoa, assembly GCF_001683475.1. Taxonomy (NCBI): domain Eukaryota; kingdom Viridiplantae; phylum Streptophyta; class Magnoliopsida; order Caryophyllales; family Amaranthaceae; genus Chenopodium; species Chenopodium quinoa. The sequence goes on along the minus strand of NW_018745286.1, from coordinate 3,564,065 downwards.
ATGATAAGAGCTATCAATTGGAATCAAAGAGCTATCTCCTAATCGTTAAGCTAGGTTTCCTCTATGAATAACAAATCAAGAGAATCACAATCCAAACCAATCAGCAATTGCATATCCTAAATCAAGTGGTCATGTCATTAGGAATCACAATGCAATCTAGCATAGTTCTCAAGGCCTAATTAAACTACACACATGCAAACTTACATTAATCACTTTAATCTCAACAATCAATCAACATAATTCCCAAATTAATCACATCAACCAATCATATAAGTTGCACCCAAACCCTAGCAAAACAACTACTCAAGAATCATCATCTAATCAACAAGCAAGTAATGAAATCAAGAATCAACAAATATGAAGAACAACTACACTAATCAAGATTCAATCATCAAAACCAAATCAAACAAACATGAAATTAAACAAAGCAATAAGATGAGATAGAGTTAGAAATGCTCATTGATAATTGAGAAGATCTTCAATACAACTGTCACCCTGCATCATCAATCTCTCAAATCACCATTGAAATCTCTCACTTTCTCTCTCTAAATCTACTCCTTAAACTAAACCTAAAACTAGAGAGAGAAACTCTCAACTCAGCTAAAATTATGAGGAAATAATGTCAAAAAACTTCTTCCAAAAATTGGGTCTTAAAGTATTTATAAGAGGCGGGAAAACAAGCTTGAAATGAACCCGGAAGCAAGGTTGTGCGCCCTCTCCACATCAATCGCGCTCGCGATAAAAAGGGTACGGAATGGACCTCGATTGCGCGTCCGCGCAAGATGAAGATGCGCGCCCGCGCCCGCGCTCGCTGAGCAGGACACTACTTCGGTGCATGCATGATGTGAATGGTGCGCCCCTCATGATAGTCACTAAGCGTGGCAGATTCAAATGGACTTTACGGTGGGTTCAACACCATGGTTTCATGAGAGCGCAAGAGCTAGATATTGGAGCATGCCACTTTCTTACTTCTTGAGCTTTCCCAATGCTATAAGCTTGCTCCAAAGGCATCTTCCAACTTAGTAAGCCACCAATATCAAGACCTGAACCTCATACAATACCTACAACCACGAAAATAGAACAAAAGAAGGAGAAACACTAGAAAATCCACAAAAACACAAAATAAGAGAGAATAAGAAACTAAAGAGAAAGTGAATAAAACTAAGCATTTCTTAAGAAAGAACGCTATAAAAAGAAGGTAAAAACAGCCTAAAAACTCATCAAATGAGTGTCATAAATGGCACTCATCATGACGCGATGGTACTGTCGCTCAACGATGGTTTTTGGAAGATTGAATCCGTACGGAATCCGACTTCGAATCAAATTGGGTTAATCGAATTTTCGTACATATTCTAATTTTATCAGAATTAAAATCATTAAAAAAAACAAGTGTTTTATCCGGTGTAAAATTCTTAAGTCTTTGTCTTTTCAAAAACGGGATAAATTAGAACTTTCTAGAGGATTCTAAAAGCTAATAAAAAATCTTTAGGGATTTAGGATCGAAAACAACCTTCTAGAGGATTCTAGAAGCTTGTAATAAATCCTAATTGGTTTAGGAATAAGGATAAGGTTGATGGACCCTTCACACGGTCATTGGGTCATAGATAAGGCTCGGTTTGGGCTTGGTTTAGTATTTTGGCCATAATTTCTTTGTTATAACTCGGATTTGGGCTTATAATATATCGTTGAAAAACTCTTTTCAAGCCCATCCAACTAAACAATAATTAGACAGGGATTAAGGACCAAAATAGACTGGTCTGGACAATTTTAGAAAGAGGACACGAAATAAATGATTTTGGTTTAAAACATTTTAGGAAAGGTTATAAATGGTAAAAGCTAAAGGGAATTCACAAGACTCTTCAACTCTTCACCTAACTCGATAATCAAAGACGTGAAAGGTACTCATCACTGAGTTTGGTTTTTGGGGAGACACAATCAGGTGTCTACAATCCCCCAAGAACCTTAGAATTAAACTACTCACACATATTTAAATCTAAACTAATCAAAGCATATAATTAAAGAAAACATGATTAAAATGAAAGCAAAAATAAACAAAGCAATTAAAATCAAAGCGATAATTAAAGCAATAAAAGAGACAAGAAATATTATCGAATGAAGGAAATATGAAATTGCAGTAAAATGGGGAAAACTTGAGTTCAACAATAATCTTTCACTAAAACCTCTCTAAAACTTAAGAATGAAATTTGCAATCTAAGAAACGTAGCTAATAAAAGCTTACAAAAGAGTTTAAATACTCAACCCCAAATTACCAAAAACGACAAGTCTTAAAACACTTAGGAAAAACACGCGCCCGATCGGGCGAAGGGTCGCCCGATCGAGCCCGCCATTTTCTTTTCTCTACTTCACTGAGCATCCGCCCGATCGGGCCCGGTCTTTTTCTTGGCCGAGTTTCTCTTTTGGGCTTCAAATACTTGTGGCCCAATTTCTTCTTCCTTAGTCCATTACTTGGACCAATTCCACGAACCAAGCCCTTAGTCATCGAAATCCTTGGTCTTGGGCTATAAAAGACGTTCATGAATGTGATCGTAGGCTCGAATGGCTTACTGTGGTCTAATCGCCCGAAAAGACAATTATGCCCCCGAGTATTGGACATGGGCGCCCCTCCCGGGTAACAAACTAACAGTCCATCATTACTATATTTTAAGATAATGGTTCACCACGTCGCAACAATTGTCATTTTGGTTCTATATCATGTAAAACAACATGACCTTTGTGACTTTATGAAGATGTTTATAACACCACCAAGTTTGTAATTTTTCGGAAAAATTACCAAAGGAAGCTTAATTGAGAAACAATACTCCATAGTAGATGCGTGGCAAAACTATTTACCAAACTAAGCTTCCAGGGTAAAACGCCATCCAGGGTGGCGTTTTTACCCTAGCCAAAATTTTTAAAAAAAATTTCAGTCAAGGTAAAAATGCCAGCCTGGTTGGCGTTTTACCGTTGTACTAAAAGCACCAGCCTGGTTGGCGTTTTTGCATCAGGTATATTTCGCAAATTACTTCTATTTTTTTCATTGTTCTTCAAAAAAAAAAAAAAAAAAAAAACCCAATTCCTAAACCCTAACCCGCTCATGGTCCTTGGCCAATCCTCCATATTTGCAGCAAATTCATCACTTCCCATTGCTTAGATCTTCATCATACTCACTAAAAATTATTCCTCCTTTGTTTAACACTTTTACGCAGTAAATTGATCGTATTTGAGGTATGTATTTAATTTAACTTTTTTACTTGTTTATGATTTTTTTTGGGAATTTATGTTTGTAATTTACAATGTATGTACTATATTGTTGTAATTTACAATTTGTTGTGGTTTCTATTCATGTATTAGCCCATTTGCTTTGATGTTGCTTTCTTAAGTGTTATTGGTTGCTCTTGTGTTTGTCTGAGCACTACATCTACCTTATGACTGTAATGACAAAAGTTGAATACACTATTCTTATGACTAAATATAGTAGTCTGTGCATGAGCAAGTCTAAGCCAAACTTCTATGTAGTATGTAGTATTAGATATTTTAGAAAGATTTTATCTTTACACTGTTACACACAAATTTTTTTGAATTAGGTACATTTAAATATATACTACATTGTTGATTAACTAGGTAAATAAGTACATTGTTGAACAATATGTTGTATATACGCTTAGCTTGAGGATTTAATGGAATCATTGTGGTTTTAGTTGTGTTGTGTATTTGTGTCATCTAATATGTGTTCCGATTGTTATGTAGAACATGGCTTCACAATTGATTGTTTTGTTATGCCGTTGGGGGGGGTGAAATTTTGTGTGTTGGATCGAACGTCGAGTATAGAGGAGGAAAAATGGAACCATTGGTATTGAAACCTTGTATGATTTACAATGATTTGTTGAAGAAGGCTTATAACTGGTTCAAACCCAACGAATGTTGAACTGAACATTAAAATGAGGTTTGAGAGTGTCAGTGGGATTCAAATCTTACCTGTTTTGAATGATGACCATTTGGAGGTTTTGAGGGGTGTCATTGTAATGAGGTCTCTTCCCACTGATTTGTATGTGGAAATGGTGCTTATATGTACTCAATAGACTATTCGATTGACAGAGCAACAACCTACATATCTTCCCTCATACAATACAAGCTCGTTACAAATGCCCTCATACAACGTTCCGTCATTTGAATATGGAATGAGATCTTTCAGTAGAATGTTACACGACGATCAATTTGACATTCCATTCAGTTCACATTTTACTGCACCTGTACATGAAGGGGCGTCGGTGTCAATGTTTCAGCAACCTGATCCATCTCAAATTGATATTTCATCACCGATGCAGTTACACAGTTACTCTCCTTCGCAAGATGTTCAAGCAACACCATCTCAAACTTTGGTGACTGCTGAAACTGTTGTAAACAACGAATTGTCTGTTCTTGATATGTATGAAGATACAAACGACGAGGGTGAGGGCGGAGATGAGGAAGATGTAATAAACAACGAATTGTCTGTTGATGATGCTATGGCTAGAACTCCATTGCCTTGGTTCACTCAAATAAACGAGAACTATGAGGTGGACATGTATTGGGCTGATTCGGGGTGCCAGACTTCGTTTGTTGTTCGGAGAGAATTTTATAAGGGCATGATTTTGGACAGTAAGAAAGTGCTCCGGGAAACGGTGAAACTGTATTCCATAGAACGGAATTAGTTCTACTCCACGGTGACATCGAATGAGAATGTCCTTCATCTTAAATGCAAGAGGAAGTGTGGTTGGTTGCTACGTGGTACAAAAACAAATCTGAACACACATGCCTTAAGATCGTATCTTACAAGGGCCCACATCGTGAAAACTGCGTGAATGAAGTTCCGCCCAGCGATCACTGACTCTTGGAAGTGGTGGTTGGTAGCGATGGAAGTGGTGGTTGGCAGTAGTTAAACTGGTGGTGGGAGTGGCCTCAGGTTGGCAAGAAGCCTGCAGGTTTCAGGAGCAGGTTGTTGCCTGTAATATCTTGCAGGTAAAACGCCAACCTGGTTGGCGTAGGTTGGCGTTTTATGTTGAAGGTAAAAACGCCAACCAGGTTGACGTTTTTATCCTAGGTAGAATTTTTTTAACCCATTTCAGTTAGGGGGTAAAACGCTACACTGAATGACGTTTTATCCTGAAAACTTAGTTTGGTAAATAGTTTTGCCACGCATGTACTAGAGTATTGTTTCTCAATTAAGCTTCCTTGGGTAATTTTTCCGTAATTTTCCTTTTTCTTCAGCAAAGGTTCTTAAGTGCTCTTATTTCTTCCTCGTTCCACTCTCCTCCATTTTTCAACCTCTGGACTCTTCGCTAACAATTCTCAGGTAATCTATTGTAAATTACTCATATTTGAATTTTATCCCTGATTTCTCGACATTATTATAAACCTTAATTTTTTGGCAACAAGTTCTGCATTTTATTTGATTATTCTTATGTTGCGTAATCTAAGACAAGCATTAGCATGTATAGTGTATAATTTCGTTGTCAATGGTTTATCAGTAGTTACTTAATGCTGGGGATTTTGATGGTAATCGAATTATTATTTTCTGGATTACCTGATTTGCAGAATTTGAATTTTTATTTCTATTTGTGTAAATTTGTATATTTTTTTTTTACGAATTGCAGGTATTTTTTTTTGCTTGCAATCGCAAAGAAATCACATTTTCTTCAATTTCAATGTAATTTTGTCATTGTATAGTGAATTTGTGATTCGTTCGGGAGATTTTTCGGATTACGTAAATAGGGAAGCAGATTTTGCTTAATTATGGTGGAGACGAGGCCTTTCAAGACAAAATTATGTGTACTTTATGAGAAGGGTCGTTGTGGACGTGATACATGTACATTTGCTCATGGTGATTCTGACCTTCGACGCTTTTCAGGTTCTTTTATGGATAAATTCATTGTGACTGATGCTGTATTCATTTTATTTGGGTTATTTGGTGATTTTTGTGCTATGTGGTGGTTGATTTTAATTTTGGTTTTTGTGTGTATTCGTGTGATTTCGCTACTGATTATGAAATTATTGGCTTAGCATTGTTTAGGGTTTGGTGTATTTATGATGGTTTCTGCTTGATTTACATGATTTTTTAACAGTGTGAATTCAGCAGGCAATTGCTTAGCCAGCAAAGGCAGCAATAGTACCTATATTTAAGAACTTTTGTTGTTGGTAACTAGTTTACTTAATATGAAGAATATGAATATGTCCATTTAGGTAAAAGCTGTTATATGACATAGACGCTCACTGATTTTGTTTAATTCTATGCTGAAGACTCGCAGGCTACTCGTATGCTTTGTAATGTGGGTGATATGCATAGATGGACATAGGGATCTCAATGGGATAGGTGGGGTGGATGTTATCTTTCCCATCTCCATCCCCGCCTAACATTCTCATCTCGATCCTCGTGGCAGGTCCAAATTCCATACCCATCCCCGCCCTTGCGGGTACAAATCTAAAACCATTCCTGCCCACCCCTACTTTGATATCCATACTCACTTAAATCCCCACCTTCCCCGCCCCATCACCCACCTAATCCCCTCCCCACATCCACCTAATCCCTACCTCAGACTTGCCTGCATAAAGCAACCTTACTACATACTATAATAAAACGATAGTACTATATACATATACTATAATAAATTAATAAAAATAGTCAATTAATATTAGACAATTGTTTACCTTTATTGCACTATTAGTCTATTAATATATTTATGACTGTATTTTACTTAATATATGGATGAGTATAGGGCGGATATGGCTCGTATGATTATGATTGATAAACTGGAAATATCAGTGAGTATCAGATAATCACAAGCATTCAAGATTCTTGCACTCTCCTAAAATACAAAATAAAATTGTAAGATTACTCTCATCAATATTCACCAGAATTCTCTCTAATATACTCAATATATAGAACATTTCCTCGAACAAATTGCCTAATTTATTCTTCAAGCTACTAACAAATTCATTTTATTTCTATTCCCTAAAGTACCCTCCCCTTGTGTTGATGCTTAGTTGTGGGTAGTGCATAAGGTGGAATTAGTGTAGGTAAATTTACATAGCCGTTGTTGAAAAGTTTCCATTAGGTTTCATAGCCTTGACCCTATAATTGTTATGAGGCCTTGATCCGAATAGGCTACTTACTATAAGAAATAAAGGTCAAGCCTTCAATATGCTAAGCACTTGATTTTATTGAATTATAATCCAAATAATTAGGAACTCGAGGACCTATATCAGCTTCAATATTTTGTTTTCCAACTTCAGTTTTTATGCAAGGATATGGTGGGGAAATGAAGGGAGTTGATTGCGGAACTTGGGTTTCTGTTTGTTGTGCACTCGCATCCATATCATTGTAATGGAAATTACTCTCAATAGCTTAATGCTGGTCCAACTTTTTTTGTGATATCATTTTTTTTTTTTTTTTTTTTTTTAAGTTCTGTGTAGTGAACTGTATTACGCGGAGACACGATTTTTGGGCTCTTGCTAGTGACTCCTCTTGTGGATCCTTTGTCAGATGCAACTTCCAACCCATATTAATTACCACATGTCTTTACTACAAGATACAACTTTGAGCATAGACATCAATAAATGCGTATTGAAAAAATTATATGAACTTGATATCTTAACAAATTACACTGTAATGAATCTAACAAGATCTAATATATTTGCGTAAAATAAAATAAAATTATGTATCCATGGTTTTTCTTATATATGATGATAATTTATGGCCAAAGTTTAAATTTTTGTCTTACTAAAAAGTTGGCACTTATCTTGGGATGGAGGGAGTATTATATTAGCGAATTGCTTGTATCACTCTTGGCTTCGAATGAATTGAATCTAATATTATGAATACTTTCCTTTTATAATCTGCTGCATCAGTATAGTTGACACAGGATATTCAGCATATCCAAAGGGCCCTGATTTAATCGAGTCTGGTTATGGAAGTAATCTTAAATTTGCTTTCTTAAGGTTTGCCATATTACAGTAGCAGGAACTGCTGTTGGTAAAATCAGTTGCTTCAGCTAATGGTTTTAGGTTCAATGAAATGAATTGGCATGTATAGATGATTCTAAAGAGATGAAAATGATGATATTGACTATTAAAGCTTATGAACTGGAAATTTGAGCAGCAATGCAAAGGAAGATAGAATTTGCATTATACTACGAAAATATGAAAGATAGTACAAGCTTTCTTGAGGCTTGTTCTCTCCCTAAGGTGTTTCCACTCTTTAACAATGTTCAGCCTCACCATCTATCTCTAATCATCACTTATTTATAGTTTAATTTTACTGCTAGCATTCTCCCCAAGACTCCAAGCTAATCCTAACCAATCTTATTATGCGTTACCTATAATGCCGCTCCCCTTAAGTCGGTTCATTACTCTCAACTATTTTTGGGTTTTACATTTCTAAGGCTGAATGTGTATTTGATTTCTGGATAGTTTTGGGTTTTACCCGTCCCTGGTCATGAATCTTAACTGAGTGATGTTTGACGGGCCAGTATATGTATTTTATCTTCAAACAGAAATTTTGCAGAATGCTTCTCTTATTAGTATGTCATTTATTGTCATGGAAGTTGATGGTAATTATTCCAGCGGCGTTGACTTTGTAGTGAGCTGGACTGAGCTCCTAAAGGTTATTTATTTATTTCTAAAAAGGAGCAAGACTTGTGAAGTTGCTTGATATCTTTATTGTTATTGTCTTCCTAAAGCTGGACTGAGCTCCGCTGATTATTAAGCTTCTTCTCCAGATATGGGCATCCATCTGTCCTTTATATTACATCCTTGATGCATTACATGTTTGCTTCATTTAAGGCTGTATGCACAAACTCAGGATTATTGTATGTATATATTTTATGCTGGTGATATATCTGTAACACTATTGGCAATGCAAGGACACAATATATCTGTTTATTATTGTGTTACTTATCATTGTGGGAGAGTAAGGTTAGCTTTGCAACAGTTCATAACACTCATATTCAAAAGGGAGATCAAATTGGCAAAATCTTCTGTTCTGCACTCTGAGAGTTCTACTTTTGCAATTCCAGATAGGCCAATCAACAGAGATAATGACTTAAGGAGTAAGCTTGACAGGAAGCGTTCTCCACTTCATAAGTCTTCCCCTAGAAGAGATGCAAACGGATCACGAGCGTATAAAAGTAAGTATGACTTTGTTCAGTATCTTCAATATTGATATATTTGGTTTACACATATATCAATTAATATTTTTTTAATGGTTTATCACGGTGCTTAATATTAATGGGAATGCCATCCTTTCTGTTTACTTATACGTTTATTTTTCCAATGTCAAATCTTTTGCAGGGTTTAGTCCATCACAACCGAGTAAAAGAAGGTAATTTTCAAGAATTCTTTGCCCCTTATCTGGTTTGGGTGCGGGGTGCCTATTACATGCCTAACACCTTTATTTAGGTAATGATTTTATTATGTTAATATGGTCTATACCCAATAGTATGCATTTGCTTTAGAATTGGGGAATATCTCTAAGTTTGAAAAGCTGGTGTATAAAAATCTTTTGAAGCTCACAAGTTATGAAAACTTCAAGGCACATTATCACTCCTTTTCTTGTCTGATATGCAAGCCCTGAGATATGGTTATCCTGAGAATATTTGAAGTCTCTTATATTGTGTTTATTTATTGCATATTGCCTCTGGGAGTATTATCGCTACAACAAAACACCACACAATGTGGATCTCACCATTTGTGGCTCTGTGATGGTCAATATATGTGCAACCTTTTGGTGGGTCAGAGAACTGATGCATACGCGTTTAGTTTGCTTTTATTTTTTTTCACCCTCTGTTTTGCCTCATAGTCTTGCTTGCATACACAAATGGGCTACTTTTTTTTTTGCCCCCTTCCCCCTCTTTATTTTCTGGTGCAGTACCTCTGATATGAGTCAGCAATCTTATTAGAATGGCAAGCGTTGACTTGCTTAGGTGATTGTTAAAGCAACATTATATCATTGTTTTAACATATGAAAATGTTCTTTGCTTCATCCATTCCTATAAACAAATTGAAATGGCTCATTTTCTCATTGTTCAATAATCATGCTACCAGATATAGGCTAACATGTTCAACAACTTAATAAGAATTGCAACTATCAAGGAGTTTTGTGGAGGAAGCAGCTGTGGTTGTTTAGTCATTTCTTGATTAAATGGATTAGCAATTTTAACTTTTTTTTTTCCCTAACAGCTTGACACTCAATATGCAGTCATGGATGACTTTGATTGATGAGATGAATGTTTAATGATTATATTAAATTGGCACAATTAATCCCTTCTTCTTATCCTACATTTTGTCCATCCCAAACTCTATAATGCCACACCTATTCCTCTCATATCCCCTCTACACTCAAGTGTTCCCATTTCCAATTCTTTTCATATCATCATAAGGTTATTTTCGTATTTTATGCAAACATATTTACAATTTTCCTTAATGACCTAGGAATCAAGATAAATTACATACAATAATGTATGTGAAATAGTTTTTATTGTTTAATCAACCCTGCTATCCATTGATGGGGAACATGAATTTTTTTCAAATCCTAAATTGCTATATTAATGAACCAAACTTCACAAATATTTTTCTACCCACTTTAGTCTGAGTGGGTGGGTGAAAACTTCTTTAGGTTTTTAGTGTAATGCAGCATAAATCCTCTAAGAAAAAAATGGCTCGGTAAGGCCTAGGATTGGTCTATTATGGGTTCCCTTTTTCTTTTCCTACATTTTTTCGTCCACCTCAAACTTACAAATAATTCGAATCAATCCTCCACAGTCAAGTACTCCTATTCCTAATTCTTTTCATATCTTTCAAAGGTTCTTTTTGTAAATTATGCAAACCTATATCTACATTTTTCCTCAATTTCTAATCCTAAATTGCTAATTTAATGAACCAAACTTCTCAAATTTTTTGCTACCCTCTTTAGTTTGAGTGGGTGAAGACTTCTTTAGGTTTTTGGTGTTATGCGGCGAAAATCCTCCGAGAAAAGAGAAAAAAAAAAGCCTCATTAAGGCCTAAAATCGGCCCATTTTGGGTTCAATCATGGCCAGCTAACCCCCCCCCCCCACATATAGCTAAAGTGTCGACTGACGTCTACTATTGGGTGTCATTGCAATTTTTTATTTTGAAGAGTAAGTTCAAATTTTTGGAAAGAAATTATAAGTTATAAGAGGAAATGAGGAATTAAAAATAAGAATAACAAATGAACTTATAGGCAAGGTATACTTAGGAGGATCAGCGAAGAGTACTTGCACAACATTAAGTCTTTACTTTTGTGCTTGTTAAACCTTTTAGAGTTATCCTTTTCTTTTATTTTTATTTTTACTTTTATTTTTTTTTGAAAAATTTGTTGTTACTCGATTTGGGTACCCATGTCCGACACGGGTACGTGTCCAAGTGTCCGACTCACGTGTTCAAGTGCCCAACTCAGCTATTTTGTAGAAAAAATATATGATTTTGAACTAAAATGAAGTGTCCAAGTGTCATACCCATGTCTGACACGGGTACTTGAGGTAAAATGAAGAGTCCGAGTAAATGGTAAACTAATCTATTGATCTATGCAATAAATCGCATGACCTTAGCGTTTTGTGAATGTTTCCTAAACTTTAACTCATATGACTACATTATCATGTTTCTTTTCTGGAAAGGGAGTATCGATTCTATAGAATGTTTTATTCTTGATCTGCAGCTTCTTCTTATTTAGTCTTAAATCTCATGAATGGAATAAATTGTAGTTTTTGAGCTGTGTAGATATTCAGAAGCAAAATCTAACGATTGTCATTCGACTCCAATCCAAGAATTGGAAACTATATTCATTAGTCTCATGTCACAGTTGACTTGGATTCTCCGTCATTTACCTTAAAATTACTAGCTGGGTTGTTGTTTGACATGGTACATGGAGAGTTGTCAGTTTCTGAGGTTCTGGGCCTATGCCATTCTGCTGCTGCTTTGTATAAGACTAGCTTATCTCTGCCCAAATTTTGCAGTTGTTCAACAACTAGCTGTAGTCCTAGTAAATTAGTAAGAGATTTTGTTGTGCATTGCAGGCTTACAGTCCTAATTACTAATTCTTTGTTTTTTTAATTAAACTGTTTGACAATCGCGTATTGTTCAAAGACCTTGTATTTTTTTCCTTATTTTATTGCATTTTGTCTTTCAGATTAATAAAATAGTGATGTCGATATCTCATATCAGTTTTCAAGTATTTACGTGATGGTCAATTAAGCTTATTTAATATTTTGATTTTATAATGATAGAAAATTAAGGACACATGAGCATGAGGATGGTCGAAATAAATATTCTGGGGGTTTCAAATGTCAAAATGGGTCAGCAGAAAGCGAGAAGGACAAACTTCATATTTTATCTAATTCCAGAAACGTGGTTGAGGATGAGGTATAAAGGGTTCTTTCTTGTTGCTCATGCATTTCATTTTCCAAAATGAGTATTGTACTCATATGGCATGGTCTCGTATGTCTTGCAGCTTACACAACTTGAGTATGAAGTTGATGTGCTATTTAACCAAAAAAGTCAGATGGAGGTTAGTTTTATCTCTATTTACCTAATTTGGTAAATATTTGCTGAAGTTTCCTTAACTCATTGCTGGGTTTGTTATATCTTTAGTCTGAATATTGCAATAGCGTGTGCTCTTGTGAGGATCGCATATGTTATTAATTTATGTAAAGGTTGTAAACAATAAGTTTAATCATTATTGAAAATCAAGGACTTGGGTATGGTGGTAGTGGCCTTGGGGTAAAGGGGAAGGTGGTAGTCTTAGTCATTTAGTTTGGGAGAGGATTGTTAAGAATTGCAATTTCAAGTCCCTGTGTGTTCCACAATATAATTCGCCCAATCCATTAGAAATCATGCAAGTGAATTGAAGCATGCGGTGGTCCAAAAATGAGCAAGCCAAATAACAAAGCTAATAGTAACCAAACAACAAACTACGAGGCTAGATTAAAAGTTAAATGGAGATGCAACTTCAAAACAAAAGAACAACATAGGACACAGCAGCCATGTAGTGAATAGATTAGTTTTTGTGAACTTGCAAGATAGGCAATGATTACTTGTAATGATAGGTGGTCGAAGTGTGACAAAGCCTAGCACCATTTCTAGGGAATATATAGCAACCAAGTGAACCATTTTTTTTTTTCTATCGAAATACGACTTATCTTATCCGTCCAATCCAATTAAATCAAACACGAAGTAGCACTCAAAAGTTGAAAATAAAATTCGGAAATTAACATGCTATCAACAGACACAAGCAATTATTTCACAAAATCACAATCAAAATAAAAAAATTAAAATTTATCTTACATTGATTAGAAAGAGGCATGTCCTCTATGTCATTCAAAATAGCATTGGCAGCATCAAATATACGCAACTCTTGAAATTAAGAGTTTTTAAATCCCGACACTTGTTAATGACATTCATTCTAAAACATGTAGATTCCAGGATTTCTACCTTTCCAAACAACATAGTATAATTGACTTATTGGAAGTAAACCCTAGAAATTAATTCTGGAAATGCTCACTAGTTTTAATGCATTCCAATTAATAAACTCAATAAATTCCATAAAACTTGCCCTTTTTAGAGTGTTATGTCCTTTTGAGGCGTATGATTGCACCATTTGTCTAGACATGATAAAAAATCTCTAAAAATAGGTTATAACGCATCAAATGACAACATTATCAAGATAGAACGAAATTCTACAAATAATATCAAATATTTTAATAATATCAATAAAAAAATCAAATATTTGTAAAAAGTGTCAATTAAAATTATAAAATTTGTGACCGTAGATTTCATTATTTGTATATTTCCATATATAATGGGGAAAAAATTGTGCATAAATCTTATAATTATATGCAAAAATATGAAATGAAAGTTATTTCACAGATTAATTACCTAAATTATCTGTAAAATTATTTTCAATTCATGTTTTTGCAACTTTTTAGAGATTTATGATCGATTTTTTTTTTTTTTTTTTTCATTTCATATGGAAATAATTGAAGAATGTAGTCACAAATTTTAATAATTTTACTTTATATTCTTGACATATTTGATTTTTGTAATTGATATTGTTGACATATTTGATTTTAGTTGTAGAATTTATTTGTATCTTGATAATGCTGTCATTTAACAAGTGTTAATCCTACTTTTATAGATTTTGTCATGTTTGGGTATATTGCTCTATGAGTATACACCTAAAAAGGGTAAGTTTTTTAGAATTTGTTGAGTTAATTGATTGTAATTCACTGAAACTATTGAGCATTTCTAGAATTAATTTCTAGGGTAGTCATACTATGTTGTTTGGAAGGGTACAAATCTTGAAACTACAAGTCCTATATTGAATGTCATAAACAAGTGTCTGGATTAAAAAATTCTTCATATAAAGGGTTTCATTCTTGGAAAGCTGCCACTGCTTTTAATGACATATAGGATGGGCCTCTTTTTAGTGTAAGATTCAATAATTTTTTCATTTTTTGATTTAAGTTTGTGATTCATGGTTTGTGATTTTGTGGGATAATTGCTCGTGTTTGTTGATAGCATGTTAATTTTCGGATTTTATTTTCAACTTTTGAGTGCTAATTCATGTTTGGTTTAATTGGATTAGGCAACTAATATAAGTCAAATTCCAATAGAATAAACACACGGTTCATTAAGTCGCTATTTACTCCCTAGAAATGGTGCTAGGCTTTGTGACTCACTTCGATGTAGCCATTGCTTATCTTGCAAGTTTACAAAACCAATCTATTCTGCTGCTACATGGCTGCCAGTTACTAAATCTACTTTGTATTTTCTCCTATGTTGTTTTTTCTGTTTTGAAATTATATCTCCATTCAGCTTTAGATCTAGCCTTGGAGTTTGTGTTGTTTGCTTACTACTGCTTTTGCCATTTGGCTTGCTGGTATTTGGACCATCACATGGTTCACTTCACTTGAATGCTTGGTTTCGAATGGTTGTAATTGTATTATAACAAGCTCTTGGCTTGAACTTGTAATTTAGCAGTCCGTGATATAAGTAAATCTCTATGTTATGTTAGAAAAAAAGGTCTCACTGGGTTTGTGTTCACTTCATATGGTACTAAGAACTGCAATTGCTATTTACTTTGTTCCTCAGAGAGGTGCCTGTAAAGAATCTTACTTGGAGAGGTGCCTAAATTTCGAGCATCTTTCTTTGAAAATAAGCTCTTAGAAATTCAATTGCCCTACTACATTGAGAAGCAGCAGGATACCCCCATCATCGTTAAAGGAAAAATCTGTTTCTGAGCTTTTGGGAGAGCTGGGTGAGAGAAGCAAACAGCTTCTCTTCTACGATTATAAATCTTGTTGGTCTACTACTACTGTTATTTAATTTTAGTGCCATGATTAATTCATGCAATCTGAATAGATGTTAAGCATTAATCCTTTGCTTGCAGATTGCATTCCAGGAGAGGGTACAAGAAGCAGATAATTTGTCTTCTAGGATTAGGGATCTCGAGGCTCAATTGTGTGATGAAAAGGAAAAATCTAAAAGGTAACTCTTTGATCTGAATATTTTTAATCCTAATTTAAATTCCTGTTCTGCTTCTGAATGGTTGATTTATAATAATGAGCATTACTCTTGTCTGTTTGGTGATGATTTTTTCAGAGTTAATTCAAAAATTAAGAAGCTCATTAGGGCACATGTTCATCACTCTCGGATGCAAGATGAACTGAAGAGGCAAGTTTATATTGCAATGTGCTTTTGTGTAATATTATGTGTATACATGTGGGTATTTGATACAGCATCACCAACCTACCAAAGAATAACCTAACTAGGTCTAACTAATTAGCAATAAGGTAAAGAATGGGTTGAATCTATGAGAAATGTTGAATCAACTGACAAACGCTATTGTTCTAATAAGCTTAGTTAAGCTGTGTGTTAAAAGGAGATTTTATACGAACTACTCAACTATTAATCTAAGCAAATTAAGATTAAAAATGGGAATTATAACTAGGTTTAAGGTAAGGGCTGCACCATTCAATATGATCGTGAAATTGCAATTAAACATGAGGGAAATAGGACTTTAGGGGATAGATTGGGGACAATCATCTAAATCACCCTAACTACTCTATCAAGCTAGTTGGAAGCCTTAATTATGAATTACAACTTATATTCATGGTCACAAAGCATGATTCCACGCAATGAAACTTAATCACGTTGATAATAACATTCCCTTTGACTAGAAAGTTCTCAATTTGTTTAATTAAATAACCATAAGGGAGCCTACTACTCAATTTCACCTTTCGATCCTTGGTTGGGGAGACTTAGAATCAAATTCAAATGGTGATTAATCATAAGAACTAATAATAAAAATACCTTAAGCTTAACTAATTAGCAACCCCATGAGCTAAATACCCACTTGCAATTAAGTGTTTGTGTTGAAGGTTTTACAGTTTTACCCATTAATATTTAATAGCTCACATTCAATGGAAATTGCCACAATCAACAAGTTTAAGCAAATCATGAGCAAATATAAGGATAGATATAATTTTTTAATAAATTGAAATAGTAAGGAACTAATAAAGACAACAAAGTGAACGAGCAACTAACAATTAGCTGAGAGGGAGAAAGAAAGATTGAGAAAAGAAATATTACTAGGAACTACTAACCTATAAAAACTAACTGCCCCTACACAATGAGCCAAAGGGGGCCATTACCTCTTCCAGAAGAAGGAAAGCCCGTTCAAGGACTATGTTAGCACTCTTTATATATAATAGAAGATTAAAGGCTAAGAAGGAAGGAAATGACGCCTATCTCCCCAAATTATTTAGGAGGCTTAGTCAAAATAATCGCAGGAGAACAAAGGTGCCTCCGCGCCATACATTTGGGTAGCATCTTCAGCAGAGAATAGGTGAGGCTGCTCCAAATGCGGAGAGGTTGCTCCTATAAAGATCTCCTAGACTAAAGGGGAGGGTGTGGAACTCTGCAGAATGTGGAAAAGGCCACACCTCGATTGAGTTGAGACCGCTCCTAACAGGTGGTGAGGCCATGCCTCTGGTGAACAGCAGCAATTCAGAATATTGAGAGCCCACGCCTGCTTATTTCAGCTACATGGTAGAATGTTTCAATGCCTGTTGGAGAGGCCACGCCAATGCTGTCTAGTTATTATTCCAAAATGAATATTTTTTTAGTCAAATAATGGACTAATCCACAGTGCCGTCTTGGACATTACTGGGGGCAGAGCGAAAGCTAAAAAGGGGCCTCTAAACAACGAAAACGTATTCATATATAATTGACAAACAAAATAATTTACCCCTTATATTATTGTTGGATTATTAATTCAAACTATTTGATTATTTTCGGCCATGGTATCAAAATTTCGTCATGCACCACAAGATTTAGATGAGAGAGAGAAGTGGGCAAGATAAAAATTATTGACATGGTTGTGGCCTTGTGCGCATAATTAGGAAGAATAATAGGAAAATCTATAGATAAATACTTCTCATATTTATTTTTTAAAAAATTTTAATTTATTTATTTTTATTTTATTCAAAGAGGTGCACGCGAGGTGCTCTCCCTTATAGCCAGTTTGCTAATCCACCATCTTTTTGATCATTAATAAGCTTGCAAATATGGAACAAATGCAAGGACAATTGAAACAACACCAACAAGGAAAATCCTACAAATCTATGAAGATACTAAAAAGGAAAAATCAGACTAAATAAATGCTAGAATAGGGCAAAAAAAAGTGATAAAGCTAATATAAAATACTACCTAAAACGGCAAAAACTAAGTACCCACTTTTAGTATCTGTACGTATATATCAAGATATTTTTAGTTTTATTTTTCCTCTCATTGCTGTTTGGAAAATAGCCTCAATGCTTGTTTGATGCAACGGTTTGTAGTTTTGTACACTTTGTTCTTCTAGATTTTGCTAGTGGTGATAGTTGTTGTGTGGTTGTTATTGTTGCTTGTTTTTTTTTTTTTTTTTTTTTTTTTTGGGTGTTACAAGGTCTTGCTATTTTTTAGGTTTATTGCTCTTATGGACGTCTTAACTTGTAGGTCTCAGATTCAACTTGAGCAGCTAGTTGGGGAGCTTGGTACAGATGCTATACCGATTGTTAGTGTTAGTGAAAATCTGGATGTTAACGTTATTAGTAATGAAGAATTTCTAGAATTAAAAGACTCTGCTTCTCCTGCAAAGAAGCAGGTACACGATAGCATGGAAGCCTCACAAGGGGGAAATTCAGGTAGTTTACATCCTTTCAGTAGTTGTCTGTGCTTCCTTTGAGATCAAATACTTAATAGATGATGTAAGAGAAATAGTAGATGGATGACATTGTGGGGGTTAAGATGTTATAAATTGTTTGCTAAAATATAGAAAAGTAGAAGTGGGTAGAACATAATAAGAAAAGAATAAAAAGTACATGGCTGTTTCCAAGTTGCGATATTCTTAAATGTTGAGTTTGAAATGTGGCTTGTATGAATTGTGTGTGAGTAGTTTTGGATTGACATCCTATTGGTTTTTTGGAAATTCTATGTGGTAGCTCTGTACCCTTGACAGATCTTTTACAGTATGCAATTTATTTTGTCCCTGTGTTACTTGAGTTTTTGAAATTTGGGACAATGTTGTAATATATCCTTCTGTGAGTGCTTTATCAAAGATCTTTCCATTAGCAAAGTTGACCGTATATTTTATAAACGAGAGAAATTTGGCAGTTGCAACATGAACCTTGCTCCTTCCATTGCTGTTCCATCTTCATGCTACCAGCCCCAGATATGGTCTCCGTGATCAGTGGACCTTTACCATGACTTGAGAGGAAGGGGAGGGGAGAGGGGTGGGGGGGGGGGGCAGCACCAGCCCCTAGTTACTGAATAATCCATTTAGCCAATGAACCTCCGCACCGTGCTATTGTTTGAAATCATTGACCCCCTTTCCTGTTGGCTGAATGAGTGCAAGGCGTATGTGGGGAAAGGGTGGAAGGGAGGGCAGGAGAAGCTAGGCATTGGTTACAAAGGGTCTTTGGTGGCTGACTGGCTCATTGAGCACTTGGATACCCTTTTTTCCCTTGCATGTAAGTCTTATACGAGTATGTTAACTAGAAATCTTTAATGGTGGTGGCAGCCAAAGGGGGGAAACTTAACAGGACCTTATTTGATAATGTTCTTATATACGAGTTTCTCTGTTTTTATTAGTTGACATGTTTCCTTTTATTTTTCACGTTTGTAAATGCATAATGTCAACCATTAATATCATAAATTATCGTTTAGTAAAATTGATAAAAAGTTAATATATATCTGGAGATAAATCTAACAAGATCCCACATGACTTTATTTTTCCTTGTGTGTACATTACAATATATCGTCAAAGGAGAATGTGTAAATAGTGCAAAAAATCAACACATGTCATAAAATTAAAAGAAAAACAAAGGAAGTAACGTACAAGTACGGTTGTTAGACTAGAGCAAACTTGAAAAATTAAACCAAACCAGTCTAGACATAAGAAATTCTCAATAGATTAATTTATTTTAAGTGAAGAGAACGTAGAAAGTTCTTGTTTGGGTTTCTAAGGAAAAAAATTTGCTGTTTAAGCCATCTCATGTACTTCCTCCGTGTTTTAATAAGTGTTAACACTTTGACCGGCACATAGTTTTAAGCAATTTAATTGACTTAGATAAATAAGAGGTAAGTGGGGTAGTTGGAGTATTAAAAAATTGTAAAAAAAGATAGTGGGGGTAATAGTTTATTGAAAAGTAATGAATGTGAGAGCAAATAAATAATAAAAAAAAGTAGTAGTGGGTTTGGGTGAGGACCATGAAAAGAGAAAGATATAATATTAAAATGTAGCTTTTTACCAAAAAAGAAAGTGTAACACTTATTAAAACACGGCTGTATTTGATAAGTGTAAAACTTATTAAAACACGCAGGGAGTATAGAATGGTTCATCAAAGGGTCCGTTGCCATATGGTGTAGTTGTCTTCAATTTTCATTTAGATGCAAGAGGATACGGGATGTAAAATTGCTTTAGTATATCAACATACAAATAAGTAAATATTAAAGGCAAGAGGTTTAGAGAGGAAAGAGCCCGAGGAAGAAATACCTAGATTATAGAGAGGAGAGGTGGACAGGTTGCTTGTTGAGAAGAAGTGCGCAATTGGATTAATTAGCTTTTTGGATTTTTTGTGTCTATTTATCTGACTTCCGCTTTTGGGAAGGTCGGACCCTATATAAGATCTTAGTCTGACCTACCTCTTATTCGAACTAATAGTTTTTGTCGGATTTGGACTCAAACTTCCCTCTAGTGGATTCAGATCAGATTTTTCTCCTTTGGATTAAGTTGGACTTGAGTTCAATTCAAATGTAATTGTCATTTCTAATATGAACCATGTCAACACTTGTTAAAATTTAGTCTACTTAAGTTAAAGGTACACTGGTAATGTAATTGGACACTTGTCTATTATGGTATAAAATAACCCACAATCTTAAATTGATGTTTAAACTTTAAAGTGATATTTCGTTATGTATTGGTTCAAAAGATTACCTATTAAATTGCTTTTTATTTTGAAACCGAGGGAGTACATTATGATCAAATAGGATTTGAAAATCGTATGTCATTTACTTGCTTACTTACAATTGTTTTTAACAAATAATAATACTTTGATTGTATCAAAATATGACCATTGCTTAATTTTCACTAATTAATATGCCCCTGTATTAATTTCTGATATATCTAAATTATTTTTCCTTATGGCTTCAACTTTTTTACAAGCAATACGTTGGCTACTGGGGGGTATGCACTATGGAAGCCACACAAAATTAAGCTTTATCATGCTAACATATTATCAAATGTGCTTATATATTACAAATACAGCAACTACGGCAAGAGGACATGGAGCCAGAGTTTTGGGTTCTCGGAGAAATCCACTTGTGTCCTTTGGTGGTCATCAAGAAGCTGAGGCAGGACTATCTGAAGAGAACCCCCAGCTGCAAAATATTGCTTCTAAGCACTTTGATCCTTATGATAAGGTAATCCTTTTTCCCTTTATTCCCCTGTTTTTTCATCCTTTTGGCTTATAAGAAACATTTTTCTTTCCCATGCTTTTGACTTTTGTGGAAAGAGATATTCTGTTTTTTCATAGAGACTTGTTCGGATCTACCTTTCTTTAATTTCATTAATTAATTTATTTTAGTACTATGGCATGTTCAAAACCTCCAAAGTAGTCTAATCAATGAGATTTTAGCTGTAGAAAAAAAATCCAGTTTTTTTCATTTTTGTTGACTGTAAGTGCTTCAAAAATCCTGTGTGTGTGACATTTTCCCTGCTACTATAGCCTTTTTGTGGAATGAGCAATAGAAGGTTGCACACAGCTTTTTTGCATGCGGACACTTAGGCTTTGTTCTCTTCACCTTATTCTTATAAATTTTTCTAATTCTTGTAAAAAATAGATCAGATTAGGCTAGGTTAGAAAAGATTCAGACTAGACAAGATCAAACCAAAGAGTTAATATTATAGATATAATGATTTAGGCCATAAATAAAAATCTGGCCAACCAAACCAAATCAGACAATAACAAAATTAAAAGTTCCAGATCAGAATACCTTAAATAAGGTGAAGAGAACAAATTCATATTGCCAAAATCAGAGCCCGGAGAATTGCATAATCGAGATAACTTCAACATAATGAAACTTTCATGTATTTTCTTAATGAGTTGATGTTAATGTAGGTTAAATAAGTTAAGGTCATACAATTTTGTTTTAGTGGTTATAATTGTTTTAGTTCAATTTCTATTTAAGTCTATTGTCAATCGGGGAAACTTTATCAGGATCGGGTTAATTCCATCAAGGTACTGTATCTTGAGTTGAGTTTGTCTGATAAAATTTGGGTATGGATCAATTGTGGTTGGATCGTTTTAAATCGTGCAAAGCAAAGTGCTTGGCTGCTTGTACTGTATATAATAGAATTAAGATTTTTTTGGTACTAGCACTTGTTTAGAGAAGTTTCACCCTTTTTATAACCATTAATTTTCTCCCTTACCTTTGATGATTAGCAGGTGAAAGAGTCAAATTTTATGGTTCCACCAACCAGCATGGCTGCTCATGCAGTTGATTTTATTGAGCTAATGGAAGCAGAAGAAAATCCTGAGATGCTAGGAACTCCGAAATGTGTTGAGAATAGCTTGCCATTTCTACTTCCTCCCCTTCCTACTGTATCACAAAATAATTATATTCAGGTTTGTTTAATGAGTTTTCTGAGTTTGAGTCTTGGACTTCTAATTGGAGCTTTTGTAATTGCATGCTTGGATTTCCTTATCTGATAAATAAATATAGCACTGGTTGTGTATAATTCTGTTTCTACCAATGTCAAATGTTTGGAGCTTCTTATACTGAAATTTATTGTAATGTTAACTTTTGTACTTATTTTGACGATTAATGACTGTGTGCTTGAATGCAGTATGAGGGTGATGACGAGAATGTTGATGTGGACGGACTTGAAGAACTTGAGGAAGTGTACATAGTGTAAATGCTAGGTGATGAGATTTATGTAGTTAGTAGGGTTTTTTTTTTTTTTTTTTTTTTTTTTTGGTAACCGCTAGTTTTGATATTGCGGAACCGTGATCGTTTTTTGAATAGGGCATTATCAAAATGATTTAGTGTTAGTTGTAATGTAGCCATTGCACTCAGTTTGCTTCATGAAGTATGTTAAGCTCGCAATTTGAGTCTGCTTCATGGTATGATAAGTTCATTTTTGACTACTATTACGAAAACACTATGCCTTGTAGTATAAAGATTGACATTCCCTAAGATGCCCTGCTAGTCCTAAGTAGTGTTGTTTTTTCATAAGATTAAATAAATATGATGTTGCTTGTAGGAGTGAACAACACAAGATACCGTCAAAATTCTGAAACAAAAATGGATAAGTGTTAGCTATTGCAACAGGCTGGATATGAAAATTAGAATAAAAAAACTATTTTCACATACCCTTTTAAAATGAGAAATGATTTTTGCACATCAAAATTGATTTTGGCACACCTCAATGTGAGAGTACAGTTTTCTCTGCTCTTCTCACATAGGGTGTGCCAAAATCAATTAAGAGTGTACCAAAATCAATTTTCCTTCAAAATGAATATAGTATATATAGTCTGAGATGTATATATAATCTGTAACATATACAGACTATATACCCACCACTTTCAACAACCCATATCAATTGTTATTCAATCCAACCTAATACAATTACCACCTACATAATAAAAATACAAATTATGAAAATATTTTTCCTATAGAAATGAGTATGGCCTTTTATCCAAAAGGCATTATCTTTTTCATGGAAGATAAGTTTTGAGTAAGGAATAACCTATTAATCACCTATTATTAGCTTTGTTCATTCAATTCCGTGTCATATGTATTATTGGTAAGAAGTGTGGTGAGCAAACTATTTTAAAGGTAACGTAATTTGTATATTATTTTTTAGGGTGCGTACAAGTTTTTAGGGGTGAAATAACTATTTAGGACTGAACAATTTATTTAAAGGTAAGGGTATTTAGTGGTAAGAAAGTTGTACGTTGGGCACAATAATTTTGATAGTGGAAAATAATGAAGAAAGAGAAGGTAAAAATACAAAATTGCTCATGTGATGTAACATAAAAAAGAAAAAGTGTGAAAAAGTATGGGCATGTTGGGTATTTGCAATGTGAACAAAGACATTTTTCATCCTAAAATGAAAATGGTGTAATATTTGTGAATCTTTTTTAAAAGGCAAGTAAATAATAACAGAGGAAGTATATGATTTTTAAGGGTGAGCTCATTCTTTAGGAGTGAACAAACTATTTTACTTTTTAGGAGTGAGCACATTATTTTGAGGTGAACAAATTTTTTATGGGTAAACAAACTATTTTTGGGTGAGCTATCTTATTTAGGGGTGAGGTAATTCTATATGATTTGTAAGAGTGAGCAAAATATTTGGGGGAGGGGGAAACAAAATTTTTAGGGGTGAATAATATTTTTAGGAGTGAGGTAATTGTATATGTTTTATTGGGGTAAGTAATTTATTTTGGGGTGAGCAATTTATTTAAGAGTGAGGTATATAATTGTATGTGATTTTTAGGGGTGAGCAAATTATTTATGTGAGAGCAATCTATTTAGGGGTGAGCAATTTATTTAAAAGTGAAAAGGGTAAGGTATGTAACTATATGTGATATTTAGGGGTGAGCAAATTATTTATGGGAGAGCAATCTATTTAGGGTGAGCAATTTATTTAGAAGTGAAGTAATTGTATATATTTTTTTAGGAGTGAGCAATTTATTTAAGGGTGAGGTATGTAATTATTGTGATTTTTAGGGGTGAACAAATTATTTATCGGAGAGTAATTCATTTATGGGTGAGTAATTTATTTAGGAGTGAGGTAATTAATTATATATATATATATATATATATATTTATTTTTTTTTTTTTTTTTTTTTTTTTTGGGTGAGCAAATTATCTAGTGGTGAGAAATTTTTTAAGAGGCGAACAAACTACTTGAGAGTGAGGTAATTGTATATGACTTTTAGGGGTGAGCAAATTATATAGGGGTGAGCAAAATATATATGAATGAGCAAATTCTTTAGGTGTGAATAAACTATTTAGGGGTGAGCAAATTATTGTGTGGTTAGGTAATTTATTTATTACGATTTTTAAAGCTGAACAAATTTTGAAGGGGCAGAATGAGCAATATTTTTAAGGGGCAGAGTGAACAATATTTTTAAGGGTGAAGTTATTGTATATGATTTTTAGGATTGGGCAAATTATTTAGTAATGAGCAAACTATATAGGGTTGGACAATATAGTGTTTTTGGTATTTAGAGAGCCACAAGGGCGGAGGTGAGAATCGATCCCAGGATCTCCTAGATGTTTGGACAATATATTAGGGGTGAGTTTATTTGCATATGATTTTTAAGGGTATACAAATTATTTAGGAGTGAGGTAATTGTATATGATTTTTAGAGGTGAGGAAATTATTTAGGGGTTAGGAAATTCTTTAAGGGTGGTTAAACTATTTAGGGGTGAACAATTGATTTAGGGGTGAGATAGTTGTATATAATTTTTAGATGTTAGCAACTTATTTAAAGGTAAGCAAATTTTTAGAGGTAACTGTGTATGATATTTTAGGGTTTTGAAGGAAGTCCACTTATTATGTCCAAATGTAATAGATTTTCATGCCTAATATAAATTCGAACATCCGCAAACTACCCTGTTGGACAAATCAAAATTATACACTCATAACAATTTCGATATGTCCAAAGAAAATAACATCAGAACTCCTTCGTAATCGTTGACAATTATTTCTTGCATCACGTTTTACAAATTGGATCGCACGCATAAAACAAAGAGAAAGAATGTTGACTCCCTTTCAGATTGCTTCGGATTTCTAACCTATCGAATTGTGTGTTTTTTTAATATCACTTTGTGGTTTCTTATTGCTTCAATGGCACCTTTTCAGTGATGGTGAAAGGATATATCGAGCACTGTAATCATATACAAGCAACAATTCACAAGTTTCTTGAACTGAAGCTATCAAGGTGGTTTTGGGTTACACCATCCTCGGGTTTTCTGATCACTTCTCTAATTGTAATTTGTTTTAGACTTGAGGGTGAAGATATTTATTTTAGATGCTGTAAAAAACAGTCACATGTCGATTCTCCCACTTAATTTTTGATGATAAAATAGTTTTGTCATGTTACTTTTGTGAATTTTTACTTATTATGTGTTGATATATAAATAACAAGGTGACTCATACGTTGAAATTGGTGTAATTAGTGAAGGTAAATCATTCCTTGATTGTTAGCATTTTCTTAGAAATCAAGTGATTATAGCTTGGTTTAATTCTGGCAGCTCTATATTTAGTTTTGTGGATGGAGTTGAGTATGCCCTTAAAGAAGGTTGGAAATTGAACGTATTACTTTAGTAAAAAAAACTTCGTGCATAGTTGATAACATTCCACTCATATTTCACTACTAGAATAAGTTCATTTACCGATGGAAAATACCGATGGCTAATAAAATCCCTCGGTAAAAAATAATTTTCCGATGATTTTTTCAATTCATCGGTATTTTGAGAATCACCGATGGTTAGGCCATCGATATAATTTTTCCGATAGCTTTCTTCCATCGGTAAATTATTTTTTTCTTAAAATTTTATTTTGTTTTTTTCCATCGGTATTTTACGATGGTTTGTAGCCATCGGTTTTTTTTTTTTTTAAAAAAAAAAAAAAGAAAAATTTGGGTTTTTGTTTCTCAAACCCTAGTAACCCATAATTTTTCTGTCTTCCTTTTCCGCCACTCTTTTTCTCCCTCCTCTCCTTCTCTCTTCTCTCTCCTCTCTCCTCTAACTCCTCTCCTTCTCTCTCTTCTCCTCTTCTCACGTTTCTCCTCTCCTCTCTCCTTCTCTCTCCTTTCTTCTCCCTCATCAAAACCACCACCACCACAAACGTGTTTATTTGAAGTTTTTACCACCACCACCACAAACGTCGTCACGAACTAGTGTTACTACCACCACCACCATGAGCATTCAAAATTCAAAGTTCATGGTTTTTTTGGTCAAACTCAACCATGAAAATTCCAGATCTAGAATTCCAAATTCCAGATCTGGAATTTTCATGGTCGAGTTTAACCATTTAAACCCAACAAAGATGAAATTTCAAAAGGTATGTTGATTTTTGTTTAGTATTGTGAGTTAATTTTGAATTTGTGGGTTTATTTTTAATTTCATTGATTGTTGTGGTTTTATTATGGTTAATTGGCTCGATTTTTGTTAATTTTCAACCATTGATTTCGTTGATTTTTTTGTGTTTTGTTTGTAAGTTTTTATTTGTGATTTGTGGGTGGATTTTGAATTTTTGGGTTATTTTTTTTGGTTTTTGTGGTTTTAATTTCGAATTTCTAGGTTTTTTTTCGATTTTGTTGGTGGTGGTAGGTGGTTGGGGGTGAAATGGTTGGTTTTAGTGAGTTAGTGGTTGTTTTTCTGGGTTTATGTTGGTGGTGGTGGTGGTAGTGGGTCAGGAGGAGTTGGTGGCGTGGGTGTTTGGGCAAGGGTAACCGGTGTTGGTGGGTGGTTCATGGTGGTTGGTGGCGGTAGGTGTTGGTGGGTGGTTCACGGTGGTCGATGGTGATAGGTGTTGGTGGTGGTGGTGGCAGGTGGTTTAGGGTGGAGGTGGGAGGCAGTTAGGATTAGTATAGATAAGGTGGGTATGGGGTAGAGGGGTATAGGGGTAGGGGGTTTTAATTTTTTTTTTTTCCGATGGCTTTTTCCATCGGAATTTAAAAAAAACTCGACAGTAAAGTCATCGGTATTTTTTTTTACCGATGGCTTTTCCATCGGTATTTCTTGTTTTTTCGACGAATGGTTATCCGTTGGTCAAATATTGATGGCAACCATCGGTAAACGTGATACCAATGGTTTTTGGTATGTTTACTGATAGTTTTTTACCCTCGACAAATTTATCTTCTTAATTTATTAGTTCCTAAACCTTCAAGTTAGTCAAATTATATATTAGTCAAATCCTAGCCTATGATTCTACTCTAAAAATTCAACCAGATAATAAAAAAGCAAAAAACACAAACAAGCTACTAATCATCCCTTTACCAACTTACTCCACCGAAAAAAAAAGACAATATTTGAAGTTCAAGCCAACTATGCTTAGACAATTATTAGTTGTACATAAAATGCTAAAATAATAGCCAACTTATTTTACTTTGCCTAACATAGTTGTTGTAAAACCTTCTAACTTCTTAAGGACCAAGGTAATTTTTCCATACTACATAACCTTATTGTGCATCAATTGAGAACTCTACACTTTTTCCTTTAAATTGATTACAAAAATATTAACATAAACCTAACACTACATATATTTTTTAAACGGATTCCTCAACGATTGATTAATTAGTCTACACAAAACGAAACGCGCGCGTTCGCGCATAGAACAGTACCAGTAAGTTTTTTAAAATAAAATTATGTTAAATGTATCTATTTAGTAAAATTAAAAGAAAAATTATATTATTAATACCTAACATAAATAAAATAGCTTAATGCATATATAAATAAAAGTGTTAAACGCTAAAAAAGAATAGATTAAAAAAATATTATAATTTATATTATATTTTAACAATTATATACATAAATGGGTACCTGGAATCGGAACCAGTACCCGGTAGTTCCAATTCCAAATCCTAAATTTTAGGACCCGATTGAACCAATTTCAATTTCGGTTCCGAATTTTAGGACCTGATCCCAACCAATTTCGGGTCCGGATCCTAAAATTTTGACCGGGAACCCGATTTACTCACCCCTACGTAGACCATATCACCCTAAGACACGGTTCGTTTCAATGTTGACACGCCAAATAACAATATCAGCCCAATATCGAAAATAACAAACCTAAAACCCTAAGCCGCCAAGGACCCAATCTCCCTCTTACAGTCATACTCTCAAACTGCTGCACTACAGCTACTACAGGCCGACCTGTAACACCCCAATAATTCTCTCATTAAACATGTAAGTACCTTTAATAAAAACACAAGAGAATTACTGACATGCTATCGTCACGTGTTCAAACGTCAAGGCTAATTCATAACTTAGCAGCGGAAAAACTAACTCTGTTATAAATAAGTTTCAAAACCAACAAACGAAACCAAATTAAGTCTTACAAGTTGTAACCATTAAGACCCTTATTCAAAACCCAATAAACATAGTATTAAATAAACCAAACCAGAGTTTAAATAAATTCAAACTTATGAAAAGAAATAAACTGCGAACAATAACCAACTCTCCACTCAAAATCTCACCACCTTGATGCAAGTCCAAACTATGTAAACACCTGTAATAAGTCTGCTCCCCAATATTACAAGCGTAAAAATTGGATCATTAAAGAATCATTGAAAGGCAAAATTCATGACCAAGAAAAGACACACAAATGCACACAATCAGCAACGCTAAGTGCATACAAGCTATGAAGCATAACAAAGAATTCCTAGCATGCTACTAGTTATCAATCAACACACAACAGTTTAATTATTGACTCAAACACATGACCCAACTGTTAACAATATATACTAGGACTTCTCTAATTAGTATTAATTACTTTATTTCATTTATTCATTGGATTAAGTAATAGACAAGGTTGTCTCCCCATGCTCTAATTTGGAACATCAATAAAAGAAAAACCCCATGCCTCCTTTCAAAAACATCAGTAAACATTTAATGACAGACGGACGCGACTCTGTGGCCATAGCTAGTATGAGATCTCATCTAACTTCTTATAATTTTAAAAAGTATTTGAAAACAAGAGACTCGTAAATCATACGACCTCTAGAAAATTGCACGGCTAATACCCCGTGTACCCCAACCCCTGTTTGTCATTACTCTAGATGTGCACAAATCCAGAGTTTTATTTCTCATCCATCTTGCACTTTACGTGAGTTACAGGTTTAAACTTGGTGGTGACTCATTTACAAAAGCAATATAACCAATCAAGCATTAATCATTCAAGCAAGTTCAATTTTCCAATTTAATTCTTGAATTAGTAGTGACTAACAACATTTAGTATTGAATTCTTTAAACTACCTCGGTGTATAAACACCTTAAGTGCATAAGGCACCTCAAATTCTCAACCTCGTCTTATAAGACTTCAATTCTTCCTTTACTCATTCCATTTCAATAATCATGAACAAGTAATAATAATAATTCAATCCACATGCTCATGTATTTTTGCCTCCAAGTTCATCTTGCAAGTTAATGCATATAAAATTTCTTACAAGATAACTTAACATACATAAAATTACAAATCATGCACATTCAAGCATAAATACCAAAGAGATTTATTACAAAACAATTTCAATGAACACAAGTTTCCTAATCATGATTTTAAGTTTTCCAAATCCTTAAGAAAAAATCAAGGTTTTTCGTATCCTTGTACTTACCTTGAGTAAACGAATTGGTTGGTCGTTTTAGAAACTAGAAATCGCCTTCTACGAAGTCCTCTCCTAAACCAAACAACAATAATTCAATCAATACCCAAGTAATCAAATTTACAGCAATACTAACTTACTTTAAAACTTCAAAATCCAATTAAACAACACTTTAAAACCTTCCCTTTTACTAAAATTAAAAGCTTATATATATTCCTTTAAGTTTCCTACATAAAAACCTTAAAATACATACTTATTCATGAAATTACAGCAAGTTTAGAGCTTTATAAAATCTGAAAATTTACTTTATACATAAAATCTTACAATTATAGTAATCTTTGAAACTATCTACATTATAGATTAATCTAGTAGGCTTTAAACCCAAAAATTCTCCAATCCAATGTAATTAGAGGCTCAAAATAATCAACAAACTCTGAAAATTAATTATAATCACCAAAAATATAAATTTAAACATAATATAATCACTATATATAAAAGTAACTTGACTAACACGTTTTTAAGACCTAAATTCATGAAAATCAAGTTTTAAAACCTTAATTTTTTTTTATTAAATAAATCTGAAATTTAAGTCACTAAATTAAATACAGCATAATTCATAAATTTGTAGTCTTTTACAAGTCATATACATAATCAAACCATAATAATAACAATTAAAACAAAATCTTATTAGAGATTGAAACTTAAGATAATTTAGCCAAAAAAAAAAAAATCAGAGGGAAGAGAGAGGGGCAGGCTGTTGCTGGTGGTGTGCTGGGCGGTGTGGCAGCAGGCGGTCGCCGGTGTGAGGTGGGTCGGTGGCTGGTGTAGCAGCGACTTTTATTTTTTCGTGAAATCGTGAAGCAAGGGAAGTGGGAAAGCGGTAGCGGAGATTTACGTGAGGTGAGGGGAAAGGGTCTGTGGGTTTTTAAGGATTAAGGAGCATGGACTTAGGTGTTTAAGCTCTTTTTCTAATTCCAATAGGATTATGACTTATTTTTGGGTCACAATATATTGCGTTAGATGAAAATAGGCTCTATTTGCTTAAAATTGGGTTACCATTATTATGACACTATTGTCAAATAATAGTTAGTAAATAAGAAGAGGATTTTAATTTAAAATAGAAGTTATAAAATTCAAATAAATTTTACATAAAATAATTTATATAATGAAATCAAAATAAAATATTTATATACGTAATAAAGAACTATATTATAATTTACTTCAAAAATGTGGGAGATTACACGACTACTAAAAAGTCACCACCAACGACCAATTTTGCTGTATATGTCTTCTAGTCTGATTAGGGGTTGTTTGTAAATTACTAAATTGGTACATTATTATTGTAGTCAGATGTATTCTGTAGAATAGCATGGATTTATGGTTTAGGTAATTGATTTTGTTAGAATGACTTTTTAAAATGGTTTAATAATTTATATTATGTTGTGATTAGATTTACCATATTAAATTGTAATATTGATAAATGTAATAAATTTCGAATATGCAGAAAATTAAAGATTAGACTTTACATCTCATTCCTCGTCTTTCTCTTTCTCTTAACAGTTAAATGGAATATAACATAAATTCACCTCCTATTTATCTTCTAAGTCATACCACAGTTATATGGATGATGATGCTAATAGTCACTCAGTTGCTGACCTACCAGTAAGCTTTTCCATCATCTCACACACTTAACTTATAATTCACTTGGTAACTTTTTTTATTTTTTAATTTGCTTATATAAAATAATCTGTTATATCTATCAGCCTACAATGGAAGCTGAAGACCTTGGTGAAAAAATATGCTGTATTGGTGCGGGAAGGATGGGTATTCTTAGCATGATGGATCTTGCTACTCAATGGAAAGATCTACAATTTTATGTCTTAGATACAAATGTGGAGAAAATTAATAAGCTTAATAGTGTTCCAAGGGTCATGCCATTCTCTGGACCAGGGATGGAAGTTATGATTAATGAATGTCAAAATCTATTTAGTGATGGGTAAGATTTCTAATGCTTATGGAACTATTAAAGACCTCTTTAGTGATTTGTATGTGAGATTAGTCAGTAATGGCTATGGTACTTCAATTCTACATCTTCAGTGGAGATTGGAAAATTACTGTCAAATGCGTCAATTGCTGCACAGTTGACAGTCATGAATATTGGGTCGTCTATTTGTGATAAAGTTGGAGCAAATTTTAGTGGTATTAAAAGCACTATTGAAGGCCATCCAAGAATGAATAATCCTTTTTTTCATGACTCAAGGCCGTGTTATGGTGGATTAGGTTTAACCAAGGATGTGGCATATCTAGCATACTTGTGTGATTGTGTTGGACTAGTTCATGAGAATTTTTTTTTTGCCATATTAAGCGAACTGAAAGCAGCAAAAATAGATGAATTGGTGCGCAATATCTCACATAGCATTGGATTTGGGAATTAAGACAATTACCATATATGGTTTTTCAATTAAAGTAAACACTAAAGATGTTAGAGAATCTCCTTCACTCACTAGGCGAAAAACATAAATAGGCACCGGTTCAAACCCCCCTTTGGGCACTGGTTTTGAACCGTTGGTATTTGAGGGATGTCAAATCTCTGAAGATTTGGCACCGGTTCAAAACCGGTGGCTATTTAAAGATTTGGCACTGGTTAACCGGTGCTAAATACACTCTTTGGCACCAGTTAACCGGTGCCAATTACCCATGGCGCGCCTTTTTTTTTTTATTTTTTTATTTCAGTACAATAGTTTTGACTTGGAACCGGTGCCAAAAGTCCCCAAAAAAAATTTTAAAAAAAACTTTTAGCACGGGTTCTTTTCCAAAACCGGTGCCAAAAATGCCCAAAATTTTATTTTTTTTTTATTTTTGCATCTTTTTCACTTAAATTGTACCAAATACTTGTATATAATCATAATTTACATAAAACACATATATTTTCTTCAATAACTAGTAATATTACACTTTAAAAAAATGAAAAAAAAAAAAAAAAAAAAAAAAAAACTTCAGCACGCTGTACATTTGCAATGATTCTAATGAGCTTGATCAAACTATTACAGCGAAAGTAACAATATTACAGCGAAAGTAAAAAGAAATAGAGAAAGTGATATGAAATAGAGAGAATATTCTGGCAATTATTACAGTGAAATCAACAATATTGAGCTTGATCAAACGATAGTCATCACCTCTACTGCACTCTCTTTCACATGCAAATTCTGACCAAATCAGAGACACGATCAACGTCAAGAGGTAAAAAGACAGCTCAAATCAGTTGGTTAAAACCTTTAATTATTCCATAATACAGCATTGACATAATCAGTTGGTTAAAGGTTTTAAGCTGCATTTAGATGACTTATTAAGTATGTGAGAGAGACTTGAAGTCGAGAAAATAAACTTCACAACCTGTTAAAATTGTTAATTAATATGAAGTATATGTAACTTTGAATATATTACCAAGGTTGCTACTCCATGACCAGCACGAGCTCCACCAATGACTCCAAGTGGCGATGAGGCTGCAGCAAGTACTGTACAAGTATAATAAAAAGCAAAAGTCAAAAGCAAGTGCTGGAGTGTGTTCATGAATTTCCTATAAATAAGAACTATTTCATGTCAAAAGCTTGTTTTTTATTTCAATTTGTCCGATTTTGGTGCAAGCTTGTCGGACATGAGTCTTTTGACATATGCTTCGTAACCCCAATCTTAAGAAAAGACAATCGTGGAGGTTTCTTTGTCCATAATTCACATAGAGTCTTTTCGACAGCTTTTAATGGAGCGCGATTCGTGTTAGTGCCGCGGTTAGAAGTGTGTGTCCCCAAAAAGAGATAGGAAGATCACTAAGACCCATCATTGATCGAACCATGTCTAACACAGTTCTATTTCTCCTCTCGGATACTCCGTTCCATTGTGGAGTTCCGGGAGGTGTTAATCCTGAAAGAATACCATGTTCTTTCAAATGATCGTCAATTTCGTAGCTCAAATACTCGCCACCTCGATCCGATCGAAGCTAAGGGCTTTGATTTTCTTGCCAAGCTGATTTTCCACTTCACTCTGAAATTCTTTGAATTTCTCAAAGGATTTAAATTTGTGCGACATAAGGTAGACATAGTCATATCTACTATAGTCGTCCGTGAATGTGATAAAATAGCGATAACCATTTCTTGCGGTTGTGCTCATTGGTCCACACACATCCGTATGTATAAGACCCAGAGTCACTAGCCCTTTCTCCCAACTTGGAGAATGGTTGTTTTATCATCTTGCCAAGTAAGCATCCTTCGCAGTTTTCAAACGACTTTAAGTCGAATGAATCAAGAATCCCTTCATGGAGAAGTTTCTTGATGCGTTTGATGTTTATGTGGCCAAGACGACAATGCAACAAGAAGGTTTGATTCGACTCGGTGGTCTTAGCATTTTTGGTGGTATCATTAACATTATAAACCTATTTGTCTGGTGAAAGCACATAAAGACCATTTTCTGAATATGTCGTACCATATAAAACATTTTCAAGATAAAATGAACAACTATTATCCCTTATCCAGAATTCAAAACCTTTAGCGTCTAACGCTGAAATTGAAATAATATTTTTGGTAATGTTTGGAACATGATAACAATCTTCAAGTTCTAAAGCAAGCCCAGAGGGCAAAGACAAACTGATAAGTATCTAACGGATACGGCCGCAATCCTTACTCCATTGCCTACCCGAAGTTCCACTTCTCCCTTCACGCATTGGAACAAAGGTGTGAGCCACATCCGGTATCTAATACCCATGAAGCTTTGCTAGTAAAGTTAAGGTCTATAACATATAGAACTAATCCAAAAGTAACGGTGTCGTTCTTCTTATCCTCCTTGAACTTGAGGCAATCCCGTTTCCAATGTCCCTTCTTCTTACAGTAGAAACATTCGAATCAGATTGAGAAGATGTACCTTCTTTTCTTTGTTGCTCTTGGTAGCTTTTGACTTAGGCGGAAAGGTCTTCTTACCTTTCCCCTTGTAGCCCTTCTTCTTGCCCGAGTGCTTGAATGGCTTGCCCTTCTTGACCATAATCATATCATGCTTCTCCTAATCCTTAAGCGTTTGCTCGGCCTACTTCAACATCCCATGAAGCTCGGTGAGGGTTTTCTCCATGTTGTGCATATTATAGTTCATCTTTAATTGATCATAGCCTTTAGGCAGCGAGTGGAGAATAATGTCAATTGCCATCTCGTTCGAGTACCCCGCATTAAGTCTCTCCATGTTATCAAATAATCTAATCATTTTGAGCACGTGAGGGCTGACGGGTTCTCCTTTCTTGAGCTTGCTCTCAAGGATTGGTCTATGGGTCTCGAACCTCTCAGTTCGGGCTTACTCTTGAAACATATTCTGAACTTCAGATATGATCTTAAAAGCCGTCTTCTTCTCAAAGAAAGTCTTTTGGAGATCTGGAGACATTGTGGCCAACATGATGCATTTGACATCCTGATTGGCAGCGTGCCATCAGTTTAAGACTGAGTGACCTCCTCATTAGGAGTGTCGGGCATTTCTTCGTCAAGGACGTTGATGAGTGACATTTATGTCACTCTTAGGGGTAGTGTTTAGGTCTCTTTCCTCCTATTTTTCTTAGGTTCTTCTACCTCATTTCTCCTCTTATGGGTTCTTTATGTGTTGATGAAAAGTATGCTTATTTGCGCTTGTTTTGATAATCTTTATGCATTATTTTAACATCCCCATGCTCTCGTGATCTTTGCTATCTTTTGCAGGTTCAATGTCTTAAGCACGGTGGGAGGCCCCTTGTCCAAGTATGGAGGCATGAACAAAGGCAAGAGGAGCAAAAGGGAAGGAGATGAAGCAAGAAGAGGAAGTGCAAGAGGAGGTGTGGCCAAACCTCTGAAAGGTTCGGTCGAACCAAGGTGTGGTCAAAGTTTTGAAAAGTTTGATCGAACCTCCAAGGTGCAAAGGAGGCAGTTTCAAACCAGTTTTCAGCAATTTTGCAGGAGGGGTCGAACCTTAAAAGTTCAACCAAACAAGGATCAGGGAGGTTCGACCGAACCTACCCATAGTTCGACCGAACCTACCCTGAGTCCGACCGATCCTACCCAGAGTTCGGTCGGACCTTTTCCCGATCTCAGCCGACTTTATACGGACTATTTAAGTTCCTTTTTAGATCGTTTTTGAGACAGAGATTAGCGGAGTAGAATAGTTTTTAGAAAGAAAAACTTCCTCTTAGTTAGCACCTTAGTTCATTAAATTAGTTGATGATTTAGTTTGGAAACTCTCAACTCTAATCATTGTAGAAGAAAACTTCAAGGTTCATTTTCAGATTTTCAGCATTTATTCAACATTTTGAAGCTTCAATAGTAACTTCTTTCACTTGTCTCTACTTATTTTCTGATTTTATTTTGTTATTGCAAGTCACTTGAATCTCTCTTAATCTTGATAAATTGTTGTTGCATGTTAGTTTTATCCATAGTGAATCACTTTTCCCCAATTTTAGAATTACTTAGAATCCCAACTTGGAACTTTGCATGTGAGTAGTCCTCTTGGCTAGGGGTTGGGTGAAACTCAACCTAATGGTTAATTAAGTAAACTTGGGAGAAGTATTGATGTTTTATTTGTGATTAAATTGATTGTATGAGATTGCTTGTTAGCTCTTCATGATAGGAGTAGCTACCCTAGAATTTGGAGCTTGATATCATGTTATGCTTAGTTTGACATGGAAATGTAGATTAAGTATGTCATTACTTATTGCAATTTGATTATGTGCCTCCTATTGCTAAACTAATGAGGGATCTAAGTTTAGGAGTGTGAGTTGTTTTCCTAATTACATGAGGTTGGTCTTACATATAGTCCTTGCTATCTCTTGTCTCCATTTGCTCCCAATATGCTTGATTACCATGGTTGAGTGGATCCCATTCCCTAGTACTTTTAATTACTCGATTTAGAAAAAATAGTTTGTTTGTCTACTTGACGAACCCCCAATCAACAAAAGTCTTCGAACTAGCTTGCGTATTAAGATCTTTAGTGATTATATCTCGTTTCCTGTGGACCGAACTCTTACTTATCATTGTGCTTGGTTTGTGAGATGTTTGCTTATAAATGTGTTTGAATGAGTGTGGAATGTGCGATCGTTCTATCGCCCATCAGACGTATTCCCTTAGCTCTTGCATGAGAACTATTTGCAAATTCCTTTGCTAATCAAGGAATTTTGTCCCATTCAATTTTTCCTTATTGAGAATTGAGCAGAGAAAAAACTGGTTGTTGTTGGTGTTAGTAGCAGACATTTTTCTACAAACGAAAGAATTTGCAATGAAAAACCATTCATAAAACCAATAAGAAAGAAATTTAAAGCATACATGCAAACTTTCAATCTTATTAAGCGTTTTATCCACACATTTAAAATTGTCCCTTTTAGACGAGAATAAAATGATTCCAAGACCTCAAAAATAAAAAGTGATTAATCATGTTTTGGCTTCTCTTAGCACTTAATATTTTAAGGTAAGCAATCCAATTTCTAATAGCTCTAAGCTATTCTTAGTTCGATAAAACGTCGCATCTAATGCTTTCTTGACGTTTATCTCTATTGCCACGACATCTAAGGACTCCTTACTGATATCGTTGAGTTTAACCAAAACTAACGCGTATACCTAGTATACTTTACGTCCCTAAGAAAGTAGTAATACCTTGCTTTGGCATAGCCCATTACTATTCTCATTACTTCGGTAAGTGTCATTTTAGAATGACAATTTTTAACTTAATTTTATAAGGATTTAGGGTTTCTATATTGGTTGATTTAAGTGAACTAAATTAATCATTCAACATTCCAAATCCTAAACATGCATCTAATATCACAATTATATATAAGCCAAATATATAAGGTATAAATAAAGATGCATTTGGAAACTAGCATGACCCCTTAAAACTTGAATCTTCAAGGCCCTTTCATTGCATCTTCTTGGCTTTGTCTTCTTAGAAACGCTGTCATTTAGACATCTCCAACAATTATGCAATTACTAGTAAAACTAGGACTAATCTAAATAATTAATGTACAAAAATACTTAACGGCACATAGTTCATATAAAGATTCACAAAAATACAAAATGGAACGCAAACCGTATTTACTATCCTAGTCGGGCCCCACTAGTTGCCATTTTGTAAAACCTGCATTAGAATATCTATTTCATTCATCCATACACTTCTAAATTGAATGACCCATGCATTTTACATATAATTCAAGTAATAATTCAAAACGAGCGCAAAACTAGTTACTAACTTAGGTGGTTAATCCGATTAACGCGCCTAATTAAATCTAGTCAAAGTAATTATTCGATTATGTGAATTTACGCAATAATAATTGCATAAACAAGGCTAATTTAAGCTCAAACGATTAATGAAGCTCCCACTAAATTCCACATCCAACTTAATTAAAATTAAACCAATTAAAATTAATTAAGCCGGTTAACCCAAAATTTTGCCAAATAATTTTGCAAGTACTGGGAAAAACCGAGGCCTACCCTCGTTTTAATTAAAAAACAAAACCGCAAAACTTAGCAAAATAGCAACCCCCAATGGTCGAGTGCCTAGCATCCAAGCCAAGGGGCTAGGATGGCTAGGCACCCTAGCCACAAAACCGGGCGTGCTAGTGCTGATCGCACAGCCACAGTAGCGCGCCATGCGCCTTCCAGCACCGGCAGCGTCGCAGCATGCCTAGCATGCTTGCGTGTCGCTGGTGCGAATGCGTGTGCTGGCCGCAGGCGCTGCTAGGCAGCCTTGCCTTGCGGGCTACTGCCTGGTAGTCGCACCTTCACAACACGCATCACATGCTCGTACACACTCGCATGCCCGCACTCCCTCGGCAGCAACATATGGGTTGCGCAAGCAGCCCTACTAGCCGAGGGTAGTGCTCGAGGCCTCGTTTCACATGCTCATGCTTCGGAATTTCATTCCCATTTATGTGAGTGACTTTAAAATTAATTCTAAATTGATTTTAGAACTAATATTGAGCAATATTAAAAATAAAATAAATCCAACTTAAATAAATTCAATTTTAGTGCACAAACCAAAATAATTCAAGAACCATTCTTTAAATTATTTTTGGCTCAACTTGATTTAAATTATTTTTGGCTCAACTTGATGCTATAAAAATTGAGGGTTATTCTCACAATTAATTTAACCAACATAAATTAATAATGAGATTTGACAAAAAGTTGAATAAATAATTAATCATCCAAAAACATAATTTATCCAATATTTACTTATGCACATTTGAATGTTGTACCTTCCAATATGAAGAATAATAATATTTCAAACACAAGGATGAACATTTAAGATTTAAATCAACTTCCAAAATGATTAAAACCAAAAATTAGTTCATTATGGATTTTTAGCTAGTTAAGATTCAATCATTTAAACCATTAAAGATTGAATCTTTAACATTTTAAGGGGTTCAAAAATCATCTTCACCGTATACTTTCACACTACAAGCAATTTATTTGCAAGAATGTGAAATTTCAAGCTTATGTAAAATTAAGAGCTCACCAAATTAAGCAACCAATATGACTTCATAAACATGCTTAATAAGGTGTAAAATTGCAAATGATTAATGGTATAATCAAACACATAATCCAACAATTGCATGCCATAATTAATCAATGATCCGGAATTGGATATGGTTCAAGGTTCACTACAAGCTAACGAGTCTAATGGTCCAATGCATGGTTCAAAGGGTCCATTAACACGTTCCAAAGTTCAACTAGATCAAGTTCCTTTGGTCCATGGTTTGTTCATACAAGGGTCCAAGTTCCATCAAGGTTCACGCATGGGATTTGTCATGGTTTCATCTCCAATCAAGTCTTGTGTGACTTGGGTAGAATATTAGTCAAGGCTTGCCTTATGGATGCTTGGGCGTGAGTTATAGCATAGACGAGGGAATATCCTCCCTCTTATTTCAGTCCAAGTTCGCAAATAAATGAAGGCATCCAACAAGGAAATCAATGGGAGGTTACAAGCTTCAATGTAGCGTTTATGAAGGAGGTTACATGCCCTTGGATGCATCTTTTGAGTTTTGAATTTCCTAAGTTTAATTGCTTTTTAATACTAGTTAATTA
Source organism: Chenopodium quinoa (assembly GCF_001683475.1). Taxonomy (NCBI): domain Eukaryota; kingdom Viridiplantae; phylum Streptophyta; class Magnoliopsida; order Caryophyllales; family Amaranthaceae; genus Chenopodium; species Chenopodium quinoa. Next base: position 3,524,074 of record NW_018745286.1, on the reverse strand, counting down.
TATGTTTAATTTTTCAGTTGTTAGAAGTAATTAGCTAAGCTTAAAGTGCTGTAATAAAGCTGTAACAGTCAGCCGTTACAAGGGAGAAAGCTGGGCGCTACGGCGAGTTCCTTCAAGAACCCCTCTAAAGGAACTTCAGCAGTTATTAGTCTTTAATATGTGACGATTTCCAAGGGAAACGTTACATATGAGGGCTGATGGTACCTGGCGGCTTTTGAGTTCTTTTTGCTAGTTGGTGACTTTTAAGTTCCTTTTTAATTACTTTAGCTAAGAAGATAATTAATGTAACTAGCTACTTCCTTAGCCTATAAAAGGAAGTTTTATTCTAGGTTGTAATTCATTCATCTATCAAACTTTTAATGAAATACAACAATTCAAGATATTTTATGTCTTATTTGTCTTAAGCTTGTGGATTCAAGTTTAGCTTGAACTCGTGGATTCGATTTTGTGAGTTTAATCCAGAGTGTTCGGGATTAGCTTGTTTATGGTTAGTAGAGTGAGTGTTCAACTCTAACCATACTTATCCTTGATTAGTATTGCGAGTGTTCCTTGCTAATCAACCCTCGAGTTCCTCGTTGTCAGGAACTTCGTTCTTTCCTTACCCTGTTCCCACAAAAACACCTAGCCTAGATACATAACCCATCACACAAACACCTTAACCCATATCCGTTTCCGCATCAGTTGGTATCAAAGCCACGGTTACAGCCACGGTCTAGACCAAGGTGTGACCATGACAGGATCCAACCAGAACCAGAATGAGTTCCTACGTGAGATGGAACAAAGACTTATGACTGCAATGCAAACCATGCAAACCAGGCAGGAGGAGTTACGTGATGTACGCACTCAAATAAGTGTGATAGGTAACGCCACCAATCAACACAATCGTAGATTGTCCGAGTTGGAAAAAGGTGAACCAACACCCAAAAGTGAGCATAACCATTTCCACCCTAATCAGGAGGATCGGTTCCTGAAACTAGACATCCTTGAATTTGATGGTTCTAGTGACCCTGAAGTTTTCAATGATTGGGTTTGAAGGATTGAGTCAATCTTCGAATACAAAGAATATGATGATGAGAAGTGTTGTAAACTGGCAACACTCAAGCTCACTAAGTTAGCTGGATTGTGGTATGAAAACCTCAAATCCAAGAGGAGACGTGCTGGAAAAGAGAAAATTAGTTCTTGGGCAGTCTTGAAAAGAAAAATGATGCAACGTTGGATTCCTCGGGAATACGTGCAAGATCAATATGTCCAACTCACTTGCCTCAATCAAGGTGACTTGATTGTTGATGAGTACGTGAAGGAGTTTGAAAGACTTAGTATCTTGTGTGATTTGGATGAAACAGAACCATTGAGGATGGCTCGTTTCACTAGAGGCCTTGCGAAAAGCATAGCCAATAAAGTAGACCTCTTACCCTACACTACTTACGATGATGTTGTGAAGGCAGCTCATAAAGTAGAGGCACAGCAGAAAGATAGTCAATCAAAGAACACATCCGGTGTTCCTTACAAAGCTTACACGCCTAGCAACCGTTTCGACAAGGGAAAAGCTCCTATGTTCCCAAAGAAACCCGAGAACAAGGTGGATGATAGAGGTGAACGCACTTGCTTCAAGTGTGGACAGAAGGGACATATTGCAACCAATTGTCCTAAAAGGAATACCCTAGCCATTCATGAAGGTGGCTATGTGACGAATGAGGATGAAGAGAGTGACAGTGAATGTGATGAATGTGCGCCTGAAGAAGATGACAGTTCTTTTTGTGGTGTAGTAAGAAGGATCTTGTACACTAAACCAGTACAAGATATGCAACAACGGGAAAATCTGTTCAACACCCGTTGTAAGGTAAAAGATCGCATTTGTAGCATGATTATTGATAGTGGGTCATGTACGGATGTGGTTGCTTTGGAGTTAGTAAACAAACTCAAGCTTCCTACTAGAGATCATGCCAAGCCGTACAAACTCAATTGGCTTGACAATGATTCCGGTGTACGTGTGAGAAAGCAAGCCTTAGTAGCTTTTGCCGTGGGAAATTTTTGTGATGAACGATGGTGTGATATACTTCCTATGACGGCATGTCAAATATTGTTAGGGCATCCATGGCAGTTTGATCGTAAGGCTATACACGATGGTGTAACAAATGTGTATACGGTCAAAACTAACGAAGGCAAGAAAATCAAGCTACTACCTTTACCCCCTAAAATAGAGAAAGTTAGAGAAGAAAAAGCCTAATTTCTTTAATACTATGGCCGAATTTGATGAATTGTATGAGCAAGAAGGAATCGCTTTCGTGTTGGTAGTGAAACCAAGTTCCGAAGGCATGGAGGATGGAACTTACCCTCCTACCATACGGTCCCTGTTGAAGGAATTTCGGGACGTGTTCCCTGAGGAACTCCTTGATGAGTTACCACCCATTAGAGGCATTGAACATGCCATTGACTTAATACTAGGGGCGACTTTTCCCAACAAGGCGGCTTATCGTTGCAATCCCAAGTAAGCAAAGGAATTGCAAAGACAAGTAGATGAGCTTGTGGCTAAGGGTTTCGTGCGTGAGTCCTTAAGTCCGTGTGAAGTTCCGGCATTATTAGTGCCAAAGAAAGAAGGAACTTGGAGAATGTGTATTGATAGTCGAGCCATCAACAATATCACTATCAAGTACAGATTTCCCATGCCTCGATTGCAAGACATGTTGAATGAATTGAGTGGTTCTAAGGTGTTTAGCAAGATTGACTTGCGAAGTGGCTATCACCAAATGAGAATTCGAGAAGGTGACGAGTGGAAGACCGCTTTCAAGACTAAGAAAGGGCTCTATGAATGGTTTGTCATGCCCTTTGGTTTGTGCAACGCTCCTAGCTCGTTTATGCGTCTAATGAATGAGGTATTACGACCCTTTTTGAACAAATTCATTGTTGTATATTTAGATGATATTCTAGTATATAGCAAAGATGAAAATGAGCAAGTAGGCCATCTTAGATTATTATTTACTGCTTTACATAGACATAAATTGTATGGAAAATTAGAGAAGTGTAATTTCTTCTGTAATAGTATTACTTTCCTAGGCTATATTGTATCTAGTGAAGGTATACAGGTTGATCCCGGCAAGGTGAAGGCCATTTCCACATGGGAGGTGCCACGGAATCTCCATGAAGTCCGAAGCTTTCATGGGTTAGCCTCATTCTACAGAGTCTTCATCAAAAGCTTCTCCACCATTACTGCTCCCTTGACCGAATTTCTTAAGGACAAGGTGTTCAAATGGAACGAGTCTGCGCAAAAGGCCTTTGAAGAAATTAAAGCTAAACTGTGTTCTGCTCTAGTTTTGGCTTTGCCTGATTTTGATAAGTTGTTTGAGGTTGAATGTGATGCAATTGGCGTGGGGATAGGTGCCGTTTTGGTGCAAGATAGACGACCTATTTCCTATTTCGGTGAGAAGTTGAACGGTGCCAAGTTGAACTATTCTACCTATGATCGGGAGTTCTATGCCATAGTACATGCTCTTGATCATTGGTCCCATTACTTGCGGCCAAAACTGTTCGTCCTCCATTCGGATCATGAGGCCTTGAAATTTATCAATGGCCAACAAAAACTTAATTCACGCCATGCTAAGTGGGTTGAGTTTTTACAGTCATTCACATTCAGTTCCAAGTACAAGGAAGGAAAGAAGAATGTTGTTGCCGATGCTCTGTCAAGAAGAAACTTTTTATTGTCCATAGCTCAAACACAGATTTTGGGTTTTGAACAATTGAAAAGTTTATATGCTGATGATGATGATTTTTCTAACCTGTTTAACAATCCTTCTAAAGATTTTGTGATACAGGATGGATATTTGTTCAAAGGCAACAAGCTTTGCGTGCCTAAATGTGGGGTGCGTGAACTCTTGGTGCATGAGGTCCATAGTAGTGGTTTGGCTGGTCACTTTGGTGTTCATAAGACGGTGGAGATCCTTCAAGAACACTTCTATTGGCCTCACATGACTAGAGACGTGAGCCATGTGGTAGAACGTTGCGCAACATGCCAAAGGTCCAAAAGTACTTTTCACAAAGGTCTTTACGTTCCTTTGCCCGTCCCTAGTGTTCCATGGGAAGCTGTGAGCATGGATTTCGTGGTGGGTTTGCCTAGAACCCAAAGGAGCAATGATAGTATCATGGTGGTGGTGGACCGTTTCTCAAAAATGGCTCATTTCATTCCATGTCACAAGACCGATGATGCTTCGAAGGTGGCCGATTTGTATTTCAAAGAGGTGGTTCGTTTACATGGCGTACCAAAGTCCATTGTTTTGGACCGAGACACTAAGTTCCTTAGCCATTTCTGGAGAATGTTGTGGAAACTTGTAGGGACTAAGCTTTTGTTTAGTACCTCCCATCATCCCCAAACAGATGGCCAAACCGAAGTTACAAGCCGAACCATGGGTGTACTTTTGCGAGGACTTGTGAGCAAGACACAGAAAGATTGGGACTTGAAGCTAGCTCATGCTGAGTTCGCTTACAATAGGACTCCTTCTTACACTACGGGCCAAATTCCATTTGAGATAGTCTATGGTCTAAATCCGATGTTACCATTGGAACTCATTCCTTTGCCAAGAACCGAGTTGGTGCATGGAGATGCTAAGAAAAGGTGGGAGTCTTTTCAAGAGACTTGCAAGAAGGTTCATGAGAAGATTGAGGCCATGAACGAAAGATACAAAGCTAAGGCCAAAAAGAACCATTCTCAACCACGGTTCAAGGAGGGTGACTTAGTTTGGCTACATCTTCGAAAGGAACGTTTTCCTAACCTACGCAAAAACAAGCTCATGCCTAGGTCGGATGGTCCATTTCATGTGCTCCAAAGGGTGGGTGAGAGTGCCTATAAGATTGAACTTCCTAGCGACTATGGAGATGTGAGCTCAACCTTCAACGTGGGTGATCTCACTCCTTACTTGGATGATGAATTCTTGAGGGCAAGCTTTTTCGAGGAAGGAGGGAATGATCCGGAATTGGATATGGTTAAAGGTTCACTACAAGCTAACGAGTCTAATGGTCCAATGCATGGTTCGAAGGGTCCATTAACACGTTCTAAAGTTCAACTAGATCAAGTTCCTTTGGTCCATAGTTTGTTCATACAAGGGTCCAAGTTCCATCAAGGTTCACGCATGGGATTTGTCATGGTTTCATCTCCAATCAAGTCTTGTGTGACTTGGGTAGAATATTAGTCAAGGCTTGCCTTATGGATGCTTGGGCGTGAGTTATAGCATAGACGAGGGAATATCCTCCCTCTTATTTCAGTCCAAGTTCGCAAATAAATGAAGGCATCCAACAAGGAAATCAATGGGAGGTTACAAGCTTCAATGTAGCGTTTATGAAGGAGGTTACATGCCCTTGGATGCTTCTTTTGAGTTTTGAATTTCCTAAGTGTAATTGCTTTTTAATACTAGTTAATTATATGTTTAATTTTCAGTTGTTAGAAGTAATTAGCTAAGCTTAAAGTGCTGTAATAAAGCTGTAACAGTCAGCCGTTACAAGGGAGAAAGCTGGGCGCTACGGCGAGTTCCTTCAGGAACCCCTCTAAAGGAACTTCAGCAGTTATTAGTCTTTAATATGTGACGATTTCCAAGGAAAACGTTACACATGAGGGCTGATGGTACCTGGCGACTTTTGAGTTCTTTTAGCTAGTTGGTGACTTTTAAGTTCCTTTTTAATTACTTTAGCTAAGAAGAATTAATGTAACTAGCTACTTCCTTAGCCTATAAAAGGAAGTTTTATTCTAGGTTGTAATTCATTCATCTATCAAACTTTTAATGAAATACAACAATTCAAGATATTTTATGTCTTATTTGTCTTAAACTTGTGGATTCAAGTTTAGCTTGAACTCGTGGATTCGATTTTGTGAGTTTAATCCAGAGTGTTCGGGATTAGCTTGTTTATGGTTAGTAGAGTGAGTGTTTAACTCTAACCATACTTATCCTTGATTAGTATTGCGAGTGTTCCTTGCTAATCAACCCTCGAGTTCCTCGTTGTCAGGAACTTCGTTCTTTCCTTACCCTGTTCCCACAGAAACACCTAGCCTAGACACATAACCTATCACCCAAACACCTTAACCCATATCCGTTTCCGCATCAATCAAGGTTTAAAGATTTAAAAAATTTCGTTCAAACGAAAACCCCTCGAAAAACCACTTTGTAGGTGGATTGTGGCTTCTACAAGGTCATTTTTAATTCCTTTGTGGGTAAAGAATGATTTAGAGCATCGATTCTGTTAGGGTTTACAATGCAATTTTACACAACAAGAATCACTTAACTATGGTGGATAAACCCTAGAATGTGTATAAATTCCAACGAAATTTACAACACCAAATACTTAACGTAGTATTACAAACCAAGCACTGAATTAACAATGTAAAACAGAAATTACAACAAAATAATACTAATATGAAAGATTCTTTACTTGCCTCACTCCAAGCTGAAAACCACCAAGAACATGAGAAAACCAATGACCACGTGAGTCTTCTATACCGGATACTTGTCTAAGGCGTGTATACACTTTCCTAAAGTGATAATTTCCCCCACCTCGGTGCTTGGGTTGAAACCAAAAACTCACTTTGAGATACAATAGACAACACCACACTCTAAGCACAAAGATGTGTGATAAGATGATTAAATTCTCAATCAATAAACTTTAATGATGGAGGATTAAAGAAGAGTTTGCAAAGTTCTTCAATAATAATGTAGAGAGGGAAGAATTTCAGAGTGGAAGGAATTTTTCTATATGTCCAAAAACAAAGCATCGATACGATATAAAGGGAATAACCGCAAAACCGAAGACGAGCGAGGAGGCACAGGCGCGAGCAAGGAGGCGCGGGCGCGCCACTTGCTCACGCGGGCGCTCCTCCTCGTTCTTCCAAAAATCTTATTTTCCAGAAACCTGATGCGATTTTGTCGCGCCCTAGGCGCGGGTCGCGCCAAAATGTGGCGCGGGCGCGCCTCCAAAATCTGACAGATTTTCTAGAAACTCAGCGCGATTTTGTCGCGCTTTTGGAGTAGGTCACGCTTGCCTTTCACGAGCGCGCTAACAAGTGGAGCGAGCTCTCCACCACAACACTCTAAATAACTCAACAGATTCCACCCAAAATTCACTATTTTTGAGTCGAAATCGGGGTTCGTAGGCCAAAAATAGCATAAATACGATTTTAATCTAATTAAAAACGAGGTCCTAATCTAATTGGGATGTTAAACCAGAAATTTAAATCCATTTAAATCACCTTAATTAATTTTTAGTAGTAAAAATTAAATGTAAGAGGCTCTTATACCGATGTTGGGTTTTGCGGTGTCCGACACCGCGCGGAAACAAAACCCGATAACCGGATCGCATGCATAATAATTACAACATAAACAAAAGCATGTGGTCTTGATCATCTCAAACATGATGTAGATGATTATATTAGGACACAGGATATTGTTGGTGCTCTAGATGCACCTATACCTGATGTATATAGAGATGCATGTTTAAGGCTGAATACTAAACAACGAGAAGCCTTTGAATGTATCATGGAACATGTTACAACAGGGAAATCAGGTGATTTTTTGCTGGTGGGCCTGGTGGGATGGTTAAAATCTACCTTTACTGTGCATTATATGCAGCTGTTATAGATATGGGTATAATAGGTTTACCTACAGCAACATCAGGTATAGCAGCATCTAATATGGTGACTGAACGAATAACCCATTCATGTTTTAAAATCCCAATTGATCATATTTTTTCAATGGCCTGTATTGTACCAAAGAAAAGTGGCTTAGCGGCTTTGCTAAAAGAAGCAACTCTTATTATTTGGGATGAGGCTTCAATGGCCAAAATGGAGAACATTGAAGCAGTTGATATACTTTTACGTGATTTGTGTTCACCGCCTATTCCATTTGGTGGAAAAGTGGTAGTCTTTGGAGGAGATTTTAGGCAAGTGCTTTCTATAGTGCCTAAAAAATCTTCATCGGATTCATTCAATTCATCTTCGTTTATGTCATCCGTAGGCATGAATTTTCTAATTAGATTATGCGATAAGAAACAAGCCATTACGATACGTTCGTGAGTTCTTATAGGGGAAAAATGATGGACTTCTACGAATACTCCATCTTCCTTTAAGTAGGCCGAAACATCTCTCAATCACATTCCGCGCCCTAGCCTGTTTCATGTTATAAAACTCCTCGACACTTTCGGGTTGTCGATCCATCCATTCCTTTAAATGGTAACTTTGACCTCTATATGGAGCAAGAAAGCCCTCACAATTCGTATATCCCGCATCAACCAAATAATAATTACCTTCAAAGTTATTAAAGAAAAGGATAACTACCTACCAAAACTAACAAAACTTATACACTCACAAAAGAATGAGCTTCACTTACCTCGAGGTACCCTAAAACCGTTTGGTCTAGAGAGAGCATTGCGAAGTACACGCATATCATGGGCCGAACCTTCCCAACCAGGAAGAACATAAATAAATTGCATATTGGGTGCACAAACACCCAATACATTCATAGCAATTGTTCCTTTTCTTCTTCTATACTTTGGTTGTTCTTGTGAAGGCACATTTTCATTACTGTAAGTCCCATCTAATGCCCCTAAACAATTCTACAAAAATAGGAAAAATATTACTTACAAACAAGCAAAAATAAGAAAACCCTAGAAAAATTTAGGGGCTTAGAAAAAACCAATACCTTGAAAGATTTCCACCTTTCATCTTCACAATCATCCGATATTGGTGTGGAATTGTAAAGTAGTACTTCATGCAACTTGAGAAAAGCCCTTAGACAAAGGTGAGATTGTCGGCTCACGGTTTCTCCACTTCTAAAGAAGTATTGTCCAATAGACCTATTCTTCTTATGGTGAGCCAACATGTATAAAAACATGGCTACTATCTCTTGAAGCGACATGTTTTTTGTTCCACTCAAACCCCCAATGTCTCTAAGCATCTCACAAATAATATTGAAAGTTCTTCTATTAACGCGAAGCTCACTCTTGCATGTCACTTCACTCTCCCTGTAAAGCTCTCTCAATACTAACATTTGTAACAATTTTTTGTTACAGATGATTTTTTAATAACATTAAGGGGGTGTTTGGTATGGACTCCGAAAGTGATTCCGATGATGAAAGGGAATTTATTACAAGTGTTGCTACTTCGGATCATTGGACCAATTTTAGAAACAAATTAGCCCAAGATATGTTTAATGATTAGAGGGTGAGGGGTAGACATGGTCAATAGCACAAAATGTATGATTTTCTTTCTTTTTTTTTGTTTTTTTTTTCTTCGAGTACATTCTGTTATGTTCATTCACTTCAGCCTTGTAATCTATTTTGTTCAGTTCTAACTAACATGCCTTCTAATCTTTTCAGTTTTAGTTATGTCTAATATGCCTCGTAATCTGTTATGTCAGTTATATTATAATCTGCCTTGTAATTTGTTTTGTTAAGTTTTATTATGCCTTTTAATCTACAATTTTTTTAGATGGAGGCTAGTCAAGCTAAGGGTGAGGTAAGCAATCGAGGAAGAGGTAAAAATAAAAGGTATTGGACGTATGAAGAAGATGTGGTTCTAATAAGATATTTGCATGAGTTGAGTAGCGATCCGAAGTGGAGGTGTGAGAATGGGTTTAAGAATGGTTACATGAATAAGTTGGAAAAGATAATCAATGGTGTACTTCCTAATTGTGGCTTGAGAGCGGTTCCCCACATTAAGTCAAGGATCAAGCATTGGTCGGAGAAATATAGTGCATTTGCGGAAATGCTATCCACCTCAGGAATTGGATGGGATGCTAAAAAGAAATTGTTGCAAGTAGACAAGGCCGTGTACGATGAATGGGTGAAGTTATGAACTGCTATTTCATTCCTCTTTGTTTCTGCTCTCAGAATAATGTCTACTGGTGATGTGCTGCTTGTGACTGTTTGATAGCATAGTTGTAATCCTTGGTTGATTGGATTGTTAAACTATCATAGGACAATTTACATACTAACAGACTTCTCAGATAATAACTTGACTTCTCTGTTCAGATTACAGTTGAAATATGGATTGTTTTATTTCAAAAATCTTGGTTTAATGCAGTTGAAATATGCAGTGTTTTATTTCAAAAATCCTTGTTTATTTCCTTGCTCTAGTAGGTGCATGCCTAAATTATCTATACCTTGCAGTTCAGGTAACAGGGGGAGAGGGGCAGGTGGTCAGCTAGGGGTTAGGGGCAGCGTGCAAGGAGAAGGGGAATGGAGAGGATCAGTGTGAAATTCGGTTGGAGTTTCTAACTTTTTCAACAGGGGTGGTGGGTGTGATTAATTTGTACTATCTCTAACTTTGTATTAGTTGATTTAAATTTTACAAGGTAAGATTATTTCTGTGAATAAAGGTTTGGCTGCATTGTGAGTTTATTGTGAGTTAGGAATAAAAAATGCAGAGATTTCGTAACTTTCAACTCTAAAAAATGCAGAGAATTAGTAAATTTCTTGCAGATTTGTGTTGTTAATTCCTCTATATTTACTGATAATAATTTCTCATTAGTTTCCATGTCTTGTCTTGTTTACTAATAATATTTGCAGGATTTTATTATTATATTGCTTACAACTTCCATGTCATGTTTTGTTTTATTTCAGCCTGTTGACATCAGTTGCCTAGTTCAGTTCTGAATTTCATGTTTTGAGTTGTTGCATTCTCTTATATGGAAGACTCATAAGAAAGCTAAGGGGTTGTTTGGAGTTCCATTCGTTCATTATGAAACTCTAGCAGAAATATATGCAAAAGACAAAGCTACCGGAGATGTAAGTAAGTCATTCGTTGATGCCATAGAAGATATGGATCAAGAGATTGATAAGCAACCATTGAATGTCGAGAGTGATGAAGAAGATGATGTGAATTCTACTCATTCGGACACTTATTCTTCTACAAGTCAATCCGGAAAACGCCCCATGAAGATAGAGGATGATTATATAACTCCTTCAAAAATGGCAAAAGTGAAGGCTTCTACAATTCATTCTTCCGCAAGTGATTCTCATGGCGGAAGAACATAAGCTCCGCATCTTCTATCAAGCTCCAACTAATATGAAGAAACAATATGCGATTGATCTTCTTAAGAAGTAGAAAGTTTTTGTTATGAAGTTAATGTTTAAACGGATTTTGAATACTTTTTTTTTTTTCTGGAATGCAAGAATTTCAATGCTTTTGTAATCAATAATTTATGTGACGTTACCTATATCTAGTATTTGACATATTATATGGTAATTAGTGGTGTTCTACATTGCATAATCTGTAGCAAAAGTTAGCAAAGACAACAAAAAATATAAGGAAAGCTATTTGTTTCCAAGTTATCTATGCCAAACAAGAGGAAACGGATTGGTTGTAATCGTTTACGTTTTCTTAGTAATACCAAACAACTAGTACGGGTAACACTATATATTACCCTTTCCCCTCATAATTTGTTTCCATTCCCTTATATTTACTAACTTGCTACCAAACGCCCCCTAAAAGATATTAGCTATGGGAATAAAGATAATGAACTACATATTAGCAAGATGAATCTGGAACAGGAGATAAAACAAATACATTTTACTGAACTACAGTTTAATAATTCGTAAATTGATCCGACGAATAGAAATTACGAAGGAATATTATGTCAATTAATTATAAGAAAGGAATGTTATTTTCAAATTAATTGAACTCTTCCGTGAAAAAAAAAAAAAGTTAATTAAACTCTACTACATAAACGTAATTTTAAACAAAAATAATAAGTTAGTCTTAGATGTTGATATATCATGAACAAAAGTAGGAAGGAGTACTATATAATCAGTGTTGCTAACCATACAATTAGCACTGTCAAAAACCGAACCGAACCGGTGAAACCGAACCGATTCAAACCGATTCGAATGAGAACCGAACCGATTAAAAACCGATTTTTTGAAACCGAAAACCGACCCGAACCGCATTTTAGTAAACCCAAAACCGAACCGATCCGAGTAATGTTAAACCGTTTTAGAACCGAACCAAATCTAAACCGAACTGGAAAGGAAACCGAACCGAAAATAAACCGAACCGTTTCTAACCCGAAACCGTTTAAACTGGCATAAAAACCGTTATAAACCGAACCATTATAAACCGAACCGTTTACAAACCGAACCGTTTACAAACCGAACCGTTTATAAACCGGACCGTTTATAAACCGAACCATTTATAAACCGAACTGTTTATGAACCGAATCCTTATAAATCGAACCGTTTACAAACTACTTACTACTAGGAGTGGTTATTGGGTGGGTCAGTGTGGGTCGATGCAGATCATTTACGAAGTGAGTCGGTTGCAGGTCAAGATGAATATTTAGCGGGACATAAATAATAACCAATAACTCGAGATAAAAAAAGGAACAACATATCAATATGTAATGTGACTAAAACTATTAATACTTATTCTATGAGATTAAAACATTTTAGCAATGAAGCAACACAATATATATTAAGCATCACTAGTTCACTACAATACAACATCCATGTCTTCTTAATTAGATGCAAAACTTTCATCTATCACTTCTTTACCAATTTCAAGGACGTCTTCTTCAATAACACAATCATAACCACGTAACCAATTTTGTGTGGTCACCAACGCCTCAACATTCTTAGGCAAAAGCGCACTCCTATACTTGTTTAAAATACGACCACCCATGCTAAAAGAAGACTCTGAGGCTACCGATGTAATAGGAATGGCCAAAACATCCCTAGCCATAACAACTAATATGGGGTACACACTACTTTGAGATTCCCAATACTTAAGAACATCGTATTTCTGCCCTTCATAAATTGGTTGTCGAGGAGTACACAAATAAGAATCAATCTCCATCGATGGCCGATTTGATGTGTCATCCTCATCATCATCATCATTATCAACATACTAGAAAAGTTCAAACAAAATGCTTTTATTAAATAATAAAATTAAAACATAAAATTATTAATTTTGTAAACCACAATAATCAGAAATTGATTACCTTGAATATATCATCATCCAAGTGACTATTTGAATTTTCGATAACAGCTGGGATGGAGGGTGGAGCATTTGTACTTGATGTAAAACCGGAAGACAAAGAAGAATAAAAGTTATACAACTCCAAAAGAGCATCTTTAATCACCTTCGCCTTTTCAACACATGCCTCATCAACATAAAGCACTTTTAACATCTTCATCACTCGAACAAGCTTATAACGAGGATCAAGAACAATAGCAATTGATAGGATCAAACTATATTCATCCCAATAGCCCTCAAACTTTTCAAGCATAACTTTTGCCATGGGTGCAAGTTTAGGATCTATATGGGCTTTACTTATTGTGTGCTCAATTTTTAAAACACTAGCAAAATACAAATTTGCAATAGGATATTCTGAACCAGAAAATAACACAGTGATTTCATGAAATGGCTTTAGGAAATTACATATTTTAGTAAGGGTATCCCATTCATCATTCGAAAGTTTGAATTCATAACCTATAAACCTATCAATAACCAATTTCAAGGCATCCTTTGCTTCCAAAGCTTTTCAAATCATCGTATATGTGGCATTCCAACGAGTCACAACATCAAGACGTAACTTTCCATTAAACACACAGTTAACCTCATGAAGAGCATGCTCAAATTGAGTGAGTCTAGAATCTGAAGAATCAATATATTTACAAACCTCACGCAATTTTTGAACACTACTATCAACTTCTTTTAAACCTCTTTGAACAATAATGTTCAAGACATGAGCTGAACATCGAATATGAAAAAATTTACCCTTACAAGGAAGAGGAGAAGTCAACATTAAATCTTTCTTCAAAAGGTTAACCATAACATCCATGGATCGAGCATTATCAACAGTCATTGCAAAAGCTTTACCCTGAAGGTTCCACTCCCCAATAAGTTTTAACACAAATTTTTCTACCTCAACACCAGTATGAGGAGGACCACAATATCTAAAATTCAGAATTTTAGACCTAAGACACCAATTTTTATCAACATAATGTGCCGTTAAAGTAAGATAACCTCGATTAGTACATGTTGTCCACAAGTCACAAGTGAAGCTAACTCTACCTTCAATTCCCGAAAAAGATTGCAACAACAAAGACTTAAACTTATCATGCTCATCAATACAATGTTTCAAAATAGTGTTTCTACACACATGATTCACGTTGGGGTTCAAATTCGTAAAAACTTCCCTAAGGCCATGATGCTCCACAATACTTAAAGGATAGGAATGCAAAATTATAGCTCTAGCAAGCAATTGTAAATGACGTGTTTGATTAAACAGGAGCTCAACACCACTTTCAGGATGGTGTGGATTTTTATTCATACATGTCTTAGTATGAGCTTTACAAGTTGAAGTACCAGCATTACCTGGAGTTTTATATTCATTACCGCAAACATTGCATCGAGCATATTTTATCGGAGCAAGACCAACCATCTTATCAAAAAAGGTGTAATACCTCCAAACATCTGATGTTCGTCCACGCTTACTACCACTAGTGGTACGTTGAGTAGAATCTTGATTCTGAACAGTAGAATCTTGATTCTTTACAGTAGAATCCTCATAAAACCAATAAACTCTTGCTCCATTGCTGAAAAAACAAAAACACAACAGTATAAATCAAGTGAAAAAAAAAAGGCAAATTAAGGGCAAATAAAAAAAAAAGGCAAATTAACACAGCAGCTCCGGACCTGCTTGCTTCAAGCAAAGCACACCAGCAACCTAGCCCAGCAACAGACAGACAACACAGCCCAGCTAACACAAGACGACAGCAAAACCACAGCTGCAATACCCTAGAAAACCTGCAGCAACCAACCCCAGAACCCAGCCTGCAGCAGAGACATCAACTAGGACAGCACAAACCATGGCCAGAAAGACTCTGCTCTGAACAGGGCAGAAAACACCCAGCAGATCCTACAATCTAGCCTTGTACATCTAGCAGATCTGGCCAGACATTAGAACAGCAGCAGCACAGGACAGACCCTAGCTAGTACTACATGCTCTAAGCTGAGGTAGTCCATCTACAATTCAGTCCTAAAATATACTAAACACTATTAGACAACTCCTATCTGAATGCACTTGCACTTTTGCAACAAAACAAAACCCAAACTTAAATCAAAAAATCCTGCTAGCATTCAGCATTAACCCACATAAACAGAAACACTAATGAGAGAACAATGCAGCTGATAGAACAAAGGATAGCATTCAGTATATTTGAATACTAATAGAGCATTATAGACAAAGCCATACATTTTAAATGCTCAACAAACAGCAAACAGTCACAAAGGCAGACCAGCAACAACACAGCAGCCTGAAAAAAACCAAGCACAATTAATAACACGAAAAGAAACCACGAGCATGAATAAGGTAACCAAATCAACTCAATTGTTGCTCATGGTACTACAACCACAACCCTGATCAGAACTGAGCATAGCCAAAGCTGGTAAGGCCAGAACACCTCACAAATAGATATAACAAAAAATGAACAGCAAGAACAATAAAATTAAAAAATCAGAAATTAAATGAACAACAAGAACAATAAAATTAAAAATTACATGAACAACATCAAAAAATCAGAAATTATATGAACAAATCAGAAATTATATGAAATTTTATGAACAAATCATAAGAAAATTTCAAAAAATAAAGACATGCAAATCCTGCAAACAACGAATCAGCAACATAAAACCGAAATGAAAACAAAAAAATTAACATAAAATTACCTTTGAGAAATGACGGCTTGAAGGAGAGGAAGATTTGAAGATGGAGAACTGGAGAATGAAAAAAAAAACGAGAATGGAGAGATCGAAAAAAAAATCGAAAAAAACGAAACGAAAACAAAAACTGTTTGGGGGTATTTTATGTCCTTCGGGAGAGTTACAATTTCCTAGCAGACTTCCTTCTTACGCCTGTACCTGCACAAGTAACGGAGACTCCGGATGGGGGTGGGAGTTCCGCCTCCGAAGATTAAGTTAGTATCTTTTCGAAGTGGAATAAGAACAATAAAAGCTTCTCGGTTCGAGAGCGTTTCAGTAGGTTTGGGCTTTGTTTGTTTTTTGTGTGGTTGCAATTAATGTGTGTTTTTCATAAATGAGGTCTACTCTTACTATTTATAGTAAGGGAGAACTGTACCTCAATTAGGGTATAAGGGACACGTGTCGCAAAGGGATTGGGCCTTTGCAGACCGTTGAAAGATTGACACGTGTCAAGCCTTTATTGGGCCACGTGTCTTAGGGTATTTTCACCCTAAACATTTGCCCCTCACAGGTGAGATGTGGCAAACTCACGTGTCATCTGTGACAGACGTAGGGTGCATGGGGTAAGTGACGGTTCGTCTGCTTCCCCCCTCTTCTCTTTTTTTTTTTTTTGAATTTCAAATTTTCGTGCAGAAGGTGACTGTTCGCCTTCTGCCTCTTTCTATAAGTAGGGTGGCTACCTCTTTCCTCCGCACTTTTTATTTTCAAAAATTTCCTGAGAAGAAGCTCTGATACCGGCTGCTTCTTTCAAGACTTTCGAGCATCCGGTTTTCGCAAGAACTTGACATCTGCCTTCCGGCTGAGTGCGGATTTAGTAAGGTACCGTCTGCTTTCTCCCTCTTTTTGCCCCTAGATCAAGGCTTGTTTTCTTGGCAGGGATGTTCATAGAAAAGTTGGACGTAAACCAGTAGGCCAAGGTCCTGAAATTATTGATGCATCCGGCTGGGAGGTTACCAAACCAACGTTGAGCAATCCCTTTCAACGTAGCCGGGAAGCACCGGCACCATGCGGCGTCATCCAAACCCTGCAAATACATCAGGTTGGTGTATGCCATAAGGTGATCTTCCGGGTTGGTGGTACCGTCGTAGGCGCCTACCAACACGTTTTTGATTTTAGACGGCTGGGTCATCTCGGTGATTTCTCTGGAGAACGCCGTTGGCTGTTCCCCAAGGTTGAGCAGCCGGAGCTGCCAGTCCATAGGCTGGACGGGCGGCTGATGCTGCCCCCCGAAAATACCTGCCTGTGCATAGGGGGATCCAAAGGGCGTATACGGTGTTCCATGCACTGCCGGTTGGATCATATGGGGGTCGGATCGAGCGGAAACCTCGCTCGTCCGGCTGTCATTGTTTGTTCTCGAGTGCCTTCCTGAGGTGGCATTGAAGCTGTCTCGAAAGGTCGATGTTGATGCCGACTCGGATCGCTGAGTCTTTTTAACTTGGATGAGCGTCCGGGCGTCAGAATAGACTTTCTTGGTTCCATCCGGCTGAATGTGCCGGACGGGCTTTCTGACTCCATCTATAGGAGTGTGCATCTTTGAGAAATCAAAGAGCCTAGCCGGCATGTTTGACTTCGGATGCGGGGTAGACGCTCTACCCTTTACTGTTTTGGCTGTCTTTTTACCGTGACGCCTTTCTTCCGCCTGACCCTTACGGGGGCCGGCTGTATAGTCCAGAAGGCCTTTGATCTCTCCTTTGAAGCTCATCATCATATTCATGAGCTCATCTCTGGAGACTGGGGAGTCTCCAGCGGTAGAGGTTAACCCAAGCGGCCCCCTAGTTGGCTTGCTAGGAGCCGCCTGGTTCCCTTCCCGTTCTCTCTTATCTTTGGAACGGGTGTTCTTGGTCCTTAAAGAGCCATCCGCAGCAGTGTAGGCTTCCAAGTCATAGTTATCGGTTGTATCTTGGTCCGAATGGACCTCAACCTCCCCAGTAGGCAGATTGCCTTTACCAGGTAGTATAGGCTCAGACGTCATCTAGAAAGTACTCTCCCCACAGACGGCGCCAGATGTTTTGGGGTTTTTTGATGTGTCCTGCGGGAGAGTTACAACACCATGACTGACCTCCGGCTGCATGTACCTGCAAAACAACGGAGACTCCCGGCGGAGTTCCGCCTCCGACGATCAAGTTAGAACGTGTATGAGGAGTATATTGCGGAATGCAAATACTTCTCTCTAATTCACACAAAAACCGAGCAATCTTCATTGCAGAATTCTCTCTGAATCAGAGAGAAGTATTTGCATTCCGCAATATACTCCTCATACACGTTCTAACTTGATCGTCGGAGGCGGAACTCCGCCGGGAGTCTCCGTTGTTTTGCAGGTACAGGCAGCCGGAGGTCAGTCATGGTGTTGTAACTCTCCCGCAGGACACATCAAAAAACCCCAAAACAAAAACAATTAACTAAAATTTACCTTTGAGCTATTGAAGGCTAAGAGTTCAGAGCTTGAGAGTTGAGAACTTGAGAGTGAGTGAGGATTCAACGCTTCGATTTGAGGATGAAGAAGAAGAACGGTGAATGCTGTGGAATGAAGAGGATGAATGAAGAGGATGAATGAAGAACCTAATTGCCTTTCAGTCTTTCACAGTTTCACGTTTCACTTTTTTTTTTTTTTTTTCTCTTTTGCATAATATATGAACCACATGTTTATTTAATTATTAAAGAATCAAAATATCTAAATTCTAAATCTAAAATGTGTTTTTCCTTTTGGTTTTTGGAGGGAAATTTCCCACCATATTTTGTTGAAATTGTCAACCAAAAAAATGAAATTAATTTTCCACTTTGTAAAAATCAAAATTTTTAATTTTATTTTAATAACATTAAACAAACTTTTATACAATTAATTAATTACATGACTTAAAAAAAAACTAATTACATTTCTCGGATCCCGATAAAACGATATTCACCTTCATAATATCAGCTTTTATAATTTTTTTTAACACACACATTAAAATATTAAGTTCTTTAAATTATAAAATGTGAATCGGTTAGCGTGTAATTTCTAGGCGTTGCGATTAATAAAAAATCGAAAATTGTTCAATAAATAATGATGTCATATCTTAGAGAGTTAGAAGTACTACGGATTTGTTATATGGTTATATTTATATCAGTTTAGCTGTACCTATAAGCAATACACTTGTAATCGTGTAAACTTATAAATGATATAGTTGACTAGTAGATTAGTACATAAATACAAATTACTTAATTAGATATGAGTTATGTCTACATGAGTGATTGACTAATATGACTATATGAGCAATTGTCAATTTAGCATAGCTGCATAACAGATTAGCAGCGTACTAGACTATCATACTCGGTAATATACTAATACCATTTCAGTATTTGATCTACTAGACTCAAGTTAAAAGTTACTCTTTCTGATTAACTTGTTAGTCTAATTAAGTAATTACTAATTACTAATTAGTGACTTAAGCCTTAAGGGTAAACCAGTAAAGGATATACAAAAATATAATAATCTTATGTTTCTCATCCCTTTATACTAATAATATCTAACTATGAGAATATGAGATGGTTATATGTTATGTATCTGTATAATCGATTGAAGGAATCAACATTACCTTCTTCTTCATTAATGTTTTCTTTCATTATACAAATCAAACTACTCTGTAATATCTTCATGTATAACTTTATGCAAATATATAATGATAAACGAGTCTTAATTATCAGTCTTGTTGACTAATTAAGTATCGAATACCAAATTGCAAATTTCGATGTCACAACAACTCATCAAATCATGATTATGACACTATTAACTAAATGATCAAATCAGAAGCAGATAATAATCTGATAGTAAAACAATAATACATTAATGCACTAAACTTTTATAATCTACTTCATAATAAACTAGTAAGATCAGTATAGCTAAACTTAAATCATAACATGATATGTATTTATAAAATTAATGAGAATTTGCATATAATATGATGCCTCAATATGAAGTGATGAAGTCTCGGCTTGATATAAAACTTGTTAACTAGCAAAAAGTTAGAAAGTAGTACAAAATTTTTTGAAATCAAAAACAGACTCGAACCGTAATTTAGTAAATCTGAAATAAAACCGATCTAAATAATGTTAAATCGTAGAAGAACCAAACCCGTGAACGAACCGAACCAGTTATAACCGAACTAAAATAAAACTAAACCAAAAAACAACCGAACCGTTTCCAACCTGAAACTGTTTGAACCGGGATAATAACCATTTACACCGAACCGTTAACAAACCGCAACCCGTCTGCACCGAACCGTTTACTACCTGGAATTTTTACAACCCGCACCGTTTACAAACCGAACCGAATTTAAACCGGGTTAAAAACCATTTACACCGAACCGTTAACAAACCGCAACCCGTCTGCACCGAACCGTTTACAACCCGAACCAAATTTAAACCGGGTTAAAAACCGTTTACACCGAACCGTTAACAAACCGCAACCCGTTTGCACCGAACCGTTTACTACCCGGACCGTTTACAACCCGGACCGTTTACAACCCGAACCGAATTTAAACCGGGTTAAAAACCGTTTACACCGAACCGTTAACAAACCGCAACCCGTTTGCACCGAATCGTTTACTAACCGAACCGTTTATAACCCGAACCGAATTTAAACCGTTCAAGAATAAACCGAAACCGAACCGAACCGATAATTATTTAAACCGAACCGAAACCGACCCGTAAGACATTTGAACCGATTTCAAACCGACCCGATTTCAAACGAAACCGATTTCAAACCGAACCGAAACCGAACTGTCAAACCGTTTTGACAGTGCTACATACAATAAATAACGAAGAGTAACAATAATCTTATGATAGTACTCCTTTATATTCAACCATATACTCTTCATTTTTTGTTGTATGGCTGGTATGCTCATTTATAAATGTGATTGTAGACATAATTTTTTTACTTTGATATAACATGAACAAAATTAGGACTACATATTAGTTGCTAGACACTAGACCCGGCGATCCTGACCCAGCCCCGATGACTTGACCTGAATAACCCGACCCATGACCCGAAATTGACCCAAATACAATGACCTGAAAAGGACCCAAAACCCGAAATTGGCCCGACCCGAAAATAGAGTTGACCCGATCCTGACCCGACACCCGAATTGACCAGACTCGAAATTGACCCAACCCGAAATTGACCCGAATTGTTTGACCCGAACAAACCTGATACCCGAAATTGACCTAAACAGACTCAATACTCGAAATGTTACGAACTGAAATTACTTTATAATTGAACTAAAAATGTCTGGTGCCAAAAATAATTTAAATTGTTCATCTTCAATTGTAGCCACGCTCATAAACCGAATTGATAGTTCATATTATAACAATAATAAAATATAAAATTATTGATTTGAGCTAGATCCACAAATTAAATGGAACAACCCGAACATGACTTGACATGATTTTGACCTGACCCAAATATGACCCGAATATAATTGACCTGACTCAAACTCGACCCATTACCTGACCCGATCCATACCAGAAACCCGAAATGACCCAACCCGACCCGTACCTAACCCGAATGTTAGGTGGCTCGAAATGACCTGACCCGAAATTAACCCGACCCGTACCCGACTCGAACGACCCATTTGCCAGGTGTACTAGACACTACTTTATTATATCATTTTTATTAATATAGATCAAATATCACGTTATTCACTTGACCAAAAAAATTGGATAAAATTATAGTTGTGGATTTCCTCTCATAATTACGCATCAACAAAATTCTTAGAGTAAATCTTATACATAAGAAGTTATTACTTAAATTCAAATAAAAATTTAAAACAAAAGAACTTGAGAAAGGACTAACTGTAAATTGCTAGATTACTATTATTATTGGTTTGACATTTATTGTGTGCATGCAATTTAAGCAATTTTTTTGTTGTAAATTAATAAGTGCACTATTTATGTTTGTTGATTTTATAGATAATTTATCTTTAGTCTATGTAAATTAATCTTTTCCATCAATTAAATAATAATACCCAGTCTCTTTAAAATGAATTTTTTAAAAATAGAAGTTGCTAAATACAACTACTGTTCGGAAAAAAAATAAAATAAAATTAAATACAACTATGAAGGTCCCATTCATTTCACCTTACTTTTGCTGAACTGAAATTATTTTTCCTAAACTTAAATTATTTTGGATTAATACTGTTTTTTAATCCCAACTTTCACCAATTTATTTTTATTAATCCCAACTTTGGATTATTTCTCAATAATCCCAACTTTAAGGTGGCCTATCTTTCTTCATACCCAAACCGGTCAACAAAAGTCAATGACCTAATTTTCTAGGTCACTTGACATGTGTCAAGCTGTAAGTAGTCCAAAAAATAAAAAAAATTAAAGAAAAAATCAATTAACAAAAAAAGAAAAAACAAATATCAAAACCAGCCCACAACCACTAGCGGTGGCCCCTTCCTCCACAGCCAACCCCGAACCACTGCCTCCCTAGCCCCAACCCCCAAAACCTCCCTAGAAACCGCAATAAACCCACGAAACCGTCCCCCTCTACCTCCCCTCACCCCCTAAACCAGCCATAGCCAATCCCTTGCGCCGAAACCGCCACCCATAAAACCCGAAACCACCCATAACCAAAGCCCACGTCCCTGAAACCGTCCCCATCCCCTCCCGAAACCACTTGTAAACCCTCGAAATCACCTCCCCCACCCCCGAAACCACTTGTAAACCCTCGAAATCACCTCCCCCACCCCGAAACCATCTGGAAACCCTCGAAATCACTTCCCCCACCCTTGAACCCACCTAAAAACCGCAGCCCGCTCCCTTTCTCTCTCCTCTAATTGCCGGATAACGCAATCAACGGGAGTGATGGGAGGGTTTCCAGTGCAAGGAGGGTTTTCGGCAGGTCGGAAAAGTGGGTTGGGGGATCATAGAGGGTAATGGGTGTGGGTCTCTGCGGTTGAGGAAGCGCGGCCACCAGCCACCCAACGCTGGTGGTCTTTGGTTTTTTTTTGTTTTTTTTCGTTGTTTTTTGTTTTTTAATTTAAATTATTTTTTATATATATTTTTGAACCAATTAGAGTGCAACACGTGTCATATAGTTTGTTTTAAAAAAAAAAATTGACCCTTTCTTCAGGTAACCAGTAAAGCGGATTTAAGAAAGAAAACGCAGGTGAAAGTTGGGATTGTTGCAGAATAATCAAAAGTTGGGATTATTCAAAATAAATTGGTGAAAGTTGGGATTAAAAAACAGTATTAAATTAAAATTGGAATCTACTTTCCACTTACTACTTCGTTTTATATGAACAATAATAAATGGAAACATAAAATAATAATAATAATAATAATAATAAAAAAAAAGAACGGTTGGAAAACTTCCTAATTTGATTATAATAACTTTCAAATATTCTTTTTTGGGATTTTATAATACTTAATTGAGATTGTCTAATTTGATTGTAATAACCTTCAAATATTCTTTATTGGGACTCTATAATACTTAATTAGGACTGCCTAATTTGATTGTAATATTTTTTATTGGGACTCTATAATACTTAATTGGGGCTGCCTAATTTGATTGTAATAACTTTCAAATATTCTTGATTGACATTACATAATACTTAATGGGATTGCATAATTTGATTGTAATAACCTTTAAATAAATATTCTTTATTGAGAGATTTGTCACTATATATTATTTGATTGAGATAGCCTAATTTGATTGTAATAACATTCAAATATTCTTTATTAGGACTCCATAATACTTAACTGGGACTGCCTAATTTGGTTGTAATAACATAACAGTTATTGGACTTGCCTAATTTGACTGTAACAACCATGACATATATACTATATTGGGATTCTGTAATTCTTAATTGGAATTGCCTAATTTGATTGTAATAACCTTTAAATATCTTGATTAAGACTACATAATACTTATTGGAACTACCTTATTTGATTAATATGCATTAAGAGCATACCCTTTTTTTTGTTTATTATTAAGGACTACACTGTAATTGTTTGAGACATCCTAATAATTACATTTTTGTTATTATGTAAATATTTAACATGATTATCTTAAATAAGTTTGGTTAAATATAAATATATACTTTGATTTAGGTAAAAATTATATAAATAATTTTATTGAACAAAAGATTTATGTTACTTTTGAAACCACCTAAACTATATTTGATATAACGGAAAAAATACTCATTATAAGTAGTATTTTTTTAAGGGATATTTTCTTCAAAAAGGTAAAACGATCAAATTTTATAGGGGTATATAAATCAAATTAAGATAATTTATTATTATTATTATTATTATTATTATTATTATTTTTATTTAGGCTAGTTCAACTCTTTTCCGCGGTAAATAAATAATATTCGAGCCGAGATTGTTTTTTTTCCTTTTTTGGTATGATTACTCTAAGGGTGAAAGGAATGACGTTAGATCATTTAAGGTCATTTCAGATAAACAGAATAATTTATTTTAAATAAATTATTTTGTTTGGTCTATAGAAGTTTTTGGTTGTTAATTGGCACTACGTAATATTTATTTGGTCCAACCTAATTCATTTTTATTTTGTTTGTAACTTGTTTGAGTTTACAACTTTACACAGTATATTTTTATTTAACATGATTTTGTTAATCTAAAATGACTTTCTAGTATTCAATGCTATTCCAAATTATTTACATTTTTCATTTTCTTTTTCCAACCTTGGATTGGCCGTAGAAGGCAAAAAAAAAAAAAAAAAAAAAAAAAAAAAAAAAAAAAAAAAAAAAAAAAACTCAACTATTTTTATTTATTGAAATAACAATTCAAATACTATATTATTTACTTAACAAATAACATGTACAATAATAATTAATGATTTTAACTTACCTAAATTGAAACATTATCTTTAACTTTCCCTATTATGAACTTAACTAAACTTATCTAAATTTATTAGGCTTGAAATAAATGAAAGTAAGGCTAACAAAATAGGCCTATATGCCAACCCATATTGTTTCGGGGTTTTCTGATGTCCTGCGGGAGAGTTACAATTCCGAGACTGGAACCGGACGCCTGTACCTGCAAAACAAACGGATGCTCCGGATGATTGGAGATCCGCCTCCGACGGTCAAGTTAGTACTTGATTAAGGAGTAATTAATGCGAAAATTAAAGTGATTGGGTCTCTCTAGGTGAGAGTGTTTAATGTGTGTAATCTGCATTTTTTTGCGTCATCTCCCTTAATGAGGATTAAGGGAGGTATTTATAACCTCGGGAAACGTGCCAATCTAGGTTTAGGTTAACCTTGGGCTGATTGGGCTTCCCTCGGAAGTTGGGCCTAGGTGACCGGTTATCCCAGGTGTCATGGGAAGGACACGTGTCGTGTCGCAATTGGTCCATAGTGGATGGATCATTGCTTGACACGTGGCAGACTCCTATTGGCCCATGTGACGGACACATGGCGGAACCTGATTGGTCCACTTGTCAGATGGTGATTGGTGGGGAAAAATCCCCTAATCACATATAACTAAAATTTAATCCCAATATGTTAGGGCATTGTATAGGTCATCCCAAATAACTAAAAAGCAGTGGCGGATCTAGAAATTTTTTCTTTATGTGCTTGGATTTGTTAAACACATATTTCGTATATAAATGAAAATCATATAACATAATTCAAACTAAATTACAATTGATAATTCGAGTGTGTACATTTCTAATATAAAAAAAAAAAAAAAAAAAAAAGAGAACACAAAAAAAAAAAAAAAAAAAAACTTTTGGATAATTGAGGTAATAATTAAGTATGTAAATTTTTTTTTTAAAAAGTATCAGCCAAAAAAAAAAGAGAAAACAAAAAAGTAGAAAAAAAAAAAAAAAAAACTTGTGGATAATGGGTAATTGGGCCAATCGAACACGCGACCTTAGTTTGCAAGTTGTTGGGTTCTTACCACTGGGCCGCGTGGGAAGTTTGATCCAAATTGCTACATTGTGTTTAATTTATAAAAGTTTTATTGCAAAGAAATCAAATCAGAATTTTCCGGATTCAGTTTGGGTACCCACGCGTTGATGAGGGAGTAAATCAATACGGAGTATATTTTTTGTGCACTTTTTTTTGCAAGCAATTAAAATTAGAGAAAGATAAGTTTTTGTTAATAAAGTAAATCCATTAAATTTAGGAAAACATAAGTTATTTTTTTTTTTAATATATATATTTCCTCCCTTAGATAATGCTCCCTTTTAATTTTGATTAATTTTTTTAATTAAATAAATAAATCTGTTTTAATGTTTACCTAAAATCACTCCATCACCTTATCAATTTATCGTTATTACCTTTGAGAGCTTCACTTTCAACAATGGCATATTGTTTACATTATTTGAGAGTTAAACATTCAACAATGGTGGATAATTTAATTAAAGATGCAATAAAAAAACACAAAATCATAAATTAAAACATAATACATGATTATTCAAAAGATCGAAAATATTTATAAAGTTAACTAATATAAAGTGATTATAATCCCTAGATTTATTATTAAATCTTTGAATTAATATGAATTAAAACAGCATGATTATGACGAATTTGTATTAACTAATTTCGAGTATATTTTTTTTTAAACCAAACATTAGACTTTATTTTTATTAATTTCGATATTATTATATAATTATTTATGAGTTTAGGTTAAGAATAAATGTTGAAGGTAAGGTTAAAGATGAACGTTGAGTTGATAATGAAGGATGGTTTAAACTTTAATGAAGGTTGAAGATGCTAAAAACTTTTGTCTAAAGATGATTTAGGTTGAAGATGAAGTATTTAAAGTTCGATATATTTTTTTTAATTTTAATTTTACAAAAATCAATTTTCTTTTACCTTAATTTATTTTCTTAAAAAAAAATCATGCGTGAAAAACCAAAAAAAAAAAAAAAAAAAACTTAGTTCACATCAACTAGAGGTGTCAAAACATGACCCGACCGACCTGATCTAAAACCAACCGAAAATATCCGATTCAGATTTTGACTTGCAGAAATTAAACCCGACACAGGCCAATATCACCAAACCCGACCCAAACTTTTTTTTGGGTTTCTCTAAATTATGCCCCCGTGGTTGTTGAGTTTCTAAGGTGTGCCCATATTTTTTTTAAAATTACAAGATGTGCCCTCTAACTTAAGATGTTTATTCAACCATAACCCTATGACGCTAACCCAACATCAGTAGTTGTGTTAACTGTTAATTGGGTTAGATTTTATATAAGGGGATTAACATTAAGCAATTTTTTCACTTTTTCTCATCTACTTTTTCGTTCTCCTTAAAGCAACCATTGATATGTCAAGCTCTCGGTGTACTTTTTTTTTTTTTCTCATTCGCTTCTTATTACTTCCCATTTTCTTACAATGACAAACGTCAAAAGATATAATTGATTAAACACGTTAAGTGGGAGGTCACAACTTATAATTTTCAAAAAGCATGAATACATCTTAGAAATTCAACGAGTCAACAGCCAACACCACTTCTAAAATTTTTCTCATTCTATTTCTCTCCTTACCCCACTCTCTGTTATGCCCCCCGTACTGTTTTTCCTTTTCAATTGAACACGCCTCTGTTGTCGATTGATCGGCTGACGGTGAAAAAGCTGAGTCCTTCATAACTCTTTCTTTCTTACTCTTGCTCATTTTCAATTTCAATTTCTTCTCTAATGGAAGATTAGAGATTCTCTCTCCTCTTATTTCAACCTTTTTTCTCTCTCCTCATTCTTTCTCGGTTATGGCTGATAATTCCAAGGACGACCTTCTTCAGCTTGTTAAGCGCATCAGTGCTTATCTTACCCTTAAAATGTCCAATTTATTCACCATAGCTTCCCAGAAATTGGTATCAATTTTTATTGATTTTTGGATCTGATAAGAATTTGTTTCTGTTTTTCATGATTTCTGACTTTTCTTAGCTTTAATTTGATTGCTTTTTGGTTGAATTGTTGAATTTTGCTTTCAATTGATTAATCTTTCAAGCTTATACGTTTAGGTTTTGGTGATTGATTGATAGTCTTTCAAGCTTAAAAACCTTTGAATTGAACATGTTGAATTGCAATTTGGTTGCTTTTTGGTTGAATTGTTGATTTTTTCAGTTTAGGTTTTGGTGATTGATTAATCTTTGAAGCTTAAAAACCTTTGAATTGAACATGTTGAATTGAATTGCAATTTTATCAGATTTGAAAACCCTTTTAATTCTAGAAATCTTAAATTTTTATATGTTGTGTTTGGAATTAGGATTTATTTTCTGTTGGTGCTCTTGCTGGACTTGCTATTGCAATTGTTTTTACGTGGAAAGTATTTCCAAGTGCCCCACAACCAAGGCAACCGAAGAGGCAGCCTACTAGAGCTACTACTTCTTCCGGTGCCAATTCGCAGACGGTTACCTTGGACCCTTCTGGTGCTTCGGCATCATCAGAGGATTTGAGGGCGCAACATGTTGTTGATGATTTCTTTCAGCCTGTAAAGGTATGATTGTCTCGATTCTCGCTGTCGAACCATATTCTTTGAAACTTTACTGAATGATATCTTCCTCTTGCTTTTCAGCCAACATTGACGCAATTTGTCAGGCAGAAGTTTTGTGAAGGGAGGAAGGTATACTCTCCTCTTAGATATTCCAGGGTTTATATGTTTATGTTATATTGAATCGTCTGAGTAAAAATATTCACAATAATGTCCATGAGTATTGTGTAAGCATTCTCTTAGAGCCTCAGTTGTGAAGAGTGTATGTTATTTCATTAATGTATTAAACTGAAAATTTACTTTGGTGTACACTTTGATTCACTCTTAGAGCCTCAATTGAGAAGAATGCATGCTTTTGTTGCATTGTTATGTTATTGTTGAGCAATTATGATTTATACATTAAAGATGTAATTTGGACCTTGTCACCAATAAGAAAACTTGAATTCTTATTCAAGTCATGATTATTGTTTAGAAAATCATAAAAAAATGTCTTGTATTATTATAAAATAAATGTTACAAAAATTTCAATCTGCCGATTCTTGTCATGCCTATGAGATGGACCTTTGCAACACCTTGGTCACTGTGAGCGTAGCCACAACCATGATGAACCATAATTAGATCACTGAAATTATCTTTCTAGTTATAGCGGGAATTTTTACCATGTACTTTTGAGGTTATAAGGAATACATATACTCTCATAATCAACCTAAAATAGATTGCCCATGATTATATTAATATACCTTCACCATCACACCACCATACCATCACCACTGCCGCCCACCCTCACCACCCTCCTCCCCAACCCCACCACCAAAAATATCCAGCCACCACCTTGCCACCCCTCCCCTCAAGGACCCAGCCGCCCCTCCCTTCCCCCCAAACCACTCAGCTGCACCGTCCCCATCCTCGAAACCCCTCCTCGTAAAACCCTCAACCGACCCTCCCCCTACCCTTGAAATCATCAGCAACCCTTTCCCCTCCCTCCGAATCACTTTTTCCTTCCCTCTTTTCTTCTCGCACCTCTTTCGGTGGGGATACGTTAGTGGTAGTTCAGGATTTTGTGGGGAGGGGCAGATACAATTGGGTTGTTTGGGGAAAGGGGAGGGGCGCCATGGTGTTTCAGGCGTGGGGTAAGTGCGGCTCGGTGATTCAGGAGGAAAAGGAAGGGTGGCACCAAATTTTAGGGGATGGGGGAAAGGCGGGAGGGTGAGGGGTGGCTGGGTGATTTCAGTGGTAGGGTTGTGGTAAAGGTCACTGAAGGATGCGGTGGGAGTGAGTGTGAGGGTATGGTGGTGTGGTAGTGAGGGTGTTAATTGTGTCAGGAGTATTAAAATAAAGCTAGATTAGGGAAAGATTATAATTTTAATGCTATTTAAGAGATTTTTGAAAACAAATTGCTACCAATGAGAATGCATAAATGTATCTGGCTACCAATTTGAAAAACCCAAAAAAAAAAGTACCCTTAATGACGATAAAGAGTAACTTTGTCTACAAAGCACTCCCAACTCTATGTTTTACACCCCATTTAACTATTTAAGGTTTACAGCTAAGAAAAGTGAGATAAAATGCTGTTTAGATTGGAAATGGGTTGCATGTGCTAACACAGGGGCAATATTATATTGTGGAAGGTGTTTAATAAGTTAGTTAACAAAATTGATCTCTGTATGCTGTCAATGGTTTATGATAAAAAAATAAAAATGATTGGGATCCCTGCAACGCATTCTTTCCTCTCACGTGCATGTGACATATGAGCTTACTTGGGCTATAATTTTGAATTATGCATAACTGCATAAGCCTCTTATTCATTGTATGATAGCAATCCTTGCCTTAAACTGTGTAGGTGACCTGTCGTTTGCTTGGTGTTGTCCTTGAAGAAACTAGTCCTGAAGAGCTTCAGGTATATTATTTTAATATTTCTGATCTTTGGATGAACAAGTAAAATGGTTAAGTGCATTCTAACTTCCCCCCTGTTTTATGCAGTTGAAAGCAACAGTTAAATCTTCTGTTTTGGAAGTGTTGTTGGAGATTACAAAATTCTGTGACCTGTATCTCATGGAAAGAGTTCTTGATGATGAAAGCGAAGTATGTACACCACTTGTGGAAATCCCATTGTGTCATGATGCATTAATTCTTTTTTCCTTGACTTTGTTTTCTTTTAAAATGTTATCTGCTTGTGATATAGAGTGAGGATCATTATTTTATTTGTTCTTAATTAATTTCTGAAGTCTATGCTAAAATCATGGCCATTATTGATTGCTTGATTCCCCCTTCCCCTCCCCCTCCCACACCCCTCCTCTCAAGAGGGAACTTGTTACTTTTATGTATAGATTTTTTTTTTGTTTGTTAATTGCATACTATGACTGTCTCTGCCTCATCTCTAAACTAGATCAATATGCACATGATGTGTGCTTTAAATTTCTAAAAGTAACCATTTTTAATGAGTAAATGGAAGGTAAGGGCGTATTAGGTACATCATGTGGACACCACTACCTCACCCCTTGGCTTATATTATGAAGATAAGGATCAACATTTTTCTAGGTTTAGCAATAGCTATTTTAATTCTAGATTTCTTATCTAACAATACACCTATTAAGATACATATTAAGAATTTTTTGGGAAATAACAAGATGAGAAAGGCGCCTTATATGTTAAAACCATTTAGCTCCTATAACTTTTCTCATCTATGTGATGGAGAGAATTCGCATGTATGTATGTGCTCCGTATTTGTAAAATTAGTAATTTTCATGATTCTATAGACAAGTCTAATTTTTCATAAAAGACAGTATTCAAGCTATTACAGCCCTGTTCCAATCATGATTTGACTGGCTATTTTCATCCAATGTTTCATATGTGATTGTTAATTGTTGTTTTCTTTAAGTTTTGCTGGTTTTTAATCTATGCTGAACTACATCTAGAGATGTTTGATTTGGCAATTACCTTTTTTTTTTGGTTATCAAAAGTGAAACTACTTTAAGTCTTCTGAATCTGTTTGCATACAACTGCTTCTATTATTAATATACGATCCTTGTTGATGAATGTGAATGGATTATGTCATTAGTGGAATTTATTGCATCTATCCTAGATATTTAATGTTTTGGTAGTCTTTTGAACCTTTACTAGTGAATTGGTGCTTTCCTGTTTCACTCATTAATTTTTCCCTTTATTGTGCAGAAAAGGGTTCTGATGGCTCTGGAGGAAGCAGGGATCTTTACATCCGGAGGTTTAGTCAAAGATAAGGTATGTTCTTGTGTCAACATAAGTCACGAAAGCTTTATTATGTCTTCTATCAATCTATTTGGCAAGGATTTGTGGTGTATTTATTGCTCTTCAGTGAGGGATTATCTATCATCTATCTGCAAATTTTACCTAGCTGGTGAAGATGGATATACTTCATTAACTGTTTTATTTGATTTAGATGATTTTTGACTGCCAGTGCTTGTAACAAGTTGGAATGATGATTAGTGTTTTTTTTTTTTTTTTTTTTTTTTTTTTTTGGGGGGGGGGGGGGTGTGTGTGTGTGTGTGTGTGTGTGTGTAATAATAATCAGTAGCCTTTTGAACTTCTAGTTCAATTAGAACTTTCTCTAATCTGACACCAAAGATTGTGAAAATCAATTTCCTTTAGGTCTATCATGAGTCTTGCATGGTTAGAAGAAGTCTAAATAGCTCCTATAACTATTTTACATGTGCATAAAAATAAATTCTCAGATTATCTTCCCCCTTTCCTTCTTAATCCCCAAGAGATTATAATTGGATTGATGACTTTGTCTTTTAGTTAACCATTGAACCATTGTTTGTCAGTCATCTAATGAGTTTGATTGTTAATAGGATCATGGATGACTTAGTTGTTAGTTGAGCGACGTGAGGTGATCCAAGGTCTTGGATAATTAGGCTAGTCTTATATGGTGACTGTCTTCTTATGATCTGTTGTGGTTATGGTGCTTCTTTTTTTTTTTTTTTTTTTTTTTTTTTCGGGGTTTTGAAAATGGTCAATATCCTATGTTGCACGGGGACGCCTTATGGCTGGTGTCCCCCGCCCCCGGGACGTAACGGGTACGGTTATGCCTTGGGGATGGCTTGGGGACGTCCCCGGGATGCATTGACTTTTTGGGGACGTTTCTGGGGACGCGAGTGAGGCTCAACGCCGTCCCCAAGTGTAATTTTTGGCATTTTAAATACTTGTTTTGAGTTTGTCAACCCATCAATTCATAGTTTCACACTTCAAAACTCATAATTCGCAGTTTCACACTTCAAAACTCATAATTTAGGCTCAACGCCGGCGAGGCTAATCGGCAGCAGCTGTGAAGGCTGCGGGCGGCGGCGCTTCTCTTCTTCTCTTTCTCACTTTCTGAGTTTCTTCTTCTTTTCTCTTCGAGCCTTCGAAAATTCCCTAATCTTTTCACCCAATTTTGAAACTCTAATTTCCCAATTCAATCACTACCCATGCTACACTCTTCATAATGCATAATTAGATTCTGTTATTTAAATCGTGGGATATATATTGTAAAACTTGAGAGTAATAATGGCGGAATTAGGGCGATAATGGTGGAGCTTTCGACACTGGTGAGCAAGTAGAGGAAGAAGCATTGGTGTACACTTTTATTTTATTTTAATGCTTTTGACTTCATGATTTTTTTTTGTTTTTATGTTTCTGATTTCATGATTTGTTCTTATTTTAAATGTTGTGTTAAATATTGGACTAAATTGTTTGCATTATCAATTTATTTTGTTGCATTAAAATTTTTACAATGCTCCATTTTTTTTATATTTAGAATTTATATTTTAAAATATCGTCGTCCCCTAAGTCGTCCCCGTACCCTTGAATTATTAGGTTTGCCGTTTCCCGTCCTTGTACCCGTACCCGTATATGCCCCAGTACCCGTATTGGTGCAACATAGTCAATATCTATACTTATATATTAAAAAGCGTGCCTAAAACAGTTCATGTGCCACGTAAATATGCACAAGCATTGTGCCACGTCGTCATTTAACTAGCATTGAGTTATGTCACTACTAGCATTGCAACAATTACTCCATTTCATTATTAACTAGAAAAAACATTCCCCAAGTTTCAAATACTGAACCTCATGAATATAAGATCGCACTTCTTACCATCTTACCCAATAGTAACTTATGTTCTATATATACACATAAATATATATATCTTTGAGTTAGCACAATAAAAGAATAAAAAATAATTATGTAGTCTAAAAAAATAAATAAAGAGGAATAGCCTCAACAGTTTAAAGACAATGGATAGTTATTCTCAATCCTCTTTTTTACTAACACTATATTTTCAAGTAGCAATCCGGTGCTACGCCTGGGCCATACACTAGTTATTTATTCTAAATCTCGGGGTGAATGATGAGTGATGTTTTCACACCTATATTTAAGCTTTCTTAAACACTCAGTGATACGATATTGATTTGCTGTGATCCTGTGATATGCTTGTTTGTAATTAAGATGTATACAAATGCAGAATCTAGATCAACTCTTGATTGCAATAAGACATGCATGGTGCCCTAACGATATATATTGTACATAACTTAGTTTTAAAAAGTGCACCCTAGGCTCACACAAACAATTGAGCATCCACCTTCTCAGGCACAGCACATTCCACAAAGTCCACGCCTTCTCAGGCACAACACATTCCAGAAAGTGCACGCCTTCTCATCACTTTATCCAAGGCGCAAGGTCAGAACCTTTGACACTCTGCTATGTGTTTGGGTACACATGCTTTTGAATTTTTGAAAATCAAAAATATTTCAAATTAAATGTTCCCTGGCTCTAAATTACTATAATTGAGCAAGATGCCTTTATTAATATATTGCCATTACTATATAATCCCCAATTTGAAGAAAACCCTAAATTACAAACTGGGAAGTAGCGGTGGCCAACAACTCGTCCGCTTGATAGATTGCCAGCGAGCCATCCCTGGTAGACTGGTAGTGGCCAGCAGCTAGGTTGCACGGAAACGGATACGGGTACAAAAACGGGTACAGGTACGGAGACGGGATACGGCAAAATCAAAATTCCAAAAAACGGGTACGGCAAAAAAAAAAAAATCATTAAAATATAAATCCATAAATTGTTTTTTTTAAAAAATTATTCCATATACTACAAATTAAAAGAAATAGGGGTAAAAAAAACAAAAAACCACCTACTGACTACAGACTACAGCTACAGTAAATCAAAACAAAAAGTAAAAAAAAAATAAAAATAAAAAAAACTTACTAATACAGTAATACGAAGTAGAGTACTTTGTACTCGTATCTGATAATCATATAAAAAAAAGAAAGAAAAAAAAAAAAAAAAACCTTAAAAAAATCTAAACCTCAATCAGATTAAATTGAAGCAAAGAGGAAGAGAGAGGCTGAGAGTGAGAACTGGTGGTAGAGAAGAACTCTAGAAGGTTTGCTGCTGGTCTCCGGTCGTCGGTTTCCGGATATTGGTGTCCGTCGTAGGTGGTCGCCTGTAGTCGCCTCCAAGGAATCGTGGATCGCACTCTGTAGTCTTAGTTTTTAAAAGCACGAGGCGCAAAGGGTCCCTGGAGCCTAGGCGCAAGGCGCGCGCCTTTTGCATACGAGGCGCACATTTTTTTAAAATTAATTTTAATTTATTGTTTTTGCTATTTTGGCATTAAGAATTTAATTATTAAAAAAATCTGTATAATTAATTATTAACTTTTATTTTTATTTTATTGATGTTTTGGTATAAAATTTTTGTAAAAAAAAAAAAACAAATTTAATGTATAATAATTAATAAAAACAAGTGCTGTATAACTTTTTAAAATGAAAATAATCAGAAAACAGGGGAGGGGGTCACATAGTAAAAAAGTAAAAAGTCAGAAGTGGCAGACTTTAGCTCTACTTTATTAATAAAAATTGAAAAGAAAAAGGAAATGAAGAAGATCTAGAAAGAGAGGAGATCGAAGAGAGAGAATGAAAGAAGAAAATGAAGAGCAGATCGAAGAAAATACCTGGAATGCTTAACCGGTGCAGGCTGCCTACAGATTTGGTGCCGGAAACGCCGAGAATTTCTCTCCGGCAGTTTCTGTTACAGCAGCAGCCGTCAATTTCCTCAATTGGTTAGCATCCATTAATTAGGGCTTTCAAAAATTTAGGGTTTTCCAATTAGGGGTTAAATTGAAGCAATTTTATACAATAAATAAAGGGCTTATGCTCAATTGTCACTACAAAGAATGGGTAAGATATTTTGAAAAAAAAAAAAATGGTCATTATTAGATATTTTAAATCTTTATTTCCTTGTTGCGCGCATTTAAACATGAGGCGGCAAAGGCGGTGCGCCTTGCGCCTTGGTTGAGGCGGTAGGAAGCGCGCGCTTTCTTGCGTCTGTTGGACCCCTTTACGCCTTCTTTCACTGAGGCGATTTTCCCTGCGCCTTGTGTCGCCTTGTGCCTCAACAGCGCCTAGGCGCACTTTTTAAAACTAAGTCTGTAGTTGGCTTCTTCAATTTTTAGGGTTCTTGAGAAATTGAAATCAGATAAGTAAATTTGGGGTTTTTTTTAATTTTTAAATGGGCTGGGGACGTCAGAAAAGAAGCAAACCCGTCCCCGAAATGTACCCAAAGCTGGCCAGCCGTCCCCAAAATATCTCCGCGTACCACTTTTCAAGGGTATGCCATGGGGACGTATCCGGGCCGTACCCGTACCGTACCTGTCCGCGGTACGGGAGACTGCTGAAGATTGGCGTATCCATGCAACCTTGAGTGTGACTATTCCCTACTTTCCAAATTGAGATGAATGGAACCTGTGGATCATCTTCTTAACCCACTTTAAGGCACAACATGCCTGTTGAAGAGCTATGGAAGTAATAGAGTTCAAGTGGTTCTCTAGGACCAAATTAAATTCCCTTTCATGAAATAGAATTTACCTTGATGTTTTGTTGGGAGCATTGTGTGACTACTCCCTACTTTCCAATGTGAGATGAATGGAACCTGTGAATCATCTTCTTAACCCACTTTAAGGCACAACATGCCTGTTGAAGAGCTATGGAAGTAATAGAATTCAAGTGGTTCTCTAGGACCAAATTAAATTCCCTTTCATGAAATAGAATTTTACCTTGATGTTTTGTTGGGAGCAATGCAAATGGTATGAATGCCAAAAGTTGGGAGAGAGTAACAACTAGGAACTGTTGTTTTTGCTGATATTAGTGTATGTGAACATTAATATGAATATGACTGAATGGCCCATACAGTGTTAGATAAGAACTAACCTATAACTTTGTAAATAGATTATAGATGCATAGAAAATGACGTTTGAACTCACGATAGTGGCAGCATTACAAGCTCAATAATCTATCTTGGCCATTTGGCAAGTGTAAGTGGCAAGTTGAGGGATTGGAGCAATTAGCTAGATTGCATGGTGGCCTTTATGGTTGACAGGTTGAGTTTTGCTTAGTTCTTTGCATGGGCTTCTTCCACGTTGACAAGACTATAAATGCTCCACTTTAGCTCATTTCCGGTATTGGGGTCAGATTGGTCTAGGCAACTACTTTAATCTGTTCACGTTTGCTCTTAAGACTAATTTATTTCCGGATTCTTCTACAATTTTTTTTTTCTCCCTCCGGTTTTTGGGGTGGGTTTTGGGTAGGTGATCTTAGAATTTACCAGTGGTGGGAGATTTGAGGTTTTCCGGTGGTTTTGGGAGGTGAGGAAGCGGGCGAGGAAGGAAGTTTGGGGTTGTCAACGGCCAAAGCTGATGCCGATAGAGGAAGTGGCGGTGGGGGAGATTGAATATGCCAGAAGTGGCGGTGGGAATGACTTAATGAGTAGAGAAGAGAGGAAGAAAAGGTTGAAGAAGAGAGAGGAGAGAGAAATTAATAACTAGCATTGAAATCAGCCTAGTTATTCAGTAAAAAATTGGAAAAGGTATCAGTATATAACATGGGATTTTTGGGACAAAATGGGAAATAAAAACCTAAGCAAGGGTAATTGTGTCCAGAATTGATGTTTTAAAATAGAAAAGAACAAAGGGGAACACCCTAAACGGAATATGTAAAGAACAATAGGGAATGGAGGGAGTATCTTTCTAGTTTAAATCATCCTTAGTTAAATTTACCCCTAATTGTTCTTGTATATAAAGGAATATTTTTTATTAGTTACTTTGGTCATATCATATTTGGACTTGTGCAGCAGTAGCTTTTCAGGTGTTGTTAATAAATGAGGCTAAATACTGTCAATCACTGAAAATACTAATGGTAATGGATTGAACTGCTTATCAGTGTTAATGTGGAGATGGAATAACAAGTAGGGTTCATATTTTATAATTTTGCAATTAGGGGTGTTTATATCAGAAAGTCTGCCTAAGAGTGCTGTTTTTTTTTTTTTTTGGTGGAGTTTCCTTTATTTTGGTAAATAAAATTAAATTAAATTATGCATGTTTTATTACTCATTATGAACATCCTCCATTTGCAGGTTTTGTTTTGTAGTACAGAGATTGGGCGTACATCATTTGTGCGGCAACTAGAGCCTGATTGGCATATTGACTCAAATTCTGAAATTACTACACAATTAGCGGTAATCACTTATTTTACATTTTGATTTTCATATACTTCACTTTTTTTGTGATTAATGATGTCAATTTACTGGTTCCAGAGGTTCATCAAATATCAGCTTCATATTTCTCCCAGCAGACCAGAACGACTGGCATCAAATGTGTTTAATTCAACATCCCTGGAACATTTCTTTGGATGTGTGTGATATTTAGAAGACAGTAGATCTGCAAATGCTTTGTGCTGCTTTTCGTTGCTGCCTTCTTTGCTCGTCATATTTGTTGTAGGCTATATTACTTCTCCATTAATTGTGGAGGGCGAGATTTTCTTGTAATATGTGTAGTTTTGGACTTCATTAGTACTCTGACAATGGATATAAAGATCTGTTATTGGCCATAAGCCATAGGTCTGTAATATTGAAAATGTTGAATTGCTGTACTTGAAGTCTGGCATCCCACAGTTTGTCCATTGTTAAAAGATCGGATTCCAACTGCATGAATGTATGTCTATATCTGCAGTGTACGACTTCTATTTAATTACTGAGTTGATGGAATTCTATTTTGTGTTTTACCATGGTTGTAATAATCAATGGAATGATGAGATTACTTTAAAAATAACATTAATCAGATAAAGCATATTCCCTTTGTTTTGATTTGATAGTCCCATTTATGTATATCGATGTAAATCTTTAATTGTAAATATTGAGTCCCATGATAATCACTTAATGAGGCCAAGGGTTAATTGTAAATATTGAGTCCCATGATAATCACTTAATGAGGCCAAGGGCTGCAACTCAGATGAAACGGTATATAGCAACTTAGGGGGAAACAATTAAGTTACTTTTATCTATATTATTTCCTTATAAATTCATAATTATACAAGTACTAATTTAGGCACCAAACCAAATATTCTCAAACACCCCTTAGGGCCAGTTTAATCATCTTTGCGTGCAAGTAAAGCATAAATTCATGCCTAATATTATCTACATTGAGAGTACATCTCTGATTTGGTGATTGTTTTATGCCGGAAACAATATCTAGCTCTAACTTGATCACTTCTTGGTTTTTACCAACTGCATTTTATACTGATCATCATTTTCTGGGCAGTATTTCTAACTTATTGCTTTACTTGCATCTGTCATGTTGGTTTTGTTCATGTGTTTGTACCACAATAATTGTCCAATACTCCTAACAAATGGACACCTGAAATACCAGACGATGTTATTGCAAAACCAAATATAGCCTATGATTCTCTGACGATAGATTACAATTTACACTTACAACTCTACGGTTGATTCCGCAAAACACAAGCAATGTACATAAAATCTACAAAGCACATTCCCCAAACACCCACCACCCCCCTGCAAAAATAAATAAAGGAACCCTCGCCAGTTCCCTTTATAACTTATAGGACTTTGGTTATACATACAATGGTAATAAGACTACACAGGAAGCTATGGCAGACATACTGAGAATAAGAAGCCATATGAAGGTGCCATATCCTTGCAGACAATTATATATCTATGCCTGGCATGTATCAGTTGCCAGAATTTACGAGCAGGAGAATCTGGACAGACTATTCAAAATGACAGGAGCATATTGTCAGCCAAAGAGTTACACTGAGTGCTAACCATCTGAAGCTAAGGCAAACAGCCAACCTTCATGTTGATGGCAATTTCATAATCATCTGATATGTTCCAGATGTACAATCAAATAACGGGCCAAAACCCTAAAGCTTCTGTTGACCACATTGTACACCAAATATTTCGTTGCTTACACGCTCCTGTAATACAACTGCATATGTCAATACAGCCACATAATGTCATCACAGAATAGAAACAAGAAGATATGTTAGACCATATCTAACAATAACATAATCCAAAACTTCATTCCTTACAAAGATGAGAATTTAGTCTTCAGTAGCTCCTGGTATTTAGAGGATCATAATCATAAGCATCACCAGCTTTGACAAATCGGCCCTTTACACGCTTCCTCACATCAGCTCTGGCTTTGCGGGATGCATATCTCACTCTTTTCTCAAATCTAATTGGTCAATAAAGAAACAAGATTATTAGATCTTTACTTTTTTTCCTTTTCTTATTATAAAAGCAGTGATAGCACAACGTAACATAGAAATCATTGGACAGAATTTTAATACTCCTTTATACTAAAATTGATAGTCACATCATATTTAAGATGCCAGAAACAAGTTGTCAACTTATCTATACTATATATGCCCTTACTAAGAGTATGTGTAGTAAAATCATCTTATTACATTAATAATTATTAGAGTTTAAAAAATGTGAAGACTAATTGCAGATGAAGGGAGTGTATATATACAAGTGTTACTTCATGGAAGCAACTTCCAGCTGATGGATATCACATTATACCAATAAATAAATATTCAATGACTAAGATTCGAAGTTTGTATAGCAAGAGCTAAAGTAGTTTAATAATGAATCAAATTGAATCAAGTGCAACTCTTCTTCACAAATCAAAACAAAAAAATTGTTGACTTTTCCTCTCCTTGTCCCAACCAAAAGCTGACATGTGTGAGTCCCAGGATCAAAAGGCTCACATGCAACCAAAC
The DNA here is from genome assembly GCF_001683475.1 of Chenopodium quinoa. Classification (NCBI taxonomy): domain Eukaryota; kingdom Viridiplantae; phylum Streptophyta; class Magnoliopsida; order Caryophyllales; family Amaranthaceae; genus Chenopodium; species Chenopodium quinoa. The sequence goes on along the minus strand of NW_018745286.1, from coordinate 3,483,797 downwards.
TCAACCAGCAACTCAGCTCTTATGAGGCTCGCAGGTTGCAGGAATTAATACTCTGCTCATTTAACAGCCTCCATGCAACCAACCCTGTAGCTCAGCTTTGACAAGGAATAAGGATTAAACAAACCCTTCAAACTCAAGGTTAGTCAACCTTTAACTACTCCCTTTCTCCATTCCCCTTTCCACTCAATCCAACACTAAAAAATCATTAAAAGTGGGCAGGCGTTCTCTGTAACTCTTTTTCATAAACTTCCCCATTGTGGCATACTCCCCACAAAATTCATTTCACACCTCTTTCACTAATAAATCACCTTGCTTACAACTTGTGTCTACAAAACAAAGTGGAAAAACATCTGAATAATTCAACTAGATTAGGACTTTAGAAACTCCATGAGTCCAATTCTTTCCATAACCGCTCTGACCCCCACTAGTCCACTATGATACCTGTTTTCGTGAGGATTTAATTCCCCACTTACTAGTCTCCACTCACTACTAGTGACTATCTCTACTTACTAGCAACCATTTACAACTTATGATCGCCCCAAATATAGAATCCCATCACTTTGCAAGAGCCATCCACAACTTAAAGCCACCAAGCAGTGTAAGAAACAGCTCAAAATCTGTGCAATTAGAAGGTAGCTAACAGTAGAAAGATATTTTACAGTTTACTATTATGTGAAGCTCATATACATAGAACATTGTACTATTCTCTTCAAGAAGATGATTGATTTGTATCATGTTTGGATAGGATAATCATTTTGCAACAAAAATTGAATATAAAAACTCCTTTATGGGCTTTACATATGTATCACTCATTCCATTGGCAGTAGCCAACAATCAAAGGGCTGAAGCTCAACAATAGTGACAAAACCCAATGCCCCTTGAAGCAACCAATTATATAAACCCCCCCCCCCCCCGCCACGCACCCCACTCACCTGATGTACTACGAATACCACATCAAGGCATCCACTACTCTCCACCATAAACTCTTCCCTCTCCCTTCTTCCACCTACTCAAACATTTTTCAATCCCACCACCACTTTAGCTTGTGTGGGTCATTTTTATATCCAGGAGGACTTTTCTTATAGATTTAGCTACATATGGTAATCAAGTAAGTCCTAACATCATACTCTACAAAGTGCTTTATCTGGTTCATGAATTGTAGAATTTTTAGAAAACAAGAAAATTTAATTCTGATCAAGATAAATTAATGCTCCTATGTATTTCTTTTGGCAATTTTTTTGGCGGGTAGAATATCAAATAATTTTCAGAACAAGGGAAACCCATAATCATGAACAAATCAAATTTCCTTGGGTAAAAAATATACTATTAGCTTCAATCCTTTCCAAAATGAAGCAATTTTATATCAAGATAAGAGAAAAAATTTCAACTTTCAATGAAAATATATTGTAGCTGAATAAGAAAACTACTTTAAAAAACTATTACAAGCAGATAGCTAGAAGCCAAGTCACTTCACCTTATAATAGTGAAATTTCTATTTTTTAGCTTTTATTATAATACCTCAATTTATTTAAGTTATTTATAGTTACAATTAGCACCGATTTCAAGGAGAGTTGAAAAGAGGGAGCAAGTGGGCCATGTGTGAAACAAAGTATGAGATATAATGTTGAAAGTACATTTTATGGAAGAAATAAAGCTTGACAAAAGGACACGCTTATTGTGTTGGTAGAGAATTAATGAAAACAAGAACAAGAATGAAAAGGGTCATATTCAAGAGTTTTGAAAATTGGATGATACTAACAATTTTTATGTCTTATTATTGTAGGATATTCTAGGGAAGTTCTAGGAAAGTCAAAATAGGCATTTGGGAATATGTTACTAAGATTGTCGTACGCCCCAAGATTCAAATAGACTGTGTTACGATACCCAAATCTTTAATTCGCTGGAGCACCAGTTGGAAATCATTGTGGGTTATAAATAACATCTACCACCTATTTTATTTTCAAGGCATCCTACGCCACATCAGAAAAATTGATTGATGGCTATTAAATGTTTCTCTGTACTTGTTTTCATTCAATCTCCTCTATTTTGACTTCTTCCCCTCTACTTATTATACTTCCTCAGCCCTCCTCCAACATCTAGCCTGAACCCCTATTGTTTCTCATCTTTTCACTCTCTCTCTGTCCTGTCCACTCTCTTCTGTAGATGGCTTACCTCAAAGATGAGAGAGATGAGAATTTAAACCATTTCTTATCAAGACCTTTATAATGCAGGTGCTCCTATTCAACAATTTGCTCATTTGCTGACACGCAAATAAAACTAATAGCATGCAGCTGAATGTCATGGATCTTAAGGCAATGAAACTTTGACTCCATGGGAAATGAACAATTCTCTCAGCTATAGGAAAAACTGCCTATATATGAACGAACTAATCTGAAGTACTATTGTAGATAATCTCCTTCCTTCCAATAAAAGTTTCTTTAATAATAGATTTGATAGAAATTTCCAAGTTCTGTACGAAAGAAACCAATTTCCTTTCACTTTAACAAAATAACCTTCAATAACCCTTTTCCCAAAGCCCTGATCCTCATTAGCTCTACAAAATTAACCAGATTCAGCAAGATTCCAGACTTCACTTCTCTACCAAAAAAAAAAAAAAAAAAAAAAAAAAAAAAAAAAAAAAAAAAAAAAAAAAAAACCTAACCTAAAGATATGTTACCAGCAACCAATATAAAGCAATACAAGCTTGCTTCTCTCTTGCTTCAATAACAAGATTTGGTCATGAAGGATGTTTTAGTGAATTCCAATGATAAGATTGCAATCAGGATCATGGTCACAGTTGTAGAATTTTAATCATCAAAAAAAAAAAAAAAACAGTTGTAGAAGCGACATCATGCTATTGCATTGCAATATGAATTGACCAATAAAAAATTTACCACTTTATCATTATATAATTGAAAATACACCTTACAAAACCTTTTAACCATATTTTGGAAAGAATGGAGATAATCAATACAACATATATACTAATATACCTGTGTGAAGTTATTTTAAACTTCCTCCATTCCAGAATAAATGCAACATATCTATTTTTAGAGGTCAAACTTCATATACTTAGATCAAGAATTTACACCAATGTATGAGAAAATGTACAATCATGTGAGCTCTTATTAAATTCGTCTCATGCGAAGTTTTAAAATGTCAAGTTGTCAATATATCATAGATTTTACTGATACAATTAGATATAATTGGTCAAAGTACCAGAACATGAGAAAACGATTGTTGCAATTCTATTGTAATGAAGTATTCAGTTCAATAGTATAATTACACAAACATCCTTAATAACGGATGCTAATGGCGGATGAAGTTACAGAGCAGTGTGTAACAGATGAAGCAGTGGCGGAAGCATTTGAATATCCAAAAAGAATGGTCTAGACATATGGAAATTGCCTTTATTTTAACTCGATGTTGACACCTTATTAGTTATGTACATTATATGGCTCACTAGACTATTGTAATATTGTTCACTTGTAGTAGTGGACTGATGGAGAATACATTCTGGAGGAAACCATGACAAAAGTAGAAAGTTCATGAACCATAGATATGCTGACTAGACTATCATTCTCCTGTAGTGGACAGATGGAGATTTTGATGATATGCACCAGAAAAGAAATTATCAAAATACTCATCAATTGCTAAATCTGACCCCACACTAAGCTCTTTCCTCTTTTCATGAAAGTTTTATTAACCGTTCTTTTTGTCTTTTACTATTAATAATCGAGTAACTTTAGGGACATGACATTGCCAGATTAATCTCACGTCTAAACCTTCTAAATATGGAAGAGAAAGACAATGGAAAAAGCTTAAGGAAAAACAGGGACAACTGTAATAGTTAATATATATATCAAAAGGTCCCAGGTAACTGCTTTTAGTGAATTCAACAACAGCAATAAACTGCAGGCTCAGTGACAAGGAAACCTTCAGTTGAGGTTTGTGTCAACTATCAAGTGTCTTTCAAAATGGAGAACTTAAGGCAAGGGGGAACAAAAAACTTGTGGGATTAAGCTTGTTTGTCGATCATGAGTTTGTTATGTAAGAAGAATTGATATGATCCTTTGGGACTAAGTATCTTAGTTTATTCTTTGGGTAGAGATTCCAACTAATATACTCCCTCTATTCTTTTTATGTTCTACTCAGTTACCATGGATATGCAAATTAAGAAAATATTGAAGAACGTGAGTGGGTGTAATTGTAAGATAAAATAGGATAAAGTAAGAGAGAATGAAAAAAGGTAAGAAAAAGGTGAATAAAGTAAGAGAGAGAGTGTGAAAATATGTAATTATTGTAGGATTAAAGAGGTAAGATGGTAAAAGGAGTATACCAAAAATTGAATAATGCAAAGTGAGTTGAACAAAGAAGAACAGACCAAAATGGAAAGTGAGCAGAACAAGGGAGTATATTTTATCATATTTTCCAGGGTTCATTCTACACTGTCTCTTTCTAATTAGAGCTCTTCTATTTACTTTTTCTTTGAAGTAAGACACCTGATCCATTTCCAAACCCTTTTGATTTAAGAATAAAGACCTTTTTTCTTTATCTAACATACAACATATGGCAACAGATAAACAGGGCATATTAACCAGAACTTCAATGAGCAGACAGTCCAAAGGAATTAATATCATCTGCACAACAACATTAAGAACACAATGGAATTTTAGAAATAGAATATCCATCAAAAAACAAAACTAGCTTTCACCAGATACTTACTTTCGGGCCTTCTTTTTCTCCTTGTATCGCATAACAGCTTCGGTTCGACTGGTGGACTGGATTGAACTATCCGGACAAGGAGGGCACCAGGGTGGCTCTCCAAGTAAAAGCATTGAAGAAGCCCCACAGTCTTGATAATCCCCACCACTGCTTTCTCCAGTAACGCCAGAAAAAGATAGATTGGAATGGGCTTGCTTTGCAGCAATACCAGGGTTTGGTTCAGTTTTGACACTCATCATTGAATCAGCAGAAGCTACATTGCTGCATGCGGGCTGCACTTGGCCGGTGTTTCCAGCAGATGCTCCCTGAGTTGTATCAAAATATCATAACCATCATCATTATTAAGAGCAGATACCTAGTCAAGAACATGCATTGCACAAAGTAATTTACAAAAAAAGGAATAATAAGTGACAATTCTGACAAAATTAAATTTATCAAATTAATTATTCACCAATTTTACATAGTACATGATTTGATTCAATATGTGGTATGGGAACAGGGACATGGGACACCAGTTGCGGAGATGATAGGCCATAAATCACAATCATCACCATTATAATCAATTATTAATCAATTGATCAAGGATACCTCAATTCAGTTGTAGTTTGGTTTTAATTCAGCTGTAAGGAGTAACTAGGAGATAGGAGATAGGAGCTACTGAGCTAGGAAGACCAAACAAAGGAGCAGGAGATGGGAACATGGAGAGTGAGAATGAAGGAAATAAGTCCATTAAAAAATGGTTTTATTCCCAGACTTGCATTCTATACAAACTGATTCAACTGCCAATTTGATGACTTTTTTTTTTTTTTTTTTTGACGTGGGTGTATTCTTCTTATGATGTAATCACATGAGAAACCACTTTTCATACATTGGAAGGTGACTGTTAAGTTATGGAATAGTTTATAGCAGGTCAAAGGATTCAGTGCACTTCATCAACATTTATTTTGAACCATTTGCATGCTAAGAATGCCTTTTGTGAAAGTTATAAGCCTATAAGGGAAGAGACTTCCTATGAAGGTTAAAAAGTATAGCAATTTGTTCAGATTTTGTAGCTTGAGCAGCATAATAGGATGTGCTAATAGAAGTACAGGGTGTGAGTAGTTTGTGGAATAAAGTGATTATCTTGCTTCCATTGCATGCCCCCTCTGTGAGGTTTCCATTTTTTGTAATGATGTTCTATGAGGTTAGCACGAATTTTATTAAATTGATTTTTTTAAAAAAACTGATGTGATTTTGGCTAAAAAGGATTGGTAACATAATGGAGGCACAAAGCATTTGTCTAGATTGATAAGTAGTTTATATGTAAAGTAGATGTATATATAGGTCTGATATTTGAAATTGAATTAGCAAGGCAGCAAGCCAATCGAGCAGAAGTTTATTATTTTCATAGATCATACTTGTTTCGGGGTTTTCTGATGTCCTGCGGGAGAGTTACAATTCCGAGACTGGAACCGGACGCCTGTACCTGCAAAACAAACGGATGCTCCGGATGATTGGAGATCCGCCTCCGACGGTCAAGTTAGTACTTGATTAAGGAGTAATTAATGCGGAAATTAAAGTGATTGGGTCTCTCTAGGTGAGAGTGTTTAATGTGTGTAATCTGCGTTTTTTTTGCGTCCCCCCCTTAATGAGGATTAAGGGAGGTATTTATAACCTCGGGAAACGTGCCAATCTAGGTTTAGGTTAACCTTGGGCTGATTGGGCTTCCCTCGGAAGTTGGGCCTAGGTGACCGGTTATCCCAGGTGTCATGGGAAGGACACGTGTCGTGTCGTAATTGGTCCATAGTGGACGGATCATTGCTTGACACGTGGCAGGCTCCTATTGGCCCATGTGACGGACACATGGCGGAACCTGATTGGTCCACTTGTCAGATGGTGATTGGTGGGGAAAAATCCCCTAATCATTTGCCCCTCACAGGTGGCACGTGACTGGTCACGTGTTACCTGTGACAGGTATCGCCCTGTAACAGGCGACGACCTGCTACAGGTGTTACTCGGCGAGAGGCCGAGAGATTCTCCCGCCAAAATTTTGAATTCTGGAAGTGACCCTTCGCCTTCTCACTTCGCCTATATAAAGGAGTGTTGACTTCGGTCATTTTCACACTTGAAAACTTTGTGAGAGAACATTCGGACCCCTGAACTTGCTCTGACATTTTGGACCCTTTCTGCCTACCGTCTGCTCTGACAAGCCGACTGCAAAGGATTTTCAGAACTTCATCAATCGTCACTCGTTCAGGTAACCGTCGGTTCTCTTACTCTTAATTTTCTCTTTACTTTATTCTTTTTTGAAATGGCACCACGGAAGCACACGACACGACCTAGGTTAGTGATCAGCCGGTCACCGGGGACGGCTGAATCTAGGACTAGGAGTGCCGCCTGCCCTTTTCTGGACCCATCTTTGCCCTTTATACAAAGTCCGACTGTATCTGTGTCTATGCAGAGCATGATGGCCAGAACAAAAAAGACTGCCATGATCTCAAACTCAGACGGCTCCTCCCACAGGGTGCCGATTAGTGAAACATCTGACCAGGCGCCAGATGTGGAAGTGAAACAAAGCGGCTTGAACGCCAACAGTTCTGAGGGAGGAGTCAAAGTGACCCCTTCCCATTTTACAGTTGACAATTCTACATTCTCTCCTGCTCCTTTTAAAGGAGAGGAGGCGGGCCCCTCCGGGAGAGGGGAGGAGTCGTCCTCTTCGGACTCGTCAGAGGACGATTCCAAGTCTAGCTCTTCTGGCCATGCTTCTCTGGACACAGAAGAGAAAAACAGTCGCCTACAAGAGGCGAGGCTTTCTCACGCAGTTGAGAAGGGGGACGATTGGGCGGAGCCATCCGCCTCTCACCGAGAGCAAAATACCCCCTACTACTGCACGGTACCTCGGGGCCGGATCACAGCCATGCAAGAGAAAGTGGAGAGCTTTATCGCAAACCACACAATGGGCCCCGGCTTTTTAGTGTTCGTGCCGGATCCAGAAGACACAGTCGTCTGGCCGGCTGGTACCAGTTATGATGGCGCCTGCTTTGGCTGCTACGAGGCGGCCATCAAGGCTGGGCTGCACTTCCCACTACATCCGGCTGTTCAGCCGATCTTGGATGGGTATGAGTTGGGGTTATGGCAGTTAGCCCCGAACTCCTGGGTCAACGTACTCGGCTATGTGGCCGGGTGCGAACTGCACGGGGTGGAGCCGAACTTCGAGGCTTTCGCCCACATGAACTACCTCAGCCGGACCCCTAAGGCAGGCGGTACCGGCTGGTATCAATTGACGAGCCACAGGGGCTACCTCATGACGAGAGGTAAAACAAACAAATGGAAGGACTGGCGGAGCACCTTCCTTATCATTGAGAGCTCAGACACAGAGCTGAACAAGCGCTTCAACAGGTGGAACAGGAATCCGCCCCTTCTTGCAGGCGGCCGCAGCATGCCGCCTGTTCCCCCCAAGGCTAAGAAAGAGATCCTAGATAAAGGAGAGCCGAAGGTGAACTCTACTTCAGGGGTACGAGAGCAAGTACCCCTGCACTGCGTCCCGAGCTTCAAATGGCTCTACGACGAGTACTTTTTGGCCGCCTGTGGCCTCAGCAGTCGGTGCTCAAGAGGTAGCCGGCCTGTCGAATACTCTGTTGTTCCGTGCATTTCTTGTTATAACTTTTATTAACTTTGCTAGTTGTTTTTGCAGCGGACGCCATGAGAAAAATTACCGCCTCCAAGACTGCGGCGACCATGTTGTGGGCCTCCATCATGCAACAGTCTTCAACCGACTCCCCCAACAAGGGGGCACCCTTGGTGGGCTTCGAACCTTTCACCCTCTTTTTGGAGTTGTGTTTATGCATATACTGACTCTTTTCTTCTTTTTTAGACGGGCGCTCCAAGAGCTTCTTCTTCCCAACAGCCGGACCCCAAGGCCCGGAGGACGACTGTTGCGAGCTCTCCTGGTTCTGCCAGGAAACATGCAGCGGCTGAGAAACAGTCGGCCACTTCTTCTAAAACTCCAGCTGGGCCACCTAGAAGTATGAAATTGTCCTTGTAAATTTTAGACTTGCTCCCTTCTTTACTAGGTCTAATCCGTTTGTTTATGCTTGATGCAGCCGGCCCTCAGGAGCCTGACTTGGTCGAGGTGGCCAAGTCATGATCAAGGTCGTTCCTCCAGCTGAAAGGGAGGCGGTCAGGGGTGTCGGCACCCTTGACCTAGACGGGATTGCAGGGGTCCTTGCTGAGGTATACTTAGCATATTTTTGAGTATTTGAATTCCAGGACGCCTGTTTTCTTTTTTGTTTGGAAACTGACGCCTGTTCCCCTTTTTACTTAGGCCCTGCTCCGAGTGAACGGCCTTCGCAAGCCGCTTGACCGGAAGAACAAAGAGGTAAAGGCTGCAAAAGCTATGGCCGCCTCTGACTGTGATAAGGCAATGTTTCAAATTGCCCAAAATGAAGTTCTGACCATTGATATTCTTTATTATCAGGCGCAGGCTACCGCCGCTATCCGGGCTCAGTTAGAGGCGGCCCAAAAGAGGAATAGCGAGCTGGAGGCGACCATCAACAACCTCAAGGCCGAGCTGAGACCTCTTCGCCAAAAGATGTCCTCATACGAAACCTTAGAGAAATCCTTGGCGAGCGTAAAGGAACGCCTGGTGACCCAGGAGAAGAGTCTTACTTAGGAGCTCTCGGAAAAGGCCGAGCAAGAAAAGAAAGAGCTGGTCCGGGAGATGATGGAAGACTCTGCTCAAATCCAGCGCATGACTTGGGGCCGCCTCTTCCCCAATGCCGACTTTGCCTCATGGGAAAAAACGTACCGCCAGTGTTCTGATAGATATAATCAAGAGATCCTGGCGGCTGCTGAGGAAGAGGCGTTGGAGGAGGAGGAGCACCCGGTAGTGGCGCTTGTGCCGCTTGGGGGTAATGCATCAAAGAAGGATGCAGCTGAAGCCGAGTCCAGCAAGAAGAGTGCTGACCAGGCGGCAGCTGCTAATATTGAAGATCTGCCCCCTTCTTAAGCTTTATGTCTTCTTTCCACGGCCTGCGTGCCGTTTGTTTGTATTTACCCAGCCAGGGGGCAGGGCTCTGAATATTTTGCCGGTCTTTAATGACCGGCTTCCTTTTAATGAATATTTTTGTTTTGCTTCAAATTTGTTCAAGTATTGAATATTCTGATATCCAATTGTACACTATACCGACTGTTTTACATGGCCGATAGTTGCAGACAGGTACGGATAGTTAGTCACGCCGCCTATGCCCCTGGACGACTGGTTGTCTGTTTCCAGGCTAGACGATCAGTCGGCCATTTATCCAATCGGTATTCGAACCATCTTAAAGACTAGATCCCTTTTAGGCAGGCGGTTCTGTCCTTTGTAAAATTAACCAAGTAGGAAAGTGGTTTCCTACTTGTCATGTTTTTAGGCTAGAGACTTTAGGCCGTCTAGGCCGACTGTTCCCCGCCATATTTAATCTAGTGTGAACAGGTGTTATATGAACACCTTTTTAGTTTCATACTAAATTTTTAAGGAGTAACCAAGTAAACATGATTGTTACCTAGTCGCCAAGTAACTGAGTAGTAGAGGTATCAAGCGGTTGGTACCGGTTGTTCCCCTTTATTCGCCAATGTTTGTTGGCTTTTAACTCATAGGTTGTTAACCTAGCAGGAGTAGTGGTTGAGAGCCCCTGTTTGCTAAAAACAGGCGGACGACTCATACCTTTTAGGCTCCATACTAAGTTTGAGAGGGTGACTATGAGTTAACTTTGGTGTTACTCAGTCGCCGTCACTCCTGCTTGAGTAGTAAAGATACCAGGCGGCGGAGACCGGCTGAACCTTTTGATTCGCCAATGTTTGTTGGCTATTAACTCAAGAGGTACCCCCTGCATTTATCCAAAGTAATACAGGCGGTCATCTGACTCAGATGTCAACTGCTACCACTGGTTTGGTTAGTGATAGAGTTATCCTTGTCTCAAAAACGGCTACGTGGTTGCCCTTGGGGGCAGTCGTATAGGTGCCGTGTAATTAGTTTATAGAGCAATGTTCCACCCAAAAGGGAGCTGCTCTCTGCGACGAATTTCATCCGGAGGGATGCCGCCGGACGCCTGCTATGATGTTGGGACAGGTCGTATTAGTTTTGAAGATTGGATCAGTTGGCTTGGCGCCTGGTCTGATCATTCGGCTTGTGGCCTTGGTTAGTTCTTGGTGAACGTATGTGCTAAGTAAGAGGAGGGTAGCCGCCTATTTAGGCACAGGGTCGGCCAGGCCCTGATCATTTTTAGCTAAGTATAAGGGGGGTGGCTGTGTGCTTTGGAACCAGTCGGCCCTCTTCTATGGAGAGTAGCCGACTATATGTCCAGACGGCATGACCCTATGGTGATAGAGTAAAATATTCAATAGAGAGTAGCCGACTGTAAAGGTACAGGCGGCATGCCCCTCTGAAGATAGAGTAAAATACTCAATGGAGAGTAGCCGACTGTAAAGGTACAGGCGGCATGCCCCTCTGAAGATAAAGTGAAATACTCAAAGGAGAGCAGGCGACTGTAAATGTATAGGCGGCCTGCCCCTCTTAAGTAGGAATAAAAATTGAACATGGAGAGTAGCCGACTGTTTATCAGTAGGCATGCCCCTCTTCAGTAAAAATGAAAACTGAGTATGGAGAGTAGCCGACTGTTTGTTAGTAGGCGAGCCCCTCTTAGTACAAAATTGAATGAAACAACAAACTTTAATTAAGTAGCCCTTGACTATTTACATCATTCAAAAGAAATATTTCTTAAGATTATCTACATTCCAAGTTCGAGGCAACGGTTGTCCGTCTGGTGTTCCCAGACGGTAGGTACCGTCCCTGACCTCTTCACAGATTCGGTAGGGTCCTTCCCAGTTGGGAGTTAGTTTGCCAGACTCATTAGCCCTACCAACTGCTTCCATTTTTCTAAGTACAAAGTCCCCCACTTTGAGTGGACGCCTGTGTACTTCTTTGTTGTATGATCTAGTCATTCTCAGGCGGTAAATTTCATGGCGCAAGACAGCATTGCCCCTCCTTTCAGGAAGTGAGTCTAATGCCAGGCGCATGGCTTCCCAGTTTGCCTCTTCGTCATATAGCATTACTCGAAGAGTCGGCTCGTAGTGTTCGATTGGAAGAACATCTTCCGCACCATAAGTTAGGAGGAATGGAGTTTCTCCAGTCGCCCCTTTTTCAGTCGTCCTAATAGCCCAGAGAACATGTGGTAATTCATCCGCCCATAGGCCGCCTGCTCGTTCAATCTTTTTCTTGAGACCGTCTGAGATGATTTTATTAAAGGCTTCTACCTGGCCGTTTGCTTGTGGACGGCCGACAGATGCAAAGTAGTGTGCAATTCCTTGGTCACCCAACCAGCTTTTGAGAACAGGCGTCTCAAATTGGGGACCATTATCAAAAACCATAGACATGGGAACCCCGAACCGAGTGATGACATTTTTCCAAATGAATGAAATTACATCCTTCGTCTTGATTCCCTTTACAGCCTCTGCCTCTACCCATTTAGTGAAGTAGTCGACGGCAACAAGTATGTACCTCCTTCCGCCTGTAGCAGGCGTATATGGACCCAGAATATCCATGTCCCACTTAGCAAACGGTAGTGGGCTATGAATGGTAGTGAGGTCAGTAGCCGGACGGTGAATTAGTTGGCCAAACCTTTGGCACTTGTCACATTTTTTCACCATCTCCATCGCATCTGCTTCTAAAGTAGGCCAAAAGTAGCCCTGCCGCCTTGCCCGTTGAGCAAGCGTCCTACCGCCTATATGGGAAGCACAGTAACCAGAGTGAAGATCGTCCAGTATCTCTCGCCCCTTTTCTGGAGTAACACACTTTAAGAAGGGTTGAAGGTACCCCCTTTTGTGAAGTTCTCCCTTTATTATTTCAAAACTGGTTGCTCGTTTTTTCAGTGCTGCCGCCTGTTGATGATCATCCGGCAGGGTACCATTTGTCAGATATGCCCTGATTGGATCCATCCAGGTTGAGCTTCTGTCTAAGATTCCAATAGGTTCTTCCTCAATGCTTCTCCTCTCCATTACTTCCCAAAAAACAGTTCGAGGAGTATCACAGGAGGCGGATGATGCTAATTTTGAAAGTGCATCCGCCTGGTTGTTTTCTGATCTCGGCACTTGGGTCAGATGGAAATCCTCAAGGAAGCCGACTGCTTGTCGGACCGCCTGTAAATACTTGATCATGGCCGGATGGGTTGCTTCGTATTCGCCATTGTACTGACTCACTATCAATTGTGAATCGGAACAGGCGTCTATTTTTCTTGCTCCTGCCGCCTTGCACATGCGGATTCCGGCTAGTAAAGCTTCATATTCTGCCTCATTGTTTGAGGCCTGAAAACTGAAGCGTAAAGCATACTCGTACCTGTCGCCCTCTGGCGACTGGCGACTGACTCCTGCTCCACAACCATTTGAAGTAGAGCTTCCATCCACATATACCTTCCAGACTTGGTCTGTAACTTGAGAGTCAGGAGGACGAGTCATCTCAACAATAAAGTCAGCAAAGGCTTGCCCCTTCACTGCTTTTCTAGGCTCGAAAGTAACTTCGAGGCTCTGTATTTCTATGGCCCATTTCATCATTCGGCCTGACGACTCCATGATGGTCAGTGGCCGCTTGATAGGTTGGTCTGTATACACGACGACTGCATGTGCCAAAAAGTAGGGCTTCAATTTTTTAACAGCCATGAAGAGTGCAAGACCAAATTTCTCCACTAAGGGATACCTCAACTCGGCATTTTTCAGTACATGACTGACAAAGTAGACCGGGAGCTGACAGTCGTCTCTTTCAGCAAGGAGAACAGCGCTTAACGCATGATCCAGGTACATGTAGAGTACTTCTTTGGGCAAAGGGCTGACTAGCCTCGGCAAGGAATGCAAGTGAACTTTCAATTTCTGGAAGGCCGCCTCAGCATCCGGCCCCCATTCAAACCTTGCCTTTTTCTTAATTGCCTGGAAAAAGTATAGGCATTTGTCGCCTGATCGGCTTAGAAATCTTCCCAAGGCCGCCAGACAACCTGTTAACTTCTGAACCTCTCGGATAGTACGAGGCGACTGCATGTCGATGACCGCCTGCACCTTCTCAGGGTTCGCCTCTTTCGAAGTTATATGGTTATAGGTTTCAATTCAATAGATGAAAAAATAACATTTATGTATGAAAAGGAATCAATATTTAAAAAGTACTTGTTACCAAAACCATTTACGACGCTTCTTTTAAGGGATTCGTTTCCTGTTCCTTTTATGAAAGAATGGTATATATACGTTAAAAGTAACGGAGGGTGTGAAATAAGACATCGATTGAATGATCCAATGATCCACATTCAGAAGTCGTCATATAAACCAATTCGAACTAAAAAAAGAGTCCCTTATTCGTGGGAGTCTAAAGATCAAAAAGAATAAGGGCTAGCAGTATGGCAGAGAGTTGGAATTAATTCGAATGATAAGATCTCAAACAATAATCTGATTGATAAGGAATCCGAGAAAATTTCCCAGACTCAACTCCAAAGACACATTTCTTGGGATTGAGCATGACATGGTGCCGCCTGAGTGTGGCGAAAGTTTCTCGGAGGTCTGACAGATGATCTTTCTGAAGTTTAGACTTGACAATCATATCATCAATATATGCCTCGACATTTCTCCCAATCTGATCAAAGAACACAGTGTTTATCATTCGCTGGAAAGTGGCCGGGGCATTCTTAAGACCAAACGGCATGACCGTGTAACAGTATAACCCCTGATCAGTGACGAAGGCCGTCTTCTCCTGATCTTTCTTCCATAAAGGAATTTGATGGAAACTAGAGTAGGCGTCCATAAAGCTCATCAAAGCATGGCCGGCTGTTGAGTCGACCAGGTTATCAATTTTAGGCAGAGGGTAACTGTCTTTGGGGCACACCTTGTTTAAGTCTGTGTAGTCTACACACATTCGCCAGGTGCCATTCGGCTTTTTAACAAGCACCACATTTGCAACCCAGTCTGGGAAGTAACATTGCCGAATGAACCCTGCATCAAGTAATTTTTTAACTTCGGCGGCTGCCGCCTGACTTCTTTCTTCGCCATGGTTCCGCTTCTTTTGCCGTACCGGCTTCTTTTTCGGATCCACGGCCAGTTTATGTACCGCCAGATCAGGACTAATGCCTGGCATTTCATGGACTTCGAATGCAAAGATGTCCTTGTATTCTTTCAATAGTTTGTGAAAGTCGTCACCCAGGTCCCTTAGAGCAGTCGTCCCAACCTTGATTGTTCTGTCAGGACGCGAGTCATCTAACATCAGGTCCGTATGCTCACCAGCTGGCTGAGGGCGGAATTCATCCGACCGCTCCTCTGCCAATGATTGCTATTTTCTGTCTTTTCTTGCGGCCCCTGTCTGGGATGCCTTTCTCTTCTTGCCGCCTGCTTCTTGGACAGGCGCACTCTCCTTGACATTGTCAAGGTCTATTTTTCCACCACTCGACCCAGTGGCCATAACAGTGGGCTTGACATCCGAGAGATAGCACTCTCGGGCCATCCTCTGATCTCCCCTTAGGGACCCGACTGTTCCATTATCCCTCTCAAACTTGAGCAACATAAGAGATGGGATTATAACAGCCTTGGAATTATTCAGGGTTGGTCGTCCCAGAATCATGTTGTAGGCCGAGAGTTCTTCTACTACCAGGAACCGGACTACCATGTGTCGTCCTTCCCCTTTTTCGCCCAGGCGGATGGGTAAATCCACTCGTCCCACTGGGTGGACTCCTCCTCCTCCAAACCCTACTAAAGGGTGGGATGCCGGATGTATGCAATCAGTCTGATATTTTAGTTTCGACAGACATTTGCTACTGATGAGATCTGAGGAGCTTCCGGTATCTATGAGGATTCGGCCAACTCTCTGGTTGGCCACTTTACATTCAATAACGATAGGGTCGTCATGCGGCCCTCTTACCCCTCCTAGATCTTCTTCAGTAATGACAATCTCAGGAAATGAATATTTGGAGGGTCGTTCTTGGTGAACGAAATTTACATCTAACCGTCTGATGTTGTCTTTGTTGCCCCTAATAGTGGGGCCGCCTCCTGAGAAGTCGCCTGCAATGGTGTAGACGACTGCATCATCTGTATCGGAGCTGTCGGCCTGTTGATTCTTTTTGGTCGACTGCTTTTTCGAGGAAGTGTTCCCCGTAGATTTCTTGACATAAGTGTCAAGATCACCTTGCTCAGCCAGGCGGTCCAGATACCGCATGAGACTGATGCATTCATTGGTGTGATGACCAACATCTTCATGATAATCACAGAATTTTTCTTGGTTTCGATTGTTTACAGAACCCTTCATGGGGACCGGCTTCTCAATTGAGATCCGTCCCTTGATTTCCTTTAGGATAAATTGGCTATCCTTGTTAAACACATACTTTGGGGAGTATGGTTTGAATTCTTTTTTCTTCTTCTGGGACGGCTGTTTAGAGGAATCAGTTGCCCAGACCTCTTTTCTCTTCTCGTCTTTGTTTGACGACTGCTTCTGTCGTCCTTCTCTTTTGTCGGACCTTTTCCCGTCTGACTGCTTTACCGTACTACAAAGATCAGTCGCCTGTATATAGGCTTCCGCTTCAATCAAGGCCTCTTGAAGAGTCGCCACCCTCTTTCGGACCAAATCAAATTTGAAGGTCGACCCGTCTTTGAGACCTCTGAAAAAGTCAGTATAGGCTACTTCATCCGGTAACCCTTGAATCTGTATTCTCATCAGGTTAAACCGCCTGATGTAAGAACGAAGCCCCTCCTCACCCTGCTGAATTGTTCCTAAATCAAGGGTCGTCTTCTTCGCAGGGATGTTCATGGCGAAGTTGGAGGTGAATAAGTAAGCAAGCGTCTTGAAGTTATTTACACAACCAGTCGGCAGGTTGCCGAACCATTGTTGTGCGATTCCTTTGAGAGTCGCTGGGAAACACTTGCACCAAGTGGGATCATCCAACCCTTGAAGGTACATCAGGATGGTCTTCTGGGTTAGTAGTGCCGTCATAGGCGCCTACTAATACATTTTTCACTTTGGCCGGCTGAGCGGCTTCAGTAATTTCCTTGGAGAAGGCCGACGGCTGTGCACCAAGTCTAAGCAACCGTAGCTGCCAGTCCATAGGTTGGACATTTTTTGCTGCATGTCCATCAAACGGAGGTGGCTGTAAAAAATATTGTTGTTGCGGTACAAACGGTAAGTTTGGTACCGACTGGTCGCTATGAAAGCCGGACTGACGGGAGGTGCCGCCTGACTGACTCTCATGATACGACTGAGTATGCCTCATCGAGGTATTTCGCAGACTGTCTTGGAAGTTTGAAGTAGAGGCCGACTCTGACAATCGGTCACTCTTCTTCTGCTCTAGCAGTAGCCGAGCATCTATGTATGTTTTCCTCGACCCGTCCGCCTGAATATGACGAACAGGTTTCCTATTTCCTGGAGTAGGAAAACGGTATTTTGTGAAATCAAGGGCAGGTGGCTCCCACTTCCTAGATTTAGGATGAGGGGTCGCCTCTCGCCCTTGAACTGGCTTCCTCTTCCGTGAAGTGGAGGGTTTCTTAGCCGACTGCTCCTTGACCAGAGCAGGCGGCTTCTTGTTGATCAACTCTTGAATTTCTCCCTTGAAGTCCCTCATGAAGGTCATAAGTTCGTTCCTTGTGATGGGAGCAGACCCATCAGTCGGCTGCTGCCGAACAGGCGGTGCGCCTGCTGGCTCGCTTCCAGTTTGAAGATGTTCCCGTTCCCTCCTTTCGGTATGACGGGTACGTCGGGCCCTTAGGGTCCCGTCTGAAGCTGTGTGAGCTTCAACTTCAAATTCATTCTCAGTATCGTGGTCCGACTGAACTAGAGGGTCGTCTAGGGGACGTCTCTCTTCAGGAGCCGGTACAAACGTGGATGCCATCTCAGAAGTACTCTCCCCACAGACGGCGCCAAATGTTTCGGGGTTTTCTAATGTCTTGCGGGAGAGTTACAATTCCGAGACTGGAACCGGACGCCTGTACCTGCAAAACAAACGGATGCTCCGAATGATTGGAGATCCGCCTCCGACGGTCAAGTTAGTACTTGATTAAGGAGTAATTAATGCGGAAATTAAAGTGATTGGGTCTCTCTAGGTGAGAGTGTTTAATGTGTGTAATATGCGTTTTTTTTGCGTCCCCCCCTTAATGAGGATTAAGGGAGGTATTTATAACCTCGGGAAACGTGCCAATCTAGGTTTAGGTTAACCTTGGGCTGATTGGGCTTCCCTCGGAAGTTGGGCCTAGGTGACCGGTTATCCCAGGTGTCATGGGAAGGACACGTGTCGTGTCGTAATTGGTCCATAGTGGACGGATCATTGCTTGACACGTGGCAGGCTCCTATTGGCCCATGTGACGGACACATGGCGGAACCTGATTGGTCCACTTGTCAGATGGTGATTGGTGGGGAGAAATCCCCTAATCAATACTTATGTATTGTTGTGTCACTCAGAATTTACATGTAAAGTAGATGTATATATAGGTCTGATATTTGAAATTGAATTAGCAAGGCAGCAAGCAAATTGGGCAGAAGTTTATTCTTTTCATAGTTCATACTTATGTATTGTTCTCACTCAGACTCGCATACCCATGTCAGACACGTACATGTACATGAGTCAAAATCAGCAATTGAAGTATTGAACAAGAAATTCCACAATTTTGTTCTAGAATAAAGTGGCAGAGGTGTAGGGAATCTGACGTGAGTACTTTAGCCCTTTAGGTGAAATGAAAAGTCCCAGTAATAGACTAGAATAGTAGAATTGCAATAGCTCAGTGAGTAAACTGGCTAGATAAAATGGAATAAAACTAAAATCATCAATCCTAATTGCAACACAGATACTAATATAAAAAATTAAAGAGGTCCAAAATGAAGCAAACCTCAACACTGAATCCACCCTGGCCCTCAGAATCAGTTGTAGACAAGCCTTGTCTTCGAAACAAGCTGTTAATTCCACCATTCTCAAGAAGTTGTTCAGAGTGAGTAAGAGTAACACCAAAGAGCTCATCATAGTTTTCAAAATTTAAGTCAACCTCGTCCATGTCCAGGTCTGCAAGTGGGTCGTCTTCACAAATCCTTGGAACTCTATTAGTAGAGTTAAACAACTGCACACAAGTTTGAGAGAAAAAAAAAAAAGTCACATGCAATCCAGGCAATAAACAGCCCAGAAAATTGAAAACAACAAAGTGATTGAAATGCAACTAGTAAGAATCTGATCCAAAAAACTTAGGACTCTAACCATATAATATAAAAGAAAATTGAAGGGGGGACTGGGGAGGGGGAAGTTTAATTGAAGGACACTAACCTCCCTAGGTTGAGACAGCATTTTGAATTGTAGTCAACAAAAAAAGCTTTACCAATGACAATGACAATGACAGTTGGATTATTTCATTTTCAGATTTTCAAAGTGCCAATGTGATATTTCATACATCATATATGATTTAAGCAAAGCTCAATTTTCAAAAAATTAAGAGTGATTATTAGCTTCATGACTCTAATCTTGATTCTCCAAGCGGTAACTAGTGAAACATGTGTTCATTGTTTGGGAAAAAGAATGGCAATTTTAACAATCAAGATAAGTTCTAGCAATAATGATATAGATTTTCCTAAATATCAGATATTGTTAGCTTCTGCTGGGAGCATGGGACTATACCAGTGCCAGTGAATTCATTATATTACTAGCAGCGTGTAATGTGCTGTTTGTTTGAATAGATCACTCTCCCAGAAGACTTTGATACCAGAATTCTAAAATTTCTTGTTTTGATTCATCGACATCATCACATTATTAACTACAAGATTCTTGGAAAATTTTGAACCAGATAAAGCTGTTGCTGCATGTTTTTTCTGTCCAAATTTCTAATTAAAAGATCAGGAGTTATGGTTACCTTAGAGGATTCTGCACGTTCATGTTGGTCAGGACATTCACGTGAAACAAATTCGGTAATAGATGCAGGTCCATACCAAACACTAGATTTATTAATATTTTGCAGATCATTCCCAGCCACCACATCCATTGCATCTTGGCCATCGTCTTCACCCACAGGATCCAAGTTATTCTTTGCACCGCTTTCAGATATACTCAATAAACCTATTCCCTCTGGACATGTAGAATTGTCTGATGAAGGGAGAGGATCCAAGATAAATGACCAGATTTTGGAGAGCTCTGCTGCTGATGGGCATCCAGAATAATAACTTATACTTTGTTGTTTATGTAATGAAGAGGTTGTAGACCCATCATGTCCAACCATAAAACAATTCTGGCAAAGAGAGGCTCCTTCATCAATACATCTAACATAAGCAGGTTGAACATTACATCTTTCACAAACAAGGGTCCGAGAATGGCGCTTTGAAAGGGCATTTGCAGAATGAACATTCCGATCACAGGACAAGCACAAAAAAGCAGCATCAGACCGACAATACACCATTGATCTTTGCTCCCCACAATAATCACATATGTACCCCATGGTATCTCCTCTCAAGTTCAATTGATTAATCCAGTTCTCAGCCAAATTTGTGAGCTATGATTTATTCTCTCAGAGAAATTGTGATAGTGAAAAACTTGTTTATAACCTAACAAAATCACACAAAAAATTAAAAAATGAATGAATAAATTCATCAGCAATCAAAATCCTATTTCAATGCATCAAAGTTCCATATAAATGGTCAAAAGGAACAAACTAAACACCTGTTCAAAAAAAAAAAAAAAAAACCAAAAAAAAAGTTGACATAAATTTCGTTACATCCAAAATAACAACTTGACTCCAAAACAACAATCCCCACCCAAATAAAAACAAACCAACAACAGAAATTGAGGAAATCAGAAAATCATGTTTAAAAAATCAGCAACAGAAATTCAACAAGTTCCAGAAATTATAATTTGAACTCAGCAACGTGTACTCAGATAAATCAGAAATTATGTAAGAAATACAGCAACAGGAAACTCATAAAACAAAGATGAGCAACACATACCCAACAACAGGTACTCGGAAAGCAAAGCTAGGCAACAAGTACCCAGCAACAGGTACTCGAAATGTAAAGCCGGGTTACAAGTACCCAGTAACAGGTACATGGAAAGTAAGCCTGGCAGCAAGTACCCAACACAGGTACTCAGGCAACTAAAGTTAGGCAACAAGCACCCAACAACAGGTACTCGGAAAGTAACAAGAACCCAACAACAGGTTCTCGGAAAGTAAAGCTAGGCAACAAGTACACAGCAACAGGTACTCGGAATGTAAATCTGGGTTACAAGTACCCAACAACAGGTACTCAGGGAACTAAAGTTAGGCAACAAGTACCCAACAACAAGTACTCGGAAAGAACAAGTACCCAACAACAGGTACTCGGAAAGTAAAGCCGGGTTACAAGTAACCAATAACAAGTACATCCGTACATGGAGAATACAGCCCGGCAACGAGTAACAGACTAACAGGAACTCAGGAAAGTAAAGTCCGGCAACAACTACCCAACAACACATGTTCCGAAAGTAAAGTCCGGCAACAAGTAGTCAGAAAGTACAAATTTTAATCAAAAAGACACACTATTTAAGCATCTCCTGAATTTGAGCAATATAATTGTCTTAATTTTGCCATAAAAAGTATGAACTAAAAAGTTAAAAATCTAACATACACTTTCTCAGCTTTACAAAATCCTCCTGTAAACCAATATCAAATTCCTAAAATTGAACAAAAACAACTTTATCGTACAACATATTCCAATTAATAGCTCAATTTAATCTCTAACTTTGGAAATGATCGGATTAATTAACATCACAAAACAAACAAAAAAAATTACATAAACTTAAACTTCCACAAATTAACAACAACAAACAATTAAAAAAAATCAAGTACTGAAATTTGCAAAATTCAGAACATTATCAAGAGAATCAAATTACAGAAAAAAATAAATAAATAAAATAATAATAAAAAAAAATAAAAATAAAAAAAAAAAAAACAACAACAACAACAACAAATTATCAAAAAAATGAAAGAAATTACCAGGAATCTGGGAAGAAACATTAAAGCACCAACAAATCTGTTCGATTGAAAATATCTCCAAAAAATAATTTTTTTTTTAAAAAAATTGAAATACCAAAAAATACCAAAAAGACGACTCGAGAGGCTATATATCTCCTCTCTATCTGTTGTTGTGGGTCAGACGTCAGAGAGCAGCTCAAGTTAATAATAATATTAAAATAAATGAAAAAGGAAAAGAATTAAATAATAAAAAAAAGGTGGACCAATAAAGAAAAAACAAATAGAAAAAAAGAAATGTAAAATAAAAATGGGTGGGGAAGAATATCTGACATAAAGTGATAAAAAGTGCAATAAAAAGGGGGCCTACTTGGGTTCATGCGACAAATAAAAGGGTTAGTAGTTAGGACCCAACCCCTAGTGTGATGAATTACTGCTTCAATTTTTGGATACCCCATTTTATTTATTTTTTGATCTTTGGTAAAAGATCTACATACACGTGGGTTTCACTTAATTGGTATCGTAAATTAATACTTCCTCCGTTTTTTGAGTTAAGTACAAATATAGTCCCTAAATTATTGTATTCATTTATTTTTGGTTCCTTAATTACTGTTTCGGGTGTAAACAATAAGTTCTTCAGATGGACTTTATAAGTGGGCTGAAGACTAGATTTGGTCCAAGTGATAATTGGGACAAGGGTTTCCTGCACAGAAAACAAACGTAAACTGGTCTCGGGGGTGGTGCCGAGGAAGGTCCCACCGATGCTGAAATTAGTACAATGTTTCTTAGAGAGAAAATACTATGCAAGAGTGTTAAATGCTTGAGGCTTAATGTGGAAATACCTTGGAGGTGGAAAGTGTTAAGGCTTTTATACCTTGCATAAGAGATGCGCAAATTATAAGATCATCATGGTGCATCTAGTTCTATGTGAACCACCAGTAAATATACTCTATCTTCTCTCTCCTCCTCTACTCTCCTAATTTTTTATTTATCTCTCTTTTATTTTCTCTCTCTTTTATTTTTCTCTTTATTTAATTTTTTTCTCTCTTGAATTCGTTCATCATTCTTTTAATTGTATTCCTTCATCACCATTGTTGATCTCTATAGATTGAATTCCTTCATTACTATAGATTAAATTCAAATTTTGTTTTCTTCAACCTTCGATTTGAAGCTTTGTTAAAGGAATTTCCACAATGAAGTGAAGCTAAAAATGGTGGCTTCGTCGAGGAGAATGTGGTTAAGACGATGGAGATGATTATTTTTCGATGAGATTTCATTATCTAAATCACCATGGCTAGGTTTGAGTTTTGGAATATGTAGCTTTCATATTCTTTTGATTTTTTTTAGTCATATTTGTGTATTTTGGTATGAGCAGTTCTGTATTTCACTACTAGAAACAGGCCGATTTCCGACGGACCATTTCCGACGGACATGTTTTTCGTCGGAAATTTACGACGGAATTTTGTTCAGTCGGAAATTTACGACGGATTTCCTACGGAATAAAAATCCGTTGAAATTTATGGGCCTTCCGACGGATTATTTCGTCGGAACCGTAATGTTTCGACAGAAATAAAATCCGTCGGAGATTTCCGACGGAATATTCCGTCGAAACAATTATTTTCCGGCGGAAAATACATCTGTCAGAAATTTCCGACGGAATATAATAAAATAATAATAATAAAAAAAAACTAACCCTAAAAACCTTAAAAAAAACCCGGTTCTCCTCCCCCCCCCTTTTATTTCCCATTTCTCTCTCCTCTCCTCATCTGCCCGCCTCCATCTCTTCTCCTCTCTCTCTCTCTCTCCTCATTTCTCTTCTCCTTCCTCCTGCTCCTTTTCTCTTCTCTCTTTTCATTCTTTTTCTTTTCCTCCTCCTTCTTTTCTCTTCTCTCTCCGCATCCCTCACCGGCCATAGCACCGGCCTATCACTGAGCATAGCAACACGTATTTTCTCTCTCCTCTTCTCTCTCAAGCCCATCACTGGCCATAGCAACACCGAGTAACCACCGTCGCGAGGCACTGCACCAGTCTCAAGGTTTTTTTCTTTTTTTTTTAGATCTTGTAATTTAGGTATGGAATTGTAATATTAGTTTATAAAATTTATGATAAAATTGTATATTAATATATTTCTTTAAATTTTCGTTTGTTAATTATCGTTTTTGTTAATTTTTTTTATTGAAATTTTGATTAATATGTAGATCTGGTTTTTTTTTTTTTTTGTGGTAAAATTTTATTATGTTGTATTAATTTTCATATTTTTGGGGTTAATTTTCTGTTTTTTGGGGTTAATTTCGGCCTTTTTTGGGGTTAATGTTCAAAAAAAATTTTGTGGTAAAACGGCCTTTTCTGTCGGAATTCCATCGGAAATGGCCTGTTTTCTAGTAGTGTTTGATTATATTTTAGTATTTTGAACATTTTAAGTTCAAAATATGAACGTATGATACGTTTCCTGTAAATATATATTTTTACCGACATGTATTTTTGGAATTATGAACATCGTTATTGTAATTCTGAACATGTGATACATTACTTATGAACTTTTTTTTTCTCTCTCTTTTGTTTTAGATCTATGTATTTTTAATTTTATTAAAAAAATTTGGCATTCTCTACTTTATAATTTATATATCTGAACATTTGATTATTTTCATATGAAAATTAATTTTGTTTTCGATTTATGTATTTTTAAAACCTTTAAGTTAGTAATTATAAACTTATAATGTTAGATATTTGAACATGTATATGTTTTTTTATGAACATTTAAGTTATTCAACATATGAACATAAGTTAGTTTGGGTTAAGGAATTATGAACCTTAGTTGGTATTGGATATATAAAAAGAACATTTAGTATATTCCAAATGAATATTTTGTACATTATAATGAACATAAAAGAATTTATAATGAATTAAAATGATCTATTTTTTGTTAATAATTATATAAATAATGTTTTAAACTATAGTTTCTGAAAATGAACATATAAAATATGAACATGACACTATCAGAATTTGAACATATAATTTTTGAAAATAAACATTGATATTTTTAAAAATAATCATTACACTATTTTATAATGAGCATCAATAAATATGAATATGACAATACTCAAATTTGAACATATATATTTATTATTTGAAAATGAACATTGAAATTTTAAATATGATCACAACACTATTTTATAATGAACATCAATTTTATGAAAGAAGTTTGTCTGACTCGGGAATTCAATAGTTTTGTAATATAAACTGAGCATTTAGTGCATATAAAATGAACATTTCTTTATAAAATATGAACATATAAAATTGAATGTTTTTGTTCATTTTTTGTGACGTGTTCATATTTTTTTACTAAATGTTCATTTTTGTAAATTGTTCATATTTTTTTAGTAAATGTTCATATTATATAATTTGGTGCACCTAGAAATAGGTGCACTATGGTGCATGTAATAACTATTGTAAGAGATGGATAATGGTCTCTTTGGTCACATGGGCTTGCCACATGGAGTGGCTGCTTTAGTTGATTTATGGCATGCTATTTGGAGAGTTGAACCTTGAGGATATTTAAATCATTTATGAGCCGATCCAATTAGGCTAAATTGGACCTAAACAACTTGCCCCCTCGGACTTGGCTCATAAGTTTGACAAGGGTTTTGACTTACAATTTGGAGGGAAATAAATGATTTAATTAAATTCAATTTTTAGAGTTGTTAGGATGCTAACGTCCGTTTTGACATTTAAGTAGGAATATGGAGAGTTTAGTGGGTAGTTAATTTGAGAGGTAATTGGAAAGATGGAGTATTGAAGTGGAGTAAGTGGGGTTTTGAGGTGCGGACTCCCAGAATTCTCTAAGTTGGCAGGTATATACACCGCACATCCTATTCTCTCTTCTCATTTCAATTTTTTGCTAATCTTTACTCGATCGTTTCTTGTTAAACCGTCCCTTTTCACTCTCTTCCTTTTTTGCTTGTGCTCGGCTGTCCGCAGTTGGAAATTGAAATTCGCTGCTCAGAAGTTGCAGATCGGAAAATTCCGGATCTGAACAAGGTAATTTTTCGCATAAATTTTCCTGTATTTTCTTCATTTTTCGAGCTTTCCCCTTTTAACTCCACCGTCGAGGGACCCCGATATGGCCGGCGACAAGAGGAAGAAGAGGGTTGAGTCTGTCCCGGAGGAAGAGGAGGAGGAGGTGCCGCAACTGATACAACGGCGGAATCGTCCTCTAGCGATGATGCCTACCCACAGCAACCAAAAACCAGGTTTGCCGGAGGCTATGGTTGTTGCCAGTTCGAGCAATCCCGCCTTAAACGTTATTCCGCTCAGATCTCTTCCACCCAGGGCTTCGGATTAGGCTAATACTTATTGCGGAGATGAGGCTTCTTAATCTAGGTCGCTGCTCCCGAAGGAAATAGAGTGGCTAGACGAAGATAAGAACAATGGTCACTACAAGAAAAAAATTTATTTGCTGCGTTTCTCGCAATTCGCTGCTAATTAAAGTGTGTTTTCACTTCTTTTTAATAAAAAATATTAATTAGCAGGGGTTAATCATTTAAACCACTGCAAATCAATCCTATCTTCCTTAACCCCTAACCCTCATTCCTTACCCGCTGCAAATGTGGAGGTTGTCAAATAAAACAATTTTGATTCGACAAGATAACACCCAGAGAAGTGTACCCGACGGTGTAAGATACGCGTTTCTAACTCCTTTGTTTGTAAAACTGACTTTATTCTGCAGGTATCGGCGTTAAAAAGGATGATTTAGGATCGCAGAACAATCTGAATTATTCTCCGTCCTTATCGATCTACTTTGACTTTTGTTCTCGAAACTTACGTTTCTCCAAACTCAGTCAAATTGGGGGCTTCTGCAGACACCTGATTGTGTCTCCCCAAAATCCAAACCTAGTGATGAGTACCTTTCATGTCTTTGATTATCTAGTAGGTGAAGAGTTGAAGAGTCTCGTGAAATGTTTCCTAAAATGTTTTAATTCAAAATCATTCATTTCGTGCCTTTAAACCCAAAATCATTCATTTCGTGTTATTTTCATAGAAACATCCAAACCAGTCTATTTTGGTCCATGATCTTGGTCCAATGATTGTATAGTTGGATAGGGTATGAAAGCAGCTTTCCAACGATATATTATAAGCCCAAATCTGACTTAAAACGAATAAGTTATGACTAAAATACAAAATTGAGCCCAAACCGAGCCTTACCTGCGACCCAATGATCATGTGCAGGGTCCATTAACTTTAACCTCATTCCTAAACCAATTAGAATTGATTACAAGTTTCTAGAATCTTCTAGAAGGTTGTTTTCAATCCTAAATCCATTAGGATTTATTATTAGCTTCTAGAATCATCTAGAAGGTTCTAATTTATCCTGTTTTTGAAAAGATAAAGACTAAAGAATTGTAAATTAGATAAAACACTTGTTTTTTCAATGATTTTAATTCTAATAAAATTAGAATACGTACGAAAATTCGATTAACTCAATTTGATTGGAAGTTGGATTCCGTACGGATTCTATCTTCTAAAAATATCGCTGAGCGATAGAAATATCGAGTTGTGATAGCGCCTGTTTTACTCTAAGTCGGGTTCTGACTCTTTCCTGATCTTTTGACCCTCTTTTTTCCTTAAAAATAGAGGTCATTTCACCCTGTTTTCAATCATCAACAGGTTTGATCACCAACAATAATCTAATCCCTCTCTATAAGCTAAAAAGCTTCTTCTCTCTCTCTTTCTTAGCCTTAGCCTTAGCCTTAGCTTTAGCTTTATCCTAAACATGTTCCTAAACACATCTTTTGATATTTTTCCTAAACAAACCCCATTCGTCCTTCGCAAGCCTTGAATACTCCAAGCCCTTCTCGAAATTGCCTTCGACCTCGATGTGAAAGGTTGATCACTACAAGAAAACAGTTGAATTCCGACGGAATTTTTTTCGTCGGAAACATCGGAAAATCCGTCGGAAAACGGCCTTCCGTCGGAATTTCGTCGGAAACTATGTCTCGAAAAACACTTTGTAGGAAATTCGACGTTTTTCGAGGGAAATTCCGTCGGAAGCCACTTTTCCGACGGAATTTCTGACTCCGTCGAACCTGGTTTTGACTTTAACCACGAAATTCCGTCGCAAATTTTCGACGGAATTTTGCGTCGGTGTTGAAGTGGATTCCAATGGAAAGTTCCGTCGGAAAAGGAATATTCAGACGGAAATTTCCGTCGGAAACGGTATATTCTGACCGAAATTTCCGTCGGAAAATTCAATAAAAAAACAAAAAAAAAAACGCCGCCACCACCCCCACCACCAGCCCATACCACCAGCCCCCCTACCACCTTAACCCACCTCACCAGACCCACCCACCTACCACCTCACCTGAACCACCACCAGACCGAAACCCACCTCCCCACCTCCCCACCTCACTAGACCCACCTCCCCACCTACCACCTTAACCCACAACCAACCCAACCACCTGCCCCCATTGCCCAGCCCACCTACCACCTCACCAGACCCACCCACCAACCTCACCGAAACCCACCTCCCCACCTACCACCTTAACCCACCTCCCCACACCGAAACCCACCTCACCGAAACCACCCAAAACAACACCTCACCACCACCGAAACCCACCTCATTACCACCGAAACCCACCTCAACACCATCGAAACCCACCTCACCACCCAAAACAACCACCGAAAACACAAAAAAAAAACATAAAAAAAAATCCATAATTCACCAACACCATATATTTCAAAAAAATCAGAAAAATCAAAAACTTAATTAAAATCAAAATTAAGAAGAAAAAAAAGAGAAACATACCTTAATTTGACAAAAAAAAAAAACGCCGAAATTGGGTTTATAAGGTCAAATTCGACCATGAAAACTCTAGATATAGAGTTTTCATGATTGAATTTGATATGAAAACCTTGATTTTCATTGAAAATCTTGAAATCTTCATGAGTTGCAAAAGAAAACGAAACGAAAAAAAAGAAAGAGGGGAAGAGGAAAGAGAAACAGGGAAGAGGAGAGGAAGGAGAGGAAGGAGAAAGAGGGGAAGAGGAAAGAGTAGTTGCGCCGAGGAAAGGAGAACGCCGGAAAGAAAGGAGAAAGAGGGGAAGAGGAAAGAAGAGAGGAGAGAGTAAGAGAAAAGAGGCGGGGAGAGAGAAAGAGAAATAAGGTTTTTTTTAGGTTTTAAAGGGTTTTTTTTATTATTTAATTATTTTCCGACGGAATACTCCGTCTGAAATTTCCGACGGATTTTAATTCTGTAGGAAAATTAATGTTTCGACGGAATATTCCGTCGGAAACTTCATACGGATTTTATTTCCGTCAGAATATAAATTTTTCGACGGAATATTCCGTCGAAATGCCGATATATTCCAACGGAATATAAATCCGCCTGAATATATAGTATTTCCGACGGAATTTTGTGTCCGTCGGAATCTGGCCTTTTTCTTGCAGTGGATAGCTTTGAGGGTTTGGTCCCAAATCCATATTTCAATTCTTATTTGATTTATTTATTTGATTTACCCTTTCTTGAAGTTTACTAACGTGTGTATTGTTTTGATAGAAAGAGATATGAGACATCAAAGTTAGTAATTTGATTACTTAATTATTCCTTCAATATAGAAATCATGCTTACAATATTATTTTAATTCCTAGTATCATGTTAGGATAATGTTTTTATGAAATCTAGTATCATGTTTAGGCTAAAGCTTTGATCTTTATTATTTAGTGACATGCTAGGATTGTTATTAATCCATTTACTATCATGCCTAGGATCTTGCTAATCATATTTTGAGGATATTGTTATGATTTTTGTGTCAATAATTATACATTGCTTCATTATTCATGATTTATTGTTATTGCTTGATCATGCCCTTTTTGCAGGTTTAAAGAGAATTTGTACTTGAGATAACGCCTAATAAGATAATTAATAATTTGATTTAGGCTAATATGATTTTTAATTCAAGTGATCGCCAATAATAGATTTGATTGTGCATTAATAATCAACCAACGTAGGTTAAATATGGTTAGAATTAATTTGATGAATGTATGTTGATCGAAAAGTGCACACGAATATCCTAAGAATTAAGTGGAGACCGATTTAGGGCGGGTTCAATCTCTTTTAGGTTGGATTCGTACCATCATCCCCGAATATCTAGTCATGGTTCCGGACCACTATGGAGTTAGCGATCTTTGTGATCGTGAATGGGGTGTAACGTTCACGGGTAATAGTCAACCAACGTAGATTAAATATACTTAGAATTAATTTAATAAATGTATGTTGATCGAAAAGCGCACATGAATATCATAAGAATTAAGTGGAACCGATTTAGGGCGGGTTCAATCTCTTTTAGGTTGGATTCGTACCATCATCCCCGAATATCTAGTCATGGTTCCGGACCACTATGGAGTTAGCGATCTCTGTGATCGTGAATGGGGTGTAACCTTCACACCCGTGAACGGTTTACAAGTTCCTAAAACTTGTTGGCGACTCTTTTATCTCTAGCTTCTTTCCCTTTGGATGCCACCATGCTTAAGTGCATGATCACAATAAGACTCAAAGTTGAGTGTTGAAATATTCCCTACAGTTTTTGGTGACTCCACTGGGGAGGATTTCTATTTTGATTCCTGAAATTTATTTATGCAGTCGACTTAGAATGATTGGATGAGATTTAAAAGTTTCTAAATATTCATGTGCGTAATTTTGATTAACATTGTGGCATAAGCTTAAAAAGGTCCGCATTGGAAAGACCATCCGAAATGCGTCAAAAACATAGGATTTTTGCACGTAGGAAAAGTTGGAAATATTTTTCACAACTAGAATCGAAAATATACTACAAAAATTGGGAAATCCGAAGAACACAGAAAACTATCGCGACGCGCAGGAGCTGTTGCGAGACAGCAGTGTCTATTGCCATGCGATAGCTCTATCACGAAGCGATATGGTTATCGCTGCGCGATAGACCTTGTTTTTCTCACGCCGAGTTCTTTCAACATCGAGCCAGGAATCTGCCTTCTTGTTTTGACTGATTCTAGAACTGTCTCGCCAATTCTACTTCCTGATTGAGTTTTTCCTTCTTTTCTGAACCCATATGTGTTCTACATATGGCTTTAGCCCTTGGGAATTCACGCTCCATTTACCCAATCGAACGCTCCGTGCAACAACGGGTACATCCGAGTTTGTGAATTCACCAAACCATGGAAGCAAGTCTAACTTGTAGGGTCCCATCCATACGCGCAAACCCTTCCAAAGGTAAGGCTTCCGCGCAATGCATCCGGACTCATAACCGTGGACCCTATTTTGACTAACACAATCCTTGAACTTTAGAGAACTAGAGCCATGGTTAGGTTGCAAACTCATTACATCATGTTGTGACTATTTGACTACTTGTGCATATATTTACTTGTGATTAAACTAACCTTTTGTGTTGAGTTGTATTTGTAAATAAAGTCTTAGCACACTTAATGACTAAAAAAGACTTTTTTAATTAATTGGTTAATTAATTTGAAATAATAAAGTTTAAGTATACTTGACTTAGCAAGACTATAGGCTTACCCTTTCGAAAGAAATACCGAAAACAAATTAAACTAACGTTCCAATTTTGGCGCGGAAGTTTGGTTTGTGCCGCAGAACGCCAATTTCATCGCAACGCGATATAGTCAGCGCGCCGCGATGGTTCGGTTTTTTCTTTCCGAGTCTTCGTGTCGAGTCTAAATTTCATGATTAATTAATTTAACGTATAACCGAGGTCTTAACTTAGTTTTGGCTTAAGTCTAATCACATATTTAGTCTCATGGTCATTACACGAGTTTTGAACACATCACTTTCACTCACAAGTCCTAGCACACACTTTGTACATACTTTTTTCACACTATGACCATGTCTTAGGTCCATGCATGAGTCGTCCTTTCCGTCATTTGAGATAAGGGTCCATTCTATTCTCGAATTTTTCCATATCTTTCCACAAATACATTCTTTCCCTTGAAATCATTACATACTTTACACTTTCCTTCTTATAACACTTTCCACATTCTCTATCTTACCAGCATTCTCCATACATATCATTCCCCCCATACACTATGATCTTTCCCCATTTATGCGTGTTGAATCGAGTTCGAGTCATGTGATTGACCAAAAAAAAAAAAAAAAAAAAAATCTGAGTAATGATAAACACAAAGCATGAGGCAAGCTTCTCACTAAGATTTCATGCGTTCTTCTTATTTTTTTAAACCCTTCCCCAATAAGTCTAGCATAGGTACCCTCCATCTTTTTCCTAGATTCACTTTATGAGTTTGATTTCACCCTTTCCATTTCAATAAAATGAGCATTTATTTCTTTGCATATGATCATTGCAACAACAACAAAAAAAAAAAAAAAAAAAAAAAAAAAATGCCGAACTAAGCACAAGGTATACCTATGATTTGAGGCACCCCTTGCAGCCACATCATATCACCTTTACCCCTTTCAATTACATGATTCTTTCTTGATAAACCACTTTGTGTCTCGTCTAACGATAGACCTTTCATTTTTTCAACCTATATTTACCTAACCTTGGGATAGGATGGTGTGCAATTTATGCAATTTTCAAAGCTAAGAAGCTTGAGTGATTTTCCCAAAAATTTTAAAAGTCCAAAAATAGCAATAAAAGTGTGCAAAAAGGCAAGTGTTCCAATGTCTTTGATATGAACATGTCTAAAATGCATCTCTTATCGAGTGCTCGATACTGTGCCTGAAAACATGAATGCCAAGTGAGTGGTAGACTGCATGATCGGGATTGCCCACACTTATCCAAAGAAGATTTGAATACAAATCTTAAATGCAAAAAAAAAAGAAAATAAGTTTTAAAAATGAGAAACCTCAAGCATACAAAAACCAAGATTCAAATGCAAGGTTGCACACCACGGATGCTTATCTTGGGTCTTGAGCCTTTATCCCTTCTTCAACCTTTAGCCTAACCTCGTTACAACCCTTCAAAGACCTTCTTGAGGCATACATACACTTGTGCGAGGTTCGGCTAGAGCTACGTTCGCCTGATTCCTAACGGATACATAAGCAACCTCACATTGGGGTGCGACCGTAATAAAAATGCATTCTTTCATTCATATTCATGCATGATCATATCAAGGGATCTCTAATGCTCATCCCTATTAATTTAGAGCTAGACTTGGGGGCTTGATCCCTACTTTATTAGCCTACCCAGCCTAAGAGTCACTATCATTTGTCTCTTCTCAAAATATTCTTTCCACACCCTCAACCTTTGCAGCCTAACCTTAGTGTCACTTTCACACACATCACAAATACATAGCCAGATAATCCTTCCCTTAGGGACCCTTTTTCATGAAATCTTGATACAACTTTGAAGCATGCCTTGTCATCTTAGAATCACTCATTATCGTGACCATCATCATCACAAAGTATGAAGTACTTAGCCTCCGCGCCTAAGTTACCAAAGTACTTTCATTATCGAGTCATCACTTGGGATAGCCTAGGATGCTACAATCCTTTCCATGAGATATAACATCAATGCATACACTTAATTAAACTCATTCAACATGCACCTTCGCTTGATTCATTCTTTTCCTTTTAGGGAAGTTTAAAAACTTCATTTTTCACCTACCTTCATTCATTTTCACGTCTTTCTTTCTGGGAGAAAGTTGGTACCCTCTACAAAAACGACGGAATTTTTTTGCTTATTCTGCATTTTCGAGTCGCACGAACACAATCACAATACAATGCACATACAAGTCATGCACATTGAGTCATATCATATCACCACACTAAGTTGAGTCTACACACACGTGTCAAAACACATCAAGTCGATTTGAGTCAAGTACACCAAACCTTGAGTCAACCTCAAGTCAACCAACCACAATGAGTCAAACACACCAAGTCTTGGGTCAACCCCGAGAAAAACACCAGCAAAGTCCTTTGGCAATCTTTGATTTTATAGGATACACATATTCAACGAAGCTTTTGTTCGGAGACAATCGAGCAATCTCAACATTCATCGAAGCTCCTGTTCGCAGCCAATCGAACACCCTCAATAATCTTTTGAAGCTCCTGTTCGCAACCAACCTAACAATCTCAACAAGCGTTGAAGCTCCTGTTCGCATCCAATCGAACACTTTCATTTCAAGCTCTTTTGCTCAGAGACGTGTGGGCATCCTTTTCAAAGCTTTTTTGCTTAGAGACGCGTTG
The DNA here is from genome assembly GCF_001683475.1 of Chenopodium quinoa. Classification (NCBI taxonomy): domain Eukaryota; kingdom Viridiplantae; phylum Streptophyta; class Magnoliopsida; order Caryophyllales; family Amaranthaceae; genus Chenopodium; species Chenopodium quinoa. The sequence goes on along the minus strand of NW_018745286.1, from coordinate 3,449,946 downwards.
TGGGCATCCCTTTCAAGCTCTTTTGCTTAGAGACGCGTGGACATCCCTTCAAAAGCTCCCTTGTTTAGAGAACATTTCATCCAAAACTCCCTAGTTCAGAGACGAGTGAACATTTAATCAAAATCTCTTTTGTTCAGAGGCGAGTGAACATTCTTCCAAAGCTCTATTGTTCAGAGACGAGTGAACATTCTTCCAAAGCTCTTTTGTTCAGAGACGAGTGGACATCGACAGCGCTCCCTAAGAATGTGGAGGTTGTCAAACAAAACAATTTTGATTCGACAAGATAACACCCAGAGACGTGTACCCGACGATGCAAGATTCGCGTTTCTAACTCCTTTATTTGTAGAATTGACTTTTTTCTGCAGGTATCGACATTAAAAAGGATGATTTAGGATTGCAGAACGTTCAGAATCATGCTCCATCCCTATCGATCTACTTTGACTTTTGTTTTCAAAACTTACATTTCTCCAAACTCAGTCAAAGTGGGGGCTTCTGTAGACACCTGATTGTGTCTCCCCAAAAACCAAACCTAGTGATAAGTACCTTTCACGTCTTTGATTATCGAGATAGGTGAAGAGTTGAAGAGGCTTGTGAAATTCCCTTAAGCCTTGAAAATTTCTAACCTTTCCTGAAATGTTTTATTTCAAAAGCATTCATTTCGCGCCTTTAAACCCAAAATCATTCGTTTCATGTCCATTTCATTAGAACGTCCAAACCAGTTTATTTTGGTCCATGATCTCTGTCCAATGATTTTATAGTTGGATAAGGATTAAAAAGAGCTTTCCAACGATATATTATAAGCCCAAATCTGACTTAAAACGAATAAGTTATTGCCAAAATACTAAATTGAGCCCAAACCGATACTTACCTGCGACCCAATGATCATGTGGAAGGTCCATTAACCTTAACCTCATTCCTAAACCAATTAGGATTTATTACAAGTTTTTAGAATCTTCTAGAAGGTTGTTTTCAGTCCTAAATCCATTAGGATTTATTATTAGCTTCTAGAATCCTCTAGAAGGTTCTAATTATCCTATTTTTGAAAAGATAAAGACTAAAGAATTTTACATCGGATAAAAAACTTGTTTTTCAATGATTTTAATTCTGATAAAATTAGAATACATACGGAAATTCGATTAACCAAATTTGATTGGAAGTCGAATTCCGTACGGTTTCTATCTTCTAAAAATATCGCGTCGCGATAGCGCCTGTTTTACTCTGAGTTGGATTCTGACTCTTTTTTGATCTTTCACCCTCGTTTTTCCTTATAAATAGAGGTTGTTTCATCCCGTTTTCAATCATCAACAGGCTTGATCACCAACAATCATCTACCCCTCTCTATAAGCTAAAAGCTTCTTCTCTCTCGCTTTCTTAGCCTTAGCCTAAACACGTTCCTAATCACATCATTTGATAAATTTCCTAGCTAAAAAAACACCATTCATCCTTCACGTGCCTTGAATACTCCAAGCCCTTCTTGAAGTTGCCTTCGACCTCGACGTGAAAGGTTGATAGTTTTGAGGGTTTGGTCCCAAATCCATATTTTAATTCTTATTTGATTTATTTATTTGATTTACCCTTTCTTGAAGTTTACTAACGTGTGTATTGTTTTGATAGAAAGAGATATGAGGCATCAAAGTAAGTAATTTGATTACTTAATAATTCCTTCGACATAGAAATCGTGCTTAGAATATTATTTTAATTCCTAGTATCGTGTTAGGATGTTTTAATGATTTCTAGTATCATGTTAGAATATTATTTTAATTTCTAGTTTCATGTTAGGATGTTTTATGCTTTCTAATATCATGTTTAGGCTAAAACTTTGATCTTTATTATTTAGTGACATGCTAGGATTGTTATTAATCCATTTACTATCATGCCTAGGATCTTGCTAATTATATTTTGAGGATATTGTTATGATTGTTGTGTCAATAATTATACATTGCTTGATTATTCTTGATTTATTGTTATTGCTTGATTATGCCCTTTTTGTAGGTTTAAAGGGAATTTGTACTTGAAATCACGCCTAATAAGATAATTAATAATTTGGTTTAGGCTAATATGATTTTAATTCAAGTGATCGCCAATAATAGATTTGATTGTGCATTAATAATCAACCAACGTAGATTAAATATGCTTAGGATTAATTTGATGAATGTGTGTTGATCGAAAAGCGCACATGAATATCATAAGAATTAAGTGGAGACCGATTTAGGGCGGGTTCAATCTCTTTTAGGTTGGATTCGTACCATTATCCCCGAATATCTAATCATGGTTTCGGACCACTATGGAGTTAGCGATCTCTGTGATCGTGAATGGGGTGTAACCTTCACACCCGTGAACGATTTACAAGTTCCTAAAACTTGTTGGCGACTCTTTTATCTCTAGCTTCTTTCCCTTTGGACGCCACCATGCTTAAGTGCATGATCACAGTGAGGCTCAAAGTTGAGTGTTGAAATCTTCCCTACAAATGGCATCTTGAATTTTGTCCCCTATGATTGGTGGGTTAATAACGACGCCCTGTACAACTTTGCCGGGCAAATCAAAATTTTTTACGGCATCATGGATGAGAATGGGTATTGGTGTTGAATGCCGAAGCCAACTGATTGGATTCATAATCCTCCTGCCGGTATATCGGCGTATACGTCTGACAGTTGGAGTATGGGCTCCGCTTCCCTCTTCATAGGGGCGGATCTATGTTCAAGGTAATGCATGGGGTCAATTGACCCCACTTATTTTTTTTTCTTGTAAAATAAATTCTTGTTACAAATATTTGAAAGATGAAGAAATAATTATATGGGTCAATAATAAGCAATATAATATATATGTAGTTCATGTAATTTGTTAATTTATAAATAATTAAAATTTAATTTATTTAATTTTGATTTAATTTGAACCCATATATATAAAATGCTCGATTCGCCACTGCCTCTTCATCCCTTTGTAATTGGGGTGCTGAACGGGTACATGGTCGTAGAATAGGGAGTGCAAAGAGCTCCTTGGCACAGGGCCCTGATTATTAAAGGGCCTATTTTTTAATTTTTTTTTCAATTCTTATTTGATTTTTTTTAATGTTGCAAGAAGCCTCCTTATTTGTAATGCCCAACATTTTACCAATTACCAATTCCGAAGCTCATTTTCCTCCATTAATCCGTGCTCCCATATTAATTTCTAACACTTTCCATATTCTTCTATCAATTCAAATTAGTATTTTCACAATTACATCAATTCAATTCCATGATATTGTAATGCATATTTCTCCATTCCAAAATTTTCAACGGAAAAAAGTTGATTTCAGCCAAATTAAATACAAACGATTCGTATTCCGTAACAATGGCAATGAGCATTTGAGCAATTAATTTTGATTTTTCATAATTATTCTTATCAAATTGCTAATTATTTTTCCAATATATAAAGTATGGGTAATCCTATTGTGTACCGCCTAAATAATAGGTTTAAAAATAAAAATTTGTATAATTTTTGAATTATTAAGGGCCCATTTTTTAGTTTAGAATAGGGCCTCCAAAGTCTTTGCAACGGCCCTAAACGGGAACAACATTTCGTTGTCTCTGCTGACCCCACTAAGTATTCGAAAGCTGATGTCGTACTTGTGGGTGTGCTTGTTCCTCAGATTCAAGCCCAATATTTTCGTATTTCAGTGCATCCATAAGTTGACGGTGAACGTCCGTGCAAGAAAGGACGGTCCCGGCTGGTGGGTTATTGAGGATGAGAAGGGTTTTCTTTTAGCTTTTCCGAATGATTCCTTAGATAAGCTCTGGCTGTAATACCACGTATTTTTATTCGTATATTAATTTAAAGTATTATTATATGATGTGCTTAAACAATTTGAAATGAATTATTTATGGTATTTTAATAATTATAAAGGTTTATTTATTAAAAAACCCATTACTATTTATTTATTTGGTTTTGAAAATATTTTATTTCATTAATTTAGAAACATTGGGGCATATTTGATTTATAAAGGAGTTTTAAAGTCCAAAGGATTTGATTAAAGTCAATTACCAATTTGAATGGGAATGAGAATCATTAAGGTTAAAAAGGAAAATTAAGTTAGGAGGGTTTGAGAGGGAGTACAAATACCCATCTTACGAGTAAATTAGACTTTGTACAAGGTGGAGAATACCCAAAGGTAAACTCTCTTTCTCTCTCTTATTTTTCTTTCTCCCTTAATTTTTCCCCTCTCCCACACAAACACTCACACACACACGCACCACTAGGGTGGCCGGACACCACCACCACCACTTCCCACCGGCTGGCCACCGCCAAAAGCATTAACCGGTAGCAGCCCCTCCCTGGTGTGCATGCGTGCGGTGGTGTATAAAAAAAACTCTTCTCTTTGTTTTAAATTAATCTAGCTTTGTTTAATTGTTGATCTTGGGTGTGTGTGATGATTTTATGATGTTTTAATGATTATTAATATGTATATAATTTTCAAATTTGGTTTTGTGTGAAAAACCCCAAATTGTTAAACCCTAGGTTTCTAAATTGATGATTAATGAAGGAAGTTAATCATGGTTGATTAAAACTATTGAAATTAGTGTTTTTAAACTAAATTAAAGCAAGTTTAAGAGTTTTTATATTGCTAGAATTTTTATGTAAAGGCTAGAATTAAGTTTTCTTGAAAGTATTTTAATTACCCATTAATTGGGAATATAAGTAAGTGGTTTTAAGTAATTTTCAGCATGTTTTAGAAGGTTTAAAAGTGTTTTAAAGAGTGTATATACTGCTGAAAATTTAATATGAATAGGTATTAATGTCTCTTGGTATTTGTGGGTTGTAGGAGACTTCCAAGTGGGTGATTTCATATAGACGTGGCGATTTTGAGATCATATTCGAGGTATGTTCGCATACTCGATAATTATTTAAGTGTGTAGAATTGAAGCATGCAAATCGATTTTAAAGAGAGAAGCGAGTGTGAGGAAAGAGAAATGGTTGCTTGTCTTCAAGGTTCGAAGGAGAAATGTGGGCAATTTTCCAAGGAGAAGCGCTTGAACCTGTTTGGGTCGGCTCAGATTGCTTGTAGAGAGAGAAAATTGAGAAAAAAAGAGGTGGGTGAGTTGATTTCTTGGGTCTCGGGTTTGGGTCTTTTCAATGGGAATTTAGGGTTCGAAATGTTGCTGGTAATCAAATGGGGTTGCTTTCTGAGTTGAATTTGAGCTATGAAGTTACTAATTATAGAGGGTCCGAGCTATTGGGTGATAAAAATCAACCCAATTGATGTTATCCTATTTTTAATTTGATTGTTAAGGTGTAAAGAGAGTCGAAAAGGATAACGATGTAGACGAGATTTGTTAGAGTTCTTGCATAGAGCCAAAATGAGCAATGATGATGGAACATATTTTGGGTTGAAACTTATTGGGTGGTGAAGATGAATTTTGTCTGGTTTATACATGGAAACATTGTTGAATATATGAGTGGTTTTTCAGGTGTATAAGTGACATTATCAACATATTCTGTTTTCTAAGTATTGTCAAATTTGCTCTAATCTTATATATTTAGTTGTTTTCTTTGTCATTTCTATATTTGATTATTTGAATACTTAGCTTGCTTGGTAGGCTGAATTATGTACTTTATATTATTCATGAATGATGTGTGCAGATTGCAGTATTGAATGTTTGTATCTTAGTAAATTGATGCCTAGCAAGGTCTCGTGGTGATATTTGGGGAATAGATCAGATGGTTGTGTGGCTGCATCTTGTTGATTTGATGAATGTGTTTGAGAAGTAGATATGATTGTGTGAATGCATCTTGTTGATTTTGATGAATGTATTTGAGGAAGATATGGTTTTTTGAATGCTTCTTTTGGATTTTTATGAATGTATTTGAGGAATAGATATGGTTGTGTGAATGCTTCTTGTGGATTTTAATGAATGTTATTGGGATTTATCCATTTATACTTTATCTTGCTTCATCATAATGTTGATTGTGTATTCGTGTGTGCTCTGCTTCATTTGTGTGTGCTGCATTCTTTTGTGGGTTGGGAAAGATGTGAGAAAAGGAGAAGCTTTCATCTATGGCTTTTATGTTCTTTGTATTTTTGAAAATTTTGGAAGTTAAAAAGAACTACTTTAGTTGTTGGAAAGAGGCGGATGAACGGAAGAAGTTTAAAGTTTATTTATTACTTGTAAAACTTTTATTCTCAAGGCAAGATAAAGAGAATAAGGATAAAAATTTGGGGATTATAAACTGTTAAAATCTTCATACTTTAGCATGTATATGTCCTGATCAAACTTCCCATAGAAAAGGTTGTTTACAATAAACCCCCTTACTTAGAGAAGGAGCTTATATAAAGGCATTGGGTTTGGACTTTGGGCATTATTGCTGAATTTTCGAGAAGTTTCATGCGTACAATTTATCACCTTCATCTTATCTTATAATGGAGAGAAATAAACTTGTCAAGGTCCAATTAGACCCTAGGTTGTACGATTATGATGATCTTTCTGTGTCATTTGGAAAATAAATCTATTATCGCTAGGAATGAATTTCTATTTTCAATATTTTAAATTTTAATTAATAGAATTGGCTCAAGCTTTTATAAACTAATTGTACTTTGGAAGAGTTTAGAGGCAATGACTGTTGTTTGATTGAGCTTTAGATCTAATGTGTATAGCAATTCCAATGTTCTTTGGGATAGTTCCTGTGATTGACTTATTGATCTTGTAGCTGTTAAAGAATCTCTTGGTATCTTTTGGATCGACCTATTTTTCTATCAGTAGTTATCTTACTTATCTAGTATTTGGTTTACCAAATAGTCTTCTATGAAATCAAGAGACATCGTAGTCTGCTATTTTTTCTCCTACCCATGTTGAAGTGGTCTATAGCAATCTGCAGTTTCAAATTCGTCAACGTGCTACTATCTTTAGTTCCAGATTTTTTTCAAGCACCTTTGCCACACTATAGGTATTGTATTTCTTGGTTATTGCCAAGGTTGAGTGAAATTTGACCCCTTTTCTTAAATGAGAAATGTCTGATTTGTTTTATAGTGTGGTATATTTTATCTCTGGCTTATCTCATTAGCTGTAGTGCACAAAAGTTATGTAGATCCCATTTGATGACATGAAAGTCACTGTTATAATGCTCTTGCGTTAGTGAGCTAGATCTAAAGTTAACGGGCCTTATCTTTTGCTTTTTTTAGGTAGAGTAGGGTGTACCCTTACAAAATTCAGATGTGTGTGTGTCATGATGATTAGCAGGTCAATTTTATGTTACATCAGCAAATTATGATAATTACCTATTTATCTATGTTGCTAGTGTCATTTGTCAAATGTGTTAACTCTAATTCTTAAACTTAAGCATGTTGTTGTTTTGACTCAAGAATGTCAATGGATTTCTATTATCTGGTTGTGTGTATATTAATTGACTTTATAACCAATTGGTACCTCACAACTCAATATTTGGAGTTGGTTTTAGTATTTGTAAAGTTTTTTGGATGATAATGCTCTTTTCACTTCCATTTTGTTCATTTTCCCTATTATGCTACATGTGTTGATGTCACTCACTATTTTCTACTGCACCAACTAGTCATATATTATACTTCGGCATCAGAGCTAGACATTATTCAAGATATATCACGTACTTTCCCGTCTAATGTCTTCTTCCAGCAAAAGCATGGTCCTGGTTAGAGATCACTTTACATCATTCTAAAAGCATATTATGTTTATGACAGAGATGTTGGATATGTTCAGGTTTATTATGTCTTGTAACATCCTTTCAAGTGAGTACAATGTGTCAACTATAGATTTATTGATGTTTCTATTGTCTGGAATGCAGGGTATGGGGTTCATAGCTGGTTTACTACTTTATATGACTAAGGAAGATGAATTTTGGTTGTTGGTCACATTGCTTAAAGGAGTTGTTCTTGCCTTGATGGAAGGATTATATCTGGTAATATATGATTTTATGCATAAGTAATCGTATTGTTAGGTTGTAACCTTATATTTATGTTCTCATTCAATTGTGATTCTATATCACTTTTTGTTGCACTATCAATGCTCTCATTATGTTCTTTTAAACTAATGCCCATATGAAAAGTTAAAGCTAGAGCTACAGTTACCTTGTATATGTATTAACTTTGTGAAACTGTGCTAGACAGATTTGGATATTGACAGATTGATACATGAAAAGATGTATCTTGCCATTTGAGAAATTAGTCTTCGAATAATTCAATTGCTTCGTTTGGCTGCTTTATTATGAAGTTTCTCTTGAATCATCTTTTTAAACAGTTATTATTAATGCTGGAAATTTTACGGAATATTGTTGTGGCCATTGAAAATTTATCATTGAGGTAAAACACACAAGCTACAAGAAACCTTGATCATTTTCTAATTTGAGGTATTGTTATGTTTCTATGTTTTTTCCTTCATCAAATGTTAAAAGAAACGTAAAATAAACCAATTGTTTAAAAAATGTCACAACTTGATTATCAGAGATCCAATGGCTAATAATATAGTTTATTAGGTCTTTATAGACAAAAAAAAAAGCTCAAGTTTTTGCAAAATCAAGCTTCCACTTAAATCACTTTATTATAAGGACTTTTTGTGAAAAACTACCTTATATACATCAAATTTTGTGAAAAACTACCTTATAAAAAAATTGTTGTAAGAAACTACCTTATAAAAACTAAATGTTGTAAGTTGCTACCATGTGCTTAATTTTAACAATGAAAGAGAAGGGGAATTAGGGACTATAAGGGGGCTATGGAGAAATTGGGTGGAAAAAGGAGAAAAAATGATTGAAAATGGGTCATTAAACGTCTCTTATTCAATGCAACAATTCGGCAAAAACATAGCTTTTACAACATTAATTGTTTTATAAGGTAGTTTCTTACAACATCTATTGTTTAAAAGGTAGTTTCTTACAACATTTTTTTAATAAAGTAGTTTTTCACAAAAACTGACTTGTATAAGGTAGTTCTCACAAAAAGTCCTTATCACAATACACAATTTGAATCCCTGCAAAATCAAGCATCATATCATACTAATCATATCATACTAACCATAACAATATTATCAAGTTACTAATCATCAGAAAGCAGCTATATAAAATTGATTTTAAAAAAACTATGAAGTTATTATATTGATTAATGGATTTTTAAAGAAATAGATTTGGAGCATGTGACATCCTAATTTATGCAAATTACTGATAGATTTCCTATGGTTTTAAGTTCAACCTTTTCCTAGCTATAAACATTTTTTTCCTAATAGAGTACATACTAAGGAGGGTTTCAATGGTAGCTACCACAACCTCTTTGAATTTCCACATGGCGGTGTCAGGGACTTCTATATATTTTCTCTGTCCTCAAGGTCAGCATCCTTTCTCTATTTTAATTGATTTTGATAGCAGTATCTGAACTTTGCATTTTCTGTAATTTGGTGCTTGATTGTTGCATGACTAATGTTTACTAAGGTCACTGAAGGGGTGCTATTGTTGGGACCGTGGCAATTAAAGGTTTACAAGCTACATGGCCTTGGTAATTATATTTTCTATTCATCTGCATCTTTTTCTGCTAACTTATATCTTAACAACCAGAAGCATGGGAACTCTGGGTAACTGATAAGGTGCAAGGTTGCAAAATGATTCCTGAGGTATTGAAGTAAATAACATTCAAATTAGAAATTAATATTAAACTATATTCGGGAGAATCTCTTTCTGCTTTTAACTTTCTAGTTGATTCATTATAAAATCATCTTTTAAGTTAAAAAAATTAGAAATAAGTGAGAAATCAGATTATTACTAAACCCAGTGTAAATATTGACAACAAATGTCTGCAAAATCAAGCTTCCACTTAAATCTCTTTGTCATCATACACAATTTGAATTCTTGCAAAATCAGGCATTATATCATACTAGTCATGACAATACTAATCTGGTGGAATTTTGTTTAATGGAAGGTTGTGATTTGGGAATTGAGTGATGCAAATTAAGATAATGGAATTATGTGAAAATTGATGCGTGATAAGTTGAATGAATGTGGTTGTTTATTTTGGTTTGATTATTTGATTTATCAAGAAGTACAGTTGGGGGGGAACTAAAACCCAGTGTAATTAGAAAATCGACGTGGATGAAATCAGAGCTTAAGTTTCTTTGAATTCGGGTAAGATTATAATATTTGGGGCTCAAGTTTTTAAAAAATAGAGAAATCATGAATATCTGGAGTTTGGGATGGAAATTGCAAGAGGATTCCAGAAAATAAATAGGAAGGGAGGAGGGAGAAAGATCAAAGACAACGAAAAACATCAAAGCTTAATTGAACTCGAAATTTCAGCTCATTAGTGTTTAATTAATTTTTTTTTTTTTTTTTGTGGCTTTAAAGTTCAAAATCTAAGCTTAATTGTTGTTTTACAGGGTCTTGAATTCGTGCAGTTCCATCCAACTGGTATCTATGGTCTTGGATGCCTAATCACTGAAGGTTGATTTTACTTGTACTATATATTTGTTCTTTTGGTTAATGGTTCTAAATGAACTTTGATTAATCATAACTAATTTGTAGAAGAAAAATTTATAGTTCATTCCAAATATATTCTTTTTTCTTTAATGATACCTTTTACAGCTGCTTATTTTTGGAATTTTTTCTGTAGAAGTGAGCTTTAATTTCCTTCTCAACTAGAATTTAGATAAAAAGAATGAGTAGATAAACAATGGTCAGAATCTAATGACTTCTTTGCTACCAGGGTCCCGAGGTGGAGGTGGTATCTTGAGAAATAGTGAGGGTGAGCAGTTAATTGAATTCACCTCTTTTTTTTCTTATGGTTTTGATATTTTATTATGATGTAATTATCTGGGAGAAAGATAATGAGTAACAGAGCTCTAAAAAAGTAGAATTATGGTCTTTTATCTAAATAGTTCTATGACTCTACGAGGTGAAAAAGAAGAGAAAAAAGAAATATCATGGACTATGTATTCAAATGGAAAATATAGTCATTTCTTAGGTAGGGAAAAAAACATTTGAGAAATAATAACTAATTATAACTTATCTAGCTAATACTATTGCTTTAAGCCTGGAATTAAAGGTATATTAGTTTCATGTGACTTGTATGCTTACTTAATCGATTGGAACTTTAAATGAATTTTCAAAGTTAGTAGTCTTAGAACTAGCTGGAAGTTTGTCTTCATTAACTGTTTTACAAATTAAATTGTGTATGAGCTACTTACCACACTTGTAGGTACAGTAAATAAGACTGATGAGCTGATCTTGGTCACAATATCAGATTCTCCAGATGCCTGATTAATAAATCCATAATAGAAAAAAAACACTATAAAGTCTTGTGTTTTGCATACAGGGAAAATAAGAATAGAGGATTTGGTCATGATCGTCTGATTTCTAGAAAATAGTTAAATTGTAATTGTGTTTATATGATGTCCACCGTGGTCAAGTCTGAGTAACACAACTTATAAAAGAAACCGGAAGAGGTTGTACACTACTTAACTTTGTTTGCTTCTAATCCTTAAGGTCTGTAATGATCGGTCTTCAGAATTGATTCCATGTTCGGACATACATCTTTTACACCAACCGAGATTGAAGTTGGATTTACCTTTGATGGAACACTATGAAAGGCATTGCCATCCTCTAAAAAGGCGCTATAATTGTTTGATTCCTCTGCCACATGGATATAAAGTGAGGATTGCCCCTTTATCTTTATTATGAGATAGTATATCTGTAAATTTTATTTATATAGCTCCTCTAACCATGTAGGTTTCGATTAAGGGGCCTAAAAGTAGAGATAAAGTGTGGAAAGCTAATTTCCTGGTGGAGGCACTCACTTTCATTATGGTGTTGGCAAGTATATTGCTGCAATGGCAAACGTAAGCCCTTCATTTCTGAATAGCATTTCTTACTTTGCTTTGGTGTTATATATGTATTTATATCCAAAGTTAATGGTGTCCTTATGTTCATAATAATAATAATAGTAGCTTTTTACTGCTCTTTCTGTTAATATTGAAGCATAATATGTCTTGATTACTGTTTGTGGATGTATATGTAGTCTTTCATATTCTTCTATAGCTTTGTAAGGCACTAAGGCCTATGGTAGACGGAGGTTTCTGACATTGTTCAATTATATGTATGAAGAATGCTTAGTTGATGGTTGAGCTCTAATATTGTAGCCATGGTTTAGGCACAGCTAAGCTCACCTTATTTGTTAACTTTATGGTTGAATAAGAATATTGTAGTCATAGGTTTAATACCCATTTCACAAATCTAGAATAGGCTTACCGTTTTTTTCAAATGATTGAATGGAATATCTGAGTTTTGAATGCAAATGTGTTCTGTATTGGCAGGTGCTCAACTAATGTCATTAACCATGAAGACAAGCTGGGGACTATTCTTGATGTGGGATATGATGTTGCAAGTTTTGGAGGTTATCTTCTCTCATCTGATGTCGTAACTATGTCCTTGGCATCGAATGATGTTCTCCAAAGCTTTTGCAGATTAGGTAATCTACATTCACTCCTCAGTCCTCACTTTCTTTTTCTTTCTTCTGTTGTATCTTTATTATTCGACATATTTGCTGTTTTCTTGGTACTTTTTTTTACCAAAGTAGTTGTTGATATAATTACCACACAAACAACCATACCCACATAAAATGAACCCAATTTATTTTTAAAAAAAAATAGTAAACAAAAAAATTATGTTGAAGGAAGAAAACTAGAACTGCAACTATAGTAAGATGATTACCACAAGTATTTTCTACATAATTAACTGACAAATATTTCTCTTGGCCGATGAGAGCACTAACGGGGTGAGAGATAGAGAGGTTAGTTGTGGATGACTATTTAGAAAGTTGCGAAGAAATGTTTATCAACAATTATAATGGTCAATGGACCATGTTTTGGTATAATAAGTTATGGTTCTAGAAATTTAGGTTCAATTTAAGAATGAGGTCTATTCTGAAAATAATGTTCATTGTTAGGTGTCACTGTGCCACTGGGCTATTCACTTTTGTGCTTGTAGTTATGGTGATGAACTGATGTTTGTTGAGAATAAAAGGTATTGAGTGTTTGTTGTGTGGTCAGATAGCTTTGCTAAAGGTAGTGTTATGTTTTAAGGTCTGAAAATAATTAGCTAATAGTTTAGATCGTTGAAAGCCATGTAAACCATGTATATATAAAATGAAAACTTGTGTGTGTGTATGCCGGAGGGGTTTTAGGTAGATGATAATGAGGTTTTCAGCACTTCGTTCCACTTTGTTAGGAGTTTAATAGTTTTTCTAAGAATGGGACTATTCTAGAAGTGAGGACGGCAAGTTGTGGCTCAAGGAAGTCAGATAGCCATAGTGGGAAGTTCATCACTTGGAGGATTGATAATCTTACCAGATTGAAGGAGCTTCTAGGACCTAATGAAGAAAAGAAAGATAACCAAGCTCTGCATTAAGAGTAGGAAATTTCATATTGGCAATCAAGACTATTGCTTTATTTTATATCCTCGAGGCATGTGAGTCTATAATCTTCACAACTTTTTTTTTTTTTTTTTGAGCTTCTCATATATATCTTCTGTTTTGATGTTGATGTGCTTATGCATATGAAGGCCCTGTTTGGTTTGTGGGAAATCTTATATCTTAATGTTCTATTTGAATTAGACAGATTATGATTTTCACCTTTTTCGGTATTTCAAATCATGTTCATGTAAAATATTCTTCAAAGATGTTTGTCAATAACTATTAAGCTTATGCCAACAAGATGCAAGCTTTATCTTTTCCTAATCAGTTGTATATATTACTAACTATTGTGAGGAGTTATTTAATAACTTATTTTACATTCAAAACTTTTAGTGGAAAGTGTCATGGACCCAACCTTATGAACCTGTGATTTGAAGTGTCATTCCTCCCAATTCATGTCCTTTTGCATTATTTGGAGGGGGATGTGGGTGCAAGTGTATATTACTGGCCTTTTAGGTATTTCAAGTTTATTTCATTCCTCAAATTATTAGGCTCTAAATTTTAGTGATGGTATTATCTTCCCAATTTCCTCAAAACCTTACACTTTGTGATGGTATTATCTTCCTAATTCCCTCAAAATCTTACACTCTTGTGCTATCAGGCAGTCTCAGTCTCCTTGTCATCTCTCTGTTTTTCTTGAGGTTACAAATTCACGAAATACCTCTAGTGATTGGAATTTCTTTGTTAATTAGACTATCAGTTGTGAATCAGAAGATGGAGAAGAAATATGTGACTAAAGAATCTCAAAATCGCTACTCCAAAGCTGCCAAGGATTGGCATGAATTTGTTACACTAACTAGATCAAGACTCAGGGTTTCTTGTGCAGGATTGTGTTATTTTCTTTGTAGAGGTTCTTATTTTGAAAAAAATCTCCATCATGGAGGACTCCTTTAAAAATGTTTATGACAATGATACACTGGCAAGAAAAGTTCATTTACTTGGAAATGTTACTAGATAAGAAGGAAAATGCATTATGTATAGCTCCATTACTAGATAAGAAGGAAAATGCATTATGTATAGCAACACCAACGACAATGATTAATTAGTAATTTTTCTTCACATCTGTTTTAGCTGCTTGTTGACAGGCTAAAGTCGTATCACCTAATCAAAAGTAATTCCTAAAACCACTAACTAAAATACTTTTATTTGCTGCACGCTATTGCTATATATTTTTTTGTATGTTTCTCATTAGTGCCATGACCATACATATAAATATGTTCACTTGATAGAGGGTCTAAACACATCGTTAAATGCTTAAAACCTTATCAACAAATTTATAAACACTCGACCAATCCTAAACCAAGTATAGGGTAAGCCAAGGGTCGAACCACGAGGAATGGGAGATAGGTTACTATAGCCTAAGGTCAAGCTATTCCGAAGAATAAGAAGGATGTTGAATATGACTAACTATGGTCTCAAACAACTAGACTAAAGAGGGAATTCAATATCAAAAGAACTAGGGATAGGATCCACATACAATCATGATGGTTATGCCAATTGAGGGGAAATTAATCAACCAAATGTTGTAAAGGAGGATAGTAATTGCAATCAAGATAACTCAAAGGGTTATCTCCTAGAAGTCAAACTAGGTTTCCTGTATGAATGACTAGCAAGAACAATCACAAATCAAATTCAATCAATAATTGCAATCCCTAAATCAATGGTTCGTGTCATTAAGAATCACAATGCAATCTAGCTTGAAAATCAAGGTTAGCTACTCCTTAACAATTCAACCACATGCACAATTCTATCAACCAATTTAATCATAACATTCAATCAATCAAAATCCATCAATTAGCAATAATCCATCATTCATTCATGCTTCACCATCTCCCTAGCAAGGAATCTACTCACTAAGCATGTTGAAATTGAAGAACCAAACTAAACTAATTATCAAAATCATCATAATCATTGCAAAACAAACAATAAGGAATCAAACCAATCAATGAACTTGAGATTGCAACAATTAATTGAAATCAAATGCAAAAGATTGAATGAAGAAGAAGAAGAGTCTTACAAACTTTGATCAAATCAAAGAAACTGTGGTTGCATTCAAAGTAGAAGGAAATCAAATGTAGAAATCATCCAATTCTCTCAAGTTTCTCTCTCTAAAATCTAAGAACTAGAAAACTAACTCCAAAAACTTCTCTCCCTAGCTTCTCTCCAAATATATCAATGAATTCTTTTTTTCTAGAATACTAACTAAGGAGAAATAAAGTGAACGTCCAAAAGAAGCCTGTACAGGCGCGCCCTCTCTCCGGATGGCGCGGTCGCGAAAAATGGGGTACGGAATAGGGAGCTCAGGCCCGCGCCACTAGAACAGGGGACTTCCTCCGTGCGTTCTTCAATGCAAGAGGTGCGCTCCTCTTGATTGTCATTGGGGATGGTAGTCCCAAAATGAGTTTACGGTGGGTTCAACACCATACTTTCATGTGAGTGCAGCATAAGGGCGCAAGCATCAAGTCTTAGAGTAAGCCATCCCTTGCTTTATGAGCTATATGAGAGCTTCCACCTTGCACTTTGAGCATCTTCTAACCCGAGGAATCACCATGAAGGGCCTTGGACTTCACCTTAAACCTTAAAATAAAGAAAGGAAAACAGGTAAAAAGGGAAAGATGATAAAATCCACAAAAATACAAGAAAAAGGTAGAAAAGACTAGAATGAGACCAACTAGAGAATAAAAGACTAAAACTATGGGAACAAACATAAAGAAAGCTATTAAAGCAACTAAAATCATCCCAAAATAATACCATTTGAGTGCCATAAATGGCACTCATCATCACTGCAAACTGAAAATTTCATTGCCCTTAGCTACCTTTCAGTTTATTGTGTACAAAGTACATATGAGTTTGTTTAGAATGTTTGTAACTTGATATTTGTTGTATTTTCTTTCTAGTTAACTGTTTTAGTACAGAACATGAATTGTTAATGGGTAAATTTTAGAAATTTTCTTCAGTGATATACTTTGCCTAATGAATACATAACAAAATTAGATTTAGTAATCCTTTGATCATCTTACCATTTTCTTTTTGCTACTAAATTTGAATAGGAGAAACCTTAATGCTGTAGCCTATATGCATTAATGTTCTAGGTACTAATTAATCCTTTACCGTTCCCCAAAAGATAAAAGTAGTATTTGGCTATGTGCTTTTATTAAGTGTTTTTCTTTTCTTTCTGAAACCCGTTATTTTATGTCATTAAATTAGTAAAGATAATTAAAATTTTAGTATTAAGTATTTCTCGATTCCCTTATCTATGGGCCAAAATTTTCTAATAAAGTTTTGATTGTCATTTTTTTCTTAAGGTGGGAAGCAAGCAAGGTAATTTTGGCTGTTACTATTTGTATGAGAACCTTAAGCAATATGAGGATACTTTTAGTCATAATCAGAAGATCTTCATGGCGTCCCCCATGCTCTCCCTAGGCGTCTTGATAGTACTTGTGGTGAGTGGAGATGTCCCCTTGTTTTGAGTTGGTACAATATATAAATTTATCAAACAAAATCTTTGAAATTAGGAGAATCTTCTTAGCTAAATATGGAGACTGACTTTTGCTTTCATTCTGGGATGATCTTTGATAATATTAAAGATGACTGTCGATATCCTAAATATCTTTCCAATTTCCTTACCCTGTTTGAATCAATCTCTCTACCCAAACACTACTTGAAATTAACACAATTTGACCGTCCAAACCATATATAAATGTTGATGATTAAGATTATTTACTAAAATAAGCATCTTGGCAATAGAACCAAAAAGGACCCTACCCGTAGAATTTGTATGCCCTCTTTTCAGTCTCTACTGATTTATGTTGTCCTTAATATTATTTTTTCAGTTGCAATAGATATACAAAGTAAGGTTCTTTTTCTTTACTGGGTTTGAAGGATTTGTTAACAGAAAACCCAGACTACTCCATTTTATTCAATTCCTCTTACCTTGAACATAGTTAAATTCCAACAAAGGCACATGGACTATTTTGGTACTCTGCTGATTGCTCGGCTGACTTTTCCAAACTTGGTACCGTGTTGCTTCCATTTGTATCATCATTATCAGAATTTGACTTGATCATGCTCTCATTCACGTGATTTATCTTTGCTTTGATTGATGTAATTTCGTCCTATGTCCACTTAATTTCTTGATCCATCAGAAGGGAATGTGAAGTTTTGTGGGTCACATTAGGATTTTTTTTACTTAAATATTTGCTTAGGGTCTTGGCAAGGCGTGGGCATGTATTTTCCAATGCTTAGCTTGATGTGATTCTGCAACTTAAGATATGGGAATTCTGAAAAATGGTGTTTATTCTCTTCGCCTTTCTTTTAAGAATTATTGCCCTGTATGGATGAATTTCTTATTTCACCTTGGTATAACATGGTGCCTTTTTCTTTAGAAAGTTGTGAGTTGTGACCCTCAAAACTTTCCCATGAAAAAAAACACTTTTTCGAGTGAATGTATTCGGCCTCTAATTTGTGATGTGGGCTTTTAAATTTTGGAGTAGGTTTAGATATTTTGAGTTGATTATGCTTAGCTTGTTATCTATATTTGTAGAAAAAAAGGGTGATACATTGCTGATTTTTGAACTATTGATGACTTAAAGAAAAGCCATTGAGTATTTGAATCTGCCAATTATTATTGGTTGTTAATCTTTCTCTCTTCTCTCTTGCACTCTCTCTCTTATTGGTGGAATTACACAACAATCAAAGTTACTCTCTCTTTTAGATAATTGACTGTAATGCATAATTTTGTATGATGCAGGTGTAATATCGTGTGTACTCCTCTACATAAAAGATGATTTCCTGGAGGTCAAAGAAAACATATTCTTGCAGATACAATGATCATTAACAATTTGTTTTGGGAAAATGTTGAAGGATGTAAAGTTAAAAGATGATGGTTCTCTTGAGAGATACTAGGCAAGGCTTGTAGCTAAAGGCTTTACTTAGAGATATGGATTTGACAAAATACTCTAGTATTGTTTGATTATATCATTGTTATTTTTAGTTTTAGTTTGGTTGTGCTCAATCTGAATTCGTTGGAAGTTGATTTGTCTGTCTAATCTTTATGTGAATTCCAGCAATCATTGTTTAAAAACGATATTTGACATGCCTTTGGTGTGTTAGTTTGTCATACTTTGGTAATGCAAATTGTGCAATCGATGACTTCACCATGAGGCGTTTATACGGGTTTAAACCTTTTAAAGGCCTGTCTAGGTACTTGCCAAACTTGAAATCTTTGCATTTCTTTTTAGTTGATTTTCAATTAAGATCAGAAATGTTGTTCACAGTTATAGTTCATGTCTGGTTTCTAAAGTTCATAGGTTATATGTATTTTTGTTACTGCTTTCTCTTCCCTTCCTAGTTAGGACCATATATTAATATTTCTTTGAGACTAGAGGGAATCTATTTCTCATCCTAAATATATTAGTTCTTGTAGGTGCTACTAAGCTTAATTAGATATTGTTTGCATTACTAACATTAAATCTAACTTTCTTGTTAGATTTTTTTTTTTTTTTTTGGGGGGGGGGGGGGGGGGGAGTTGCTACAACATATAGAATAAACACTAAATCTAACTTTCTTGTTAAGTTATTGTGATACAGATTTCCAGAATCTAGATAGTATGTTTAAATGTTAGTCGTTTGATAACATATTACTACATCATTTGAGTTATTATTATGTGAATTTGATATGTTCTTTTATTATATCAACGGCTGGTTTTATCCTTGCCAACTGCATTAAAATCACATGTGAAATGCATATCTTCATTTGTCCACTATTTTTGTGTTGAACTATGTGTTATTATGAGAGAAAATATAAAAGATTATATTAATCCACATGTTATCAATCCTATATTTAAGGGTTTTTGTGACTTTGTGAGAATTGTAGTAAAAAATATACACTACTGCAGTTTCTAGTGTTATGGCTTACATATTTTCACTTTTTTCAATATGGAGCTGAACAAATATTTGAATACACTCCCCTAGTAGCTTTATTGAATACAAGTTGGTTTCAGGAACCTACAAGCAGAAATCCCAAGTATGCAATTCCCAAATAGCTGAAGTGGAAGTCTATGCTCCTAGAAGCAATTTAATATTTGTCAACTTACATGTTCATGCCTTTATGATAATTACAACACTCAATATTGGAACAACCCAATGATGAAACACATAAATTCATTACATTGTTTTTCAGATGCATCTGTTCTAAGGTATTTTTTTTTGGTAGGTATGATATGTGGAGTGTTGGAGTTATATTCTTGGAGATGGTATTGGGCTCAATAGATGTTTTCCAGATAAGCTCTTTATCCCATGCTCTTCTAGATAAGCTTCTTAAAGGCTGGAATGAAAACTTGAAGGAGCTTGCATATAGGTAAATTCGGTCATGTTTTTTTTTCTATGGTTGTATGTAAACCTGGGCATCGTGCCAGGCCGTGCCGCCGCGGGCCGTGCCTGGCAGGCCACGGGCTCCAGCGTGCCGTGCCCAGGAATTCGTGTCGTGCCATGCCGACCATTCTCACAGGCCAGCCCACGGCCTGGCACGACCCTCGTGCCTGGCGGGCTCGTGCCGTGCCGGCCTGCGGGCTGGTGGCAGTTTCCAATTTTTTTTTTTTTTTTTTAATTAAGTGACAACATTATAACTTATATAAGTATTATAATGTATATAAGTTATAAAATTATAATTATAAGTTTTATAAGCTATAAGGTTATAAGTTTATAACTTATAAGTTATTAAGTTATAAATTTTATAATTATAAGTTGAATATTTATGTTTTATAATTTTGTATATTCAATATTTATATTTATATATTTACTTTATACTATTACTTTAAAATTTAATGTTTATGATTTATTAAATATAATTTTGTATTAGTAATTGGTATAATTTTATTTTTTTTAATATGAATTTACAAATTGTAACAAAACGGGGAAAAAAGGCAAATTGGACTTTGGATGTGAATAATGCGTACTTTATATTATTATTACTTGAGTTGAGAAAATTGTACAATGATAACAATGATAAAAATCGTACAATGATGGTATTAAACAAAAATTGGAAAATGATAAAATTGATATTTGATAATGATTAAAATCGTACAATATACAATAATTGTCTATTCTTCTTCTCCTTCTTCTTGCTCGTCTTCGTCTTCGCCTTCGCCTTCAAGGTCATCGGCTAGTTGCATAGATTGGGAACTAGCCGAACCCGAACCGGAAGCGGAGGTTCCTTCTTCGTTGTCGTTGTGGTCGTAAGAACGGTCTTGTGAGCGATTTTCCGCATCCAACCAATCTTTGAAACACACGCACATTTCTAGTGTTTCGGGTTTTAGACTTGTTCTTCTATCGTCTAAAACCCTTCTGGATGCGCTGAAAGCTCGTTCGGAGGCGACGGAGGAAACTTGGATAGCAAGAATGTCTCGTGCCATTGCCGCCAAAGTTGGATGCTTCGAGCTTTGTTGTTTCCACCATGCAAGGAGGTCGAGGCTGTTTATCTTATCGTCGTCCATGCCTTTGGTGAAGTCGTAACTCAGGTACATTTGCAACTCCGAGACGTCGCTTTGCATTCTTCTGATTGATGAATCACCTGAAAACCTTGAAATCAAGTTAGTAGCTTGTGAAAATAAATGTTTGGCCTTCTTACTTACGTTTTTGGATGGTTGGGAAAGCCCTGAGCGAGGAACGGTGCCATATTTGGCTTCATAGACTCTATATAAAGCAAAAAACTGATCCTTTACATTAGTCTTATAGTTTTCTACATCATCGTCAAGAGACATGCATTGAAAGTAAATGTCAACTAACATAAATGTGTTTTCATACTTTTGCCTAGGATCTAATATGGAAGAAAAAATATAAATCAAAGGAATTTCACTATAATATTTACGCCACTTTGTTTCCATTGCTGGAAGATACTGATCATAATCACTTTGATGGCGATGATCAGCGAAAAGTTGGGCGAGTAAGCATGCATTAGAAAGAAAGTTTTGAGCACAAGGATTGTAAACAGTAGAAAAACAATACGTCATGTTATATAATAACTGTAAAAATTGCATATATCTTTCACAGTTATTCCAATCATCATCATACAAAGCATTTTGTGGAAATTTTTGGTTGTAAAATAATGTTAACGGGCCCTTGTACTCAATTGCCTTTGTTAACATGTCATAGGTGGAATTCCACCTACTTGGGCAATCGGTTCTAATTTTTATTACCCTTATCTTTTGTTGTTTTAGAAAACTCTTCCATTCTTGGTATCTTATGTTAGAGCTATTAATAGACATAATAGCATCTCTGATTTTGCTGTAGTATGGGCCAATTGCCCGAACTCCATCTTGTACACATAAGTTAAGTACATGGCAAACACATCTAGTATGAAGAGCTTCACCGTCTAATAGTACATCGGTTAAGTTTTGTTTGATAAGATTAGCTGGGTATGTCATAGAGGTTGCATTATCAAAAGTCATAGACATCATTTTATCTCGAAGGTTGTATTCGTCTATTGCTTGCATTAAATGGTGAGCAATGTTAATGCCGGTGTGTGGGTATTCCAGCATTTTGAAATGTATTATTCTTTTTTGTAACAACCATTAATCATCTACCCAAAGGAAAGTCACACATAAACAATGATATTTATAACCACTATCCCAAGAATCGGTTGTTAAAGATACTCTACAGTTAAGGTTACTCAATTCGGCTTGTAACCGGACTTTGTACTCTAAGAAATTTTTCATTGCGGCGGAACGAACAGTTTTCCTAGAGATTCTCTTATGTTGGGGTTGTAGTGCTTTGTTAATGTAGGTGTTGAATGGGTCACTTTCCGAGAAAAGAAAAGGTTGTTCGGCGTGTACTATCATTTTTCCTAGTTCATCCCTATCCCTCTCATAGTTGTATGTAAAGCCGTATGGATGGAATTGGGAAATTTTGGGCTGGGTTGGATCACTAGCTGGTTTTGCACAAGATTTCATGTGTCTAGTTAAGTGTCCCGTCCCGGCTTTGGTAAATGCCGTGAATACACCATTACATGTTTTACATTTTGCATATGTTTGACCCTGTTTATTTAGGACAAAATAACGCCATACCTCACTCCTTCGGTTTTTCAAAAGTACCATCTCACTTTCGGTTAACCATTCATGATGTGTGTCTGCGTTAGTAGTGGCAGTAGAAGGGGTAGAACCGGAGGGAATTTGGGTACTTTCTTGGCTAACTTGGCTAGAACAATAGTTTTGTTGATCACCGATATAATTAGGTGGGAATTGACCGAATTGTGGGAATTGTTGTGGATTTTGATATTGGTTTGATGGTGAAAATTGGTTTGGTGGTGGTGGTGGAAATTGCCCAAATTGGTTTGGTGGTGGTGGTGGAAATTGGTTTGGTGGTTGAAATCCCGACATATTATATGGCTCATAGCCCGGGGGAAAGTAAATGGGGTCATTGGTTTGACTCGAAATTTGGGGGCTCGTTGTATTTGGTGGTTCCCTAGAACTACTACTACGGGTAAGTCGGCCTTTCGCCCTAGACCTAGATGATGGGTTGTTCGATGCCATAATTAAAAATTAATTTTTTAATAAAAAGTGGTTAACTATAATAATAATAATTAATAACAACAATTTTAACAATAAAAATATTAATAATAATAATTAATAACAACAACTATAACAATAACAATAACAACAAAAATAAATAATAACAACAATTGTAACAATAATAATAATAATTAATAACAACAATTATAACAACAACAATAACAATTAACAACAATAATAATTAAACAAGATTATTCTAATAATAAGAATAAAACAATAATAAATTTAAGATTAGTTTAGATCTTACAACCGTGCTTCAACGCTCCACTAATTACGATTACGAACTTTTTAATTTTTTCCGATATTAGGAAAATAATTAGAGAATTTAAGAGAATAATTAGAGAATTTAAGAAAATAAGGATTATTAGAGATTTAGAGAATATAAGAGATAAGAAGAAAAGATTGTGATTTTGTGATTTGGGAATGAAATGGAGGTGGGTATTTATAGAATTTTTGGGGAGCAAATTGGCAAAAATATAGCCGTTAAGTAGCCGTTTTTTTGGCTAATTAAGCAACTAGTCGTTGCTTTTAAACGGTAATATGGCCGTTGGGCACGCGGGCCGTGCCTACGGGCCGTGCCAGCGGGCCCTGGCCGTGCTCGTGCCGGGCCGTGCCTGGGAATTCAGAACCCTGTCCGTGGCACGAAGTTCAACTGCCGTGCCGTGCCGGGCTGGAGATCGGGCCGTGCCGGGCTGCGTCGAACAGCGGGCCGTGCCGGGCGGCACGCGGGCCTACCCGTCCCGTGCCCAGGTTTAGTAAAGACTGTGTTTTTTTATTTTAAGTATAATCCAAATTTTTATAGGTATTTCAACCAATTCAATATAAATCATTAATTTAGTAAGGAAGACTTGGTTTAGTAATAAGGCAAACCCATTAGACCCAATTTGGAATGGGATCCCTTATCCTCCCCCTAAAGGATCTAACCCGTTAATCTAGGCAGTTTGTGCTTCGGGGTTTTTTACGAACGTTGGCGGGAGAGAAATCCGAGATCACGATTCTACGGGCCTTAGTACCTGCAAAACAACGAAAACACCAAGATACAGTTTTTCACCTCCAACGATCAAGTAAGTAGATAGAATTAAGAAAATTGATGCGAAAAACGAGATTGTGCAGTAAATGCTCAGAAATTACTTGAGGTTTAGGGTTAATTGTGTTTAGAATATTGTGTGTATGTATCCCTAATACTGTCATTAATTATAGTATTTATAGCATGGGGATGCGTGTCACCTATGGTTTTTACCCTAGGTTTATTGGGCTTTTACCTGTACCTCGGACTTTGGGCCCGATTACTAGGCGCCACATATCAGCCATTTATTGGCTGTGAGAGCTGAGTAAGCTGACACGTGTTAATGTCTGGCTGGTCCACTTGGGATATTGTCATGCGACGTCAGCTCAATCGCCTATCATCATCGCGAGGCGATGAGGGTCCTCGTGGCGCGTAAGCTGCCACTTGTTAGGGTGTGCCTAGGCTACGAGATAGCCCCCCCCCCCGCCATATGGCAGTTTCTAATGGGTCCACGTGGCATTCTCTCATTGATCCGCGTGGCAAGGTAATTTATATGTAAACAATTTGCCCCTCATGGGAGGTGACTTAGCTAGACAAGTGGTCTCCCATGATTGGTCCACGTCAGCACTCCCTTTGGGCGCCAAAACCCTAAGAATTCAAAAACTTTGACCTTCTATAAATAGAAGGTCAAAAATTATTTTAACCTTTTCACACTAAATTTTCAAAAAATTACCCTTGAGAGAAAAAGAGAATTTCTTAGAGAGAAAGCTTGGCTCGGAAAAAAAGAGGACCCGAAAGCCGAATCCGAAGAATTTCCAACCGTCTCGCCAAATCCATTCAATTGTTTCTTACAAACTCAGGTATCGTCCTTCTCTCTCTTCTTTTAATTTTTCGTTTTTCATAAAGACCGTTTAGGCATGCAACCTAAGACTTTTGTCTTGCTAATTAAAAAAGACTTGGGCACCCCATCTGGAGCCGGTCGGTCCCCTAGAATTGAGGAATCAAGAATTTCAGGATCGGTTGGTAATTTTTCCGTTTCGTCCTCGCAAAGTCCTACACCCTCTATGTCTGTGCAGGACATGATGCATAGGGTCAAACAGACGGCCTTTGTAGATTTTTCCGAGGAGGAGGCCAAATCTTTTAGAGTGAGGGCCAGTTACATAACAAGGGTCTCCCCAGGCGTGGACTGTCTCGAAGAGGGCCAGGAGAGCCCGGCTGGTAGCAGTGGAGTCGGTACCTCTACGGGGCTCAAGCTTTGAATCTGGATAGTCCAGGGTCAGAGGGGAGTTTCTCCGACTCCGTAGCGAAGTCAGTATGGAGGACGACTCCTATGGCTCAGACATATCTTCGCCATCTCCTGCTGTCGTCCAGGTGGAGAGGAGAGCTGAGCCCCAAGCTATGGACAAGGAGAAGGGTAAGATGAACGAAGTGGAAGGACCGTCTTCTCCTCTCAGGGAAATGCCTATAGTCGGGGACGAATGTAACACTTCGGTAATCCTCTCCTTAAAACCTGTAAAACATTAAATGAAATGTAGGAGAATTACTGAAGTGTTACCGCCACGTGTAAAAACGTTAAGGCTAAATCAAAGTATTGCAACAGAAATCTAAAAATCTTTCGTATTGAAACATCCAAACAACTTCATTAATTCGTACAAATTGGAACCGTTAAGGCCCACAAAACAGAACTTTAAAACTCATAACATAAATGTTCAAATCCCAAACCAAATTGTTATGAAAGAAGTAATTGTTTAATTTAGAACACGAAAATAACCACTCTCCACACATCCCACCAACCATCATGTAGGTCCATATGATTACCTGTTCAAATCTGCTCCCCAAATTTCACAAGTGTAAAAACACTAGGCGAAAAACCCCAATCCCCACTGGTTCAAACCATACATTCCCCACCGGTTTTGAACCGGTTTTGATTTGGGGGGTGCGAAATCCCAAAAGATTTCCCACCGGTTCAAAACCGGTGGCAAAAACCATTTTTCCCACCGGTTTTGGAGTGAACCGGTGGCAAAAGCTTTTGATTTGTGTTATAGTTGAGCACTTTTCCCACCGGTTTTGGGGTGAACCGGTGGCAAAACTATAACATTTCCCACCGGTTTTCACACTGACCCGGTGGCAAAAGTGCCCCAAAAAATTAAATTTTTTTTTTTTTTTTTTGCATTTTTTTCACTTAAATTGTACCAAATACTTATATATAATCATAGTATACATAAAACACACATATTTGCCTCAATAACTTGTAATATTACACTTTAAAAACTGAAAAAAAAAAATATAGCTGTTTTGCTGGGCCTGGTGCTACAACGTTGTGAACGATAGTGCATGTCAACAAGATAATTATAAAAGCTGCCCAGAACACCTCCAATAACTCCAAGAACTATCACAGCCAGGATATCATAACTACTGCTGTTCTGCTTCTGCTACTGCTACTGCTTCTGCTACTATTGTTCTGCTTCTGCTACTTTGTGTTCTGCTTGCTGTTCTGCTATTGCTATTCTGCTACTGCTTGCATTGCTTTGCTATTCTGCTATTGCTATTCTGCTACTGCTTAAAAAAATGTATTTGTTGGAATCTGTGTTAATAAATTAGAAGAAACAAATCCATTCAGCAAGGTGATTTTTCTAAGAGCATAGCATGGATACTGGAAACTATATGCAACAAAATAACCTAATAAGGAACCATAGAGTTGCATGATCCCTAAAGAGAAACATCAGACCCATAGTCTAAACTAGATGCAACATTCTTTTCTGAAAGAAAGTAAAAGAACTTCAATCACTTGGACCACATGGCCAACAGCCCGTACTATTCAGATACCTCATTTTATATCGTGTTGACTGCTAGGTACTTGACACTAAAATAAGTGTGTAGACAATTTATTATCACATTTCGGACCAAAATCATCCAAAATCTTTCATAAAGCAGCTAAGTCTGACACTTAGACAAGATCTCCTATCCAATACAAATAGCCAATTCTGAGTAACATAGCTTCTTATCATCCATCTGTTTTCCCTCTCTCCTTCTTAGAGACAGTGTATTAGGACTGCCAGTTCATAAATCTAAAGGTGTGGACAAAGCTAAATAAGGTCAGAGCCCATACGCTACAAGTAACAACTAACAGCGGTACGAAAATCCAAGATAGAAACAGATAAGGTCAAAGTGAGGGTTAAATAAATTTCAAAGGAAAAGAAATACTTGGATAAGAGAGAATGTGTGGTCCAAAAAATCTAAATTATATAAGATTTACCGAGAAAGGAAAGATGCCAAGTGAGTACGAAATTCATGAAATGGACCAAAACAGAAAGTAGATAGCAATTCATGGAACGAAGGTAGTAGTTAATAATAAAATGGCACTTTGTATCATGATAGCAATAGAAAATTAAATGTTTGTAAAATAAGACAAAAGAAAACATCCATATAATAAAAGAAAAGACTGGCTTCATCATCAAAAACACCACATGCAATCCTAATAAGACAAAGGAAGATATCCATATACGAGTAATAGAAGAAAAAACTGCTTCATCATCAAAAACACCAAATACAATCCCTCCTAAAATAAAAATGCTAATATGATATTTTATGAGTCGGCAAGGAATTCGTTTGACAAAATTTGTTGGCTAGTTAGTAAGGCATACACTGAATCAACTTATTGCATGTTTATGCTTAGAAGCCTTAGACCTCAACTCGTTTGAATAAGTCGTCTCAAGACCAGCTGATTGCAGCAAAAATAAGTTGTGAGACCGATCTCATCATACAACTATAATTCTAGCGGCGAAATGCCTCTGCCTATTGCTAGAAATTTGTTTGATCACCTCACATGAATGATGCAAACTACAATATCCCAACAGTAAAAATCAGTTTCTGCTTCATAGTTCAGAGAAATTTAAAGTTCAAATGCTTCATTATTATACATATGCAACAAGCTATGATCAATCAAATGATCCAGAATTCACAAATTAAGTTAAGAAATTCTTAATCTGATCATATATATCCCTCTTCATTTTTAAGAATCTACATTTCTGTAACAAATGAACTCTTTTAATTATTTCTTCCACAATTCAGATCAGATGAACCCGATTCGGATTTCATACACTTAACAGATTATCAAGCATATTCAAACAAATGATCCTCAGAAAATAACATATATACTGTACATAACTTTAACCGTATATGTTTACATCATCAAAATATGCATTAATAATATGAATTTTATTGTATGTCACCGACAAATCTTTTAGATCAAGCAAAGAAAAGACAGCAACAGTCCAAATATGAGCCACAAAATAATAACAGAACTGCTAAAAATCAGCTGAGTTTAATCTGATAAAATTCCATTCCAACTTCCAAAACTACTACTATAATTAAACATTTCATAGCTTAATTAAACGTGATTAGCACTAATAAGTCAAATTATGAAATATATGCAGATTCAACTATTCAAGGTATGCACATACCTTGTGGAGAAATCTTCCACCACCACCACCAAACAATCTAGTCGCCTCGTAAATGGTAACATGAAGAACACCATGTAATAGTATCTTCGCCATATTATATCAATCAACCTAAATCATAAATAATTGTATAAAATAAGAAAACATCATAATTATAAGCAATAATAACAACATTTTGTAGCAAATTTATCAAATTAATTATACACTATATCTATATAATTTTATTTTTAACTGAAACAAACCAATAGTAATCTCTGAACTTATTTATTTATTTTTTCAGAAAAAAACAGAAGAAAAACAAAACAAAATAACAAAACTGAAAGCAATAAATAAATTAAGGGAAAAACACCTGAGGTAAACAGGATTATAGCTTGCAAAATCCATGAACAAGCAAAATTCACAATAAACTCAGATCATTAACATATCATATTAATTTCCAAAAAGCTAATCTAATTTTGTCAATATACTACTGATTAGTGCATTAACACAATTATACTCTTACAATCATCAAGCAGCGTACTGAAATACAAACTTCTTGATAAGTCACTTCCTCACATATACTGGATTCAACATATACTATTTAGGACCACCAAGCTCATTACTTAAATCTTATTAGTTATAGACTACCACATGGCATAAGTGTACTGAAACGTAGTCTAAAGCATAAAAGCATCCGGTAGACATATTAAAAATACAGTAGGCTTACTCTGCATAAATACATTAATAAAAACTGAAAATTAGTTAAACCATGAATATATAAATAATCTCCCCAACCTTTAAAAAAATTGGACCAAGACAAGAACCCCCAAGACACAGCATGAAGTATATCTTGTTTGGATGCAAAGGCCAAACCAGAGAAACTCACCTCTACTGGCTCCAACTCTAGAGAAAATCTGATGCAAGTTATACAAAATGGGTGATCACATTCTGATAGCAAACCAAGCTTCCGTTCAAAGGCTGCTGTCTTAGCGAGCACACGTTCTAAGCACACACTGCACTCTATCTCTTAACTGCGTTTCAGCCCAACAACCACTCCCCAACCCAGCCACGACAGCCACCCCCTCCCCCTGCACCACCACCGAAACCACCCTCCTTCCAGAGCCACATAAGCGCAAGAGACCCCCCGCCCCAGCCCCACCAACGAAACCGCCCAAAACTTGAATTCCTTAACCCGAAACCACCCTAACTCCCATCCCTTTCCCCACCAGAAACCCCCACCCCTTTCCCTGACCCGAAACCGCCGTAGACTCGAAACTCTACCCCTGAAACCATTCCCCCACCCCCAGAATTTGTGAATTTGTGTTTTTCCTATAAAATAAAATAAATAAACTACAATTCACAAATTAGCAACCAAAATTGACTCAATTATCAAACTAGACTCCAAAAATTAAGTTAAATTCTTCGACTTTTTATAACCAATAGTTCAATTTTCCAACTTCGAATAACCCTAAATTGAGTATATACTAACAATTAAATACACGATTAACACTAGATTGTCAAAATTAATATTAGATGATTAAAGAAAAAGAAGCATCTAACCTTAGCGACTGCTTCAATGGAGGAGAGAAAGCTCAGAAGCCCCTTCAATGGAGAAATTCGAGTACGCTTAAATGGAGGAGAGAGAGAGGAAAGAGTACAGCGAGAAACGCTTAAATGGACGAGGGAGAGAGGAAGGAGTACGGCGAGAAAGATATGAAGGAGTACAGAGAGAGGAAGGAGTACAGAGAGGTTCGTTTTAATGGAGGAGAGGGAGAGGATAGAGAGGTAGCGCAGGAGAGAGGAGGAAAGATCGAGGAATTGAAGGAGAAAGAAAGAAGAATATAAGCGATTTTTTTTATTTCAACACTTTTCCCACCGGTTTTGTTAGAACCGGTGTGAAAAACATACTTTTACCACCGGTTTGGTTAGAACCGGTGGCAAATCCATTTTCCCTCTTTTTTTTTTTTTTTTATAAAACAAAACTTTTTCCACCGGTTTTCAAGAACCGGTGGCAAAAGGGGGGTGCCTTTTTCAATTTTTCTACTAGTGAAATTAGATCGTCATGGGGTCATTTAAAGGCAAAGACCATGACCAAAAGATACACAAACAATGCACGTAGTCAACGTGGGGCTGAGTACATAAAAGTCACGCAAACCAAAAGAATGCAAGTAACTAATAATTTTAAGTATGAGGCATACATTTCCTACATTCTAATTGTAATATATGACGACTCTCGTATTAACCTTTGACTCTTACTTCATTTGACAATATATTATTTATTTAATAAATTGGATTAAGCAACAGATAGGTTGTCTAACTCCTCAAGTTCCTATTAGGAATGACCTTGGTGGTGGACGGGCGCGACTCCGTCACCACGACTAGATGAGATCTCAAACTAACCTAGTGAAGTCTTAAAAAATACTAAATAATAAAAGGGGGACTCGTAGATCACACGGCCCTCGGTAAAGGTCACAGATAATATCCCGGAAACCCCCAACCTATGATTGTCAATACTCCAACGTGCACAAGCCCAGAGTTGTAACACCCCGGTAATCCTCTCCTTAAAATCTGTAAAACCTAAAGTGAAATATAGGAGGACTACCGAAGCGTTACACCACGTGTATAACGTTAAGGCTAATTCAAAGTGTTGCGGCGGAATTTAAAATCTTTCGAAATAAAAACCTTCAAACTAACTAAACTTCATTAATTCGTACAAGTTGGAACCGTTAAGGCCCATGAAAACAGAACTTCGAAATTCATAAAATAAATGTTCAAATCCAATCCAACTATTAAATCGTGTACAATTCTATGGTAAACTTAAAAGCCTGGAAACTGTTATTGGCAAAGATAAAAGACCTCGTAAACAGATATTATTCTGTAGGATTAATCATGTAAACTTAGCTTAAATAAATAAAGCACAAATGCAAAAACACTTTAATAAATACAAAGTGCAAAACACAAAGTCAACACAAATAACTATAATCGACTGTTCCCTAACCCTTCATCTGAATACCGTTTCAGAGTTTGAAATCATCAGAGGACTAAAAAGTGATCAACCAAAGTCGACAGCTGTATTCCGAACATTGTGTAGCCCTTGTCCAAAACCAATCTCCGCGATTTATTGTAATTCAAGAAGGCGACTAGAAAGAAAATAACATAATACATTAATAGAAAACATCACATTCGAAGTATCTAAAGCCTAGTTTGAATTGGCTACTTGATAAAATAGAGGAAGCTATATCTAAGGAAGTGGTTAAAGTATTGGTTTGATTAAATGAGTATACTCTTAGGGGGTATTTGGTGTGGGTTTTTGGTAAAGTTGGAAACGGAATCAATTGCCATTTCCCTTACAATGTGTTTGTTTAATGGCTAAAGAAACAAAAACCGTTTCTTGAATTTTACCGTTTTTGTTATTTTGTTTCCACCGTAAAACGAGAGGAAACAAATAACGTTTCCAGAGTAAAATAAGGAAACAATTTTTCCCTCTCCTCTCTCCTCTCTCCTTTCGTTCAACAGAATACCCGATTTCCGAAAATTTTTCTGAAAATTCTCCCAAGAATTCTCCTGATTTCCGAAAATTCTTTCTGAAAATTCTCCCAAGAAAACTGCAATTCTCCTGATTTCGCTCCAAAATTTTCAGTTTTCTACCTAAAATCTACAGAATTTTACAATCTCAAGTACGGTAAATTCTTCACTTTCGCTAGTTCAATTTCTAGGGTGTATATGATATCAATTTCGCTTTCTGATTTGAATTCTTTACTTGCTTGTTCGATTGAAGTTTTCTTTTCTCTTTTGTTGATATTCTGCTGAATTTGATGGTATGTATTGCTGCTATGTCTCGTGATTTCGCTTGTTGAATTTTTTGATTGTGAAGATGAAAGGTGGAAATCTTGCTGATATGTCTCGTTTTTTGTTGAAAATATGCAGTAGAAAAGTAGTAATAAAGCAAAAAAAAAAAAAACTTATAGCTTAAGCATAGAGCTGAATTGGTAGTAGTTGAAACTCAAATTTCATTGATCTTTACAGCTTTTTTATGTTTATGAAGTTTTGATGTATAAATTTGTTTTCCAGACTTGAGTAAAATAGGTTCTGTGTTGGGATTATTCATATAATGATGATATGATTATGAATGACATATTAGTCAATATTTACTTATTTAAATATGAGTGCCAACTTTGATGGCCTTTTATGGAAGAGAATAGGATTTCCAGACTTGAGTAATTTTTTTTTTTTTAATTACAGTTTTAGTATGGAAGAGAATAGGAGGATCATACTCCATTCCCTCCAACAATTTAACAATGTATATAGCAATCTACGAGAGTCTCAAGAACAGGTCTGCAATACTTTATTGCAAGACATTGGGTCTCTCTACAAAATTCATAGATTGCCAAATCAGCAATACAGAGTAAATAGGATTCAAGTTGAGGGGAGACAACAACGTGGTAAGAGACCGAGGAGACAACGAGGAGGTAATAGATCTTCTAGTCAAGATTGTGAGGGTGGGGAAGATCTACAACAACGACATTCTATGGCTGGAGATGATGCTTCTAGAGATCATCAAGAAGGTAATGTAATGTATAAATTAGAAAAAAGCTTTTGATGTGAATTTAATATCAACAACTAACATCTTACGTGTTTGAATGTAGATGATGATGGAGATTCCATACATTTAGAGATACCTTCTCCTCCTCGTGAGACTCTGGTTATTCAACCTGAAGAAAGACAGGTGATAGTTATAAGTGTCTAATACTACTGTACTATAACAATGAATTAAGTTTCTAATGTACTTTATGGCCAATATATGTTCTTGTCAGCGAGCTTGGGGAAGACCACAGCATTTTGGGAGGAGACAACAACATTCTGGGAGGACACAGCGTGCTGAAGCTGTGAGATTTGAAAGACAGGTAATAAGTTTAAGTGTATGTCTGTTGTACTGTATAGTAAATGTACTTGACATTCGTTTCTAAGGCCAATATACGTTCTCAGCCCGCTGGGGAAAGACAACAATGTTCAGAGACTGCTGGAACTGTACAAAGAGGAGATGATGCTTCTGGAAATCATCTAGGAGGTAATCTAATGTATAAATTAGAAAAAAGCTTTTATTGAATTCAATATCAATAACTAACAAGCTGCCTGTTTAAATGTAGAGAATATACCTCTTCCTCCTCCCATACTCTACACTTGCCCACTCGAGGGATGTGAAAGGAATATCCAGATGAAGGATATGTGGTACCACATAGAACGAGAGCATGTATTGGTAGGTTTGACATGTTCCAGTATAGACACATTAACGTGTTCTGTTGATTTGGAGACTTTAGTGGTTGTACCAGCGATTTTCGACATGATGATAGATAGTAGACAGCATCACTTCTATGCTGTCTGTCAAGCGATAAACAATGGTTATCTAGTGAGTCTGCTGTTTATTGGTGATAAAGAGGTAGCAAAAAATTATTGCTATACTTTAGAAGTGGGGAGATCTGGGCATAAGTGCAGTTTAATATGGAATGGGGCCGTAAAGTCTATCTTAGAATTGGATGATGTGACAGCTATTGGAGATGGCTTGTTTGTGTTAAAAAGTGCATTAGGGTTATTTGGTGATGGAGGTGCTGATGGTCAGGGAAAAAGCAGCATGACATTCAGATTACGCGTAAAAGAGTTGATTATATAACGGTAAGCGATCTTTTTACATTTTGTTAAAACCTTTTTTTTTTAAAGATGCATTTTATTAAAAATCGATGGTGATATATTTAGGAAGAGTAATTAACTATAGCCTTAAAGACTGTTGGTTCATTAAATTCCCTATTTTGAATTTCATTTTTTCAAGTGTTATTCTTGCATGAGAGTCCATTCTAGTCCGCCTCCAGCTTTTTCTATACATTGATAATAGAGAATAGTTTTGCATAGTTCTGAACCTTTTATACTTCTCTTTTATCCATTTTATGATCAATATTTGATTTTATTACTACAGAATACAGATCATGAGTAAGGTTGGTTTAGATCTAGTCTTCTTTTCTCTTACATGACATTACCCAAAGTCTGGCATATATCATAATGTAGCTGGAGTTAGAGAAATCTCTTTGACAGACATAATGGCTGGCTGGTTGGCATATAAATGCATGGGAAGATGAGTTTCCTCCAAAGTAAATATTTATGTAATTGTTTGGTAACCACAAAAAGGAGGAAGTCACTTACCTTCCCCCCAGGTAAGTGGAACTTCTTATGTTCAAACAAACAAATATTGGCAATTTGTCTTCTCATATCTACCATACAAGCACTTAAAACCCAAAGTACTAGATGTAAATTTTCTGCACCAATGCAAGAGATGTTCAACCCATGTGACTTCTTTTGGGTACACTATTTGAAATCTTGATGTTTTTGGGTTGTCAGATAATCTAGTGTTACTCATAGTTGAAATGGTTCTATTGATTGTGGTGAATTTAGGACACAATAATATTGCGAAGTTTGTATTGTTGATTGTCCTCTTGAACTGATAGTAAATTATTAATCATTGGCATATCCGATCGATAAACTCCTACAGTCATGGTTTGGGTTGTAATACTGATAATTTTCAACAGAGTTTTGAATTATTGAGTTTAGTCCATACAAGAAGCTACCGAATACCGTCTTGAAACGTCATATCTTGCCTTTTGTTGCCAAAATTCTTTATTAACCATCTTGCACTATATCATAGGAGTGAAATATTTTGTACTAGTATTTAAATTGATAATATTTCTGCATTGTGAATGTTTTATGTTTTGACATTTTTTCACGCTCTGGATTTGACAGTGTGGCCTTGTGGATGCTTCTGGATGCTAGAGAAGTTGGGCAAGAAAACTCCTATTGATTCAGGCAGCCAC
Organism: Chenopodium quinoa; assembly: GCF_001683475.1. NCBI lineage: Eukaryota > Viridiplantae > Streptophyta > Magnoliopsida > Caryophyllales > Amaranthaceae > Chenopodium > Chenopodium quinoa. Next base: position 3,414,629 of record NW_018745286.1, on the reverse strand, counting down.
TCGTCTACCTCAATAGTTAGATGATGACTACCAATTGTAATGTGTGTACATAGGAATTTATATCATTTTGTACATCCAAGATCGTTCTCTGACTGTGGGTTGTTAAAGCTGAAGTTGCTTTTCTACCGGCCATTCTGTCCTCAATTGCCAATACTTATCTCACTTGCTATTGCATCTGTTGTCTAAGAAAGTAGGTTAGAAGTGAATTACTGAATAGGTTATACGCCTGCAAGTATCAGACAAGCTATTCTATGAGAATGCAACAGGCCATGCCGTCTTCTCTGATATCTGAATTTCGAGTGAAAGATGGATGGTGATACTTGTCTTATACTGTTAGGATTCTTAGGAGAACAAAATGCTCCCCTTTGTGTGGTAGTTTTCTTAGTATACCTTTGGTCTTACAGCCTACATTGTGAAATGAGATCCTTGTACAGTTGAGGAATGTAACTATTTCTGGTTGTGTTAGTGATGACAAATGATATCATAACTTTGCCTCTATATAATTTTTGTTTCCATTAAAAATATCCTAACCTATGTCCATCTTGAAACAGTAATCGAAAAATCATATTTGGATATTCTCGAGAAATATATTCTAATTGTCCTAATGCAATGCGTAACCCCCTCTAATACTCTATTTAATTCAACTTATTTTATTTGAATTTATATTATTCAAATTGAACTTATTTCACTGTAGTATGCCTGGAGGGATCTAGTAGCAAAGATTTAAGCTTCTTCCTTGCAAAAAACTGCTGCATCGTTATTAAGACCCATCCAATGCCCTTATTACTCTTATTCTTCCATTTTCTTTGTTTCTAAGCCCCTTCTTGAATACATACTTAACTACCCCTTTTCATGCTATTTGATAATCCCATTTTTATTCTCCATTGCTCAAGGACTCGTAGAAATTGGGCACAAGATCTTCAGGCCTTCTTGGGCCTCCTTGTTACTTTTCACCATCCCCATGGTTCCTAGTTTTTGTGTGTCCATATTGCTCATAAGGAGGCCACCACTGTGTGCATGCTATTTATTAGGCTTTTCTTCCACATGTATTTTATAATTTTTGATAAGCATGGGGATCTATGACCAAAACTCCTCCCTTCCAAATATGGGAAGCAAAGGGACGCTTTGTGCAAATGTGATTCTTATCTACGCTACCAATTCCACACAATGGACACATATTTTGCACCAGAATTTCTATTTTCCTGAGATTAATATTCAGCATCAAGGCTTTCATTGAAAGCCTCTAGATATGTAATTTTCAAGTGGGCTAGATAGGTAGTCTCCAAAGCATCTTTCAAAAGTTCCCAAATTTATCACTTCCCTTGGATTTCAATCTTTCTTTTGTAAATATGCATACTAGGAATATTTGTCCTCGTTATCCTTTTAGAGGGATGAACATTCCTTTCACTTTGTGTGGGGGCGGGGTTGGTGAAAAGGTCCTTCACCTATTGCACACTATTTGCAAGCAAGAGTGTTATTTTCTTTCTTCATCTCTTTTTCGGCTGCTGTTTATGTTTGTCCCAACCCCAAAAGACCACCTTCAAAAATCCCCCTTAGGTTAGTTTTAAAAGAGTGCATTGGGTGTGCCTAGGTGCCAAGTGCAAGCCACAATTCCCTTGCCCTTGCAAGCGCAGTGCATTATAAATGTTGCACGCATCAACCAATGTGCAATACGGGCCGCCTCATGTTCATATTTAAGAGAAACAATGAGACAAAATCATAAAAAAAAAAAGACCAATTCTTTTTTCAATTTAAACATTACTTAAGTCTCGAGGAGGATAATTTGAGCAAAAGCCCTCAATTAATTTCTTCAGTTCAATTGAACCTCCAATTTAAAAGCCCTAATCATAGATTGATAGAAAACCCTAATTTGTTAGTTGTGAAGCAATTGGGAAATTGGTGGTTTCCAGATACGACTGATATTGTTGGCAGTAGTCTTTAGTGGTTTTCTTCACCTAATGTGTTAGAGTTCATTGTCAATTAAGCTTTCGAGGTCAAATCTACTCTTTGATTTGCTCGTTTTCACTCTCTTTGCCTTTATTATCCTCTTATATCACAATTCTCACTTTTTCCTGTCGGGTTTTACGAAATTCTTTCTCCTTTGACCTTTTCTCCTCTTCCACCTATTCTCCCCCTCCTCTCTTTTCCACACCTTCCTCTTACAATCATGTGATTCCCTTATCCTTATTTGAACTTTTTAAAACTCATATCCAAGCCTTTTTTACGAATTTTTTTTCCTAAAATAGCATTATTTTTTTTTTAAAAGTTGTGCCTCATCAAACTAGCCATGTGTAGGGGTGTTAACAAGCCGAGCCAAGACTGTGCCTGGACAATCCTTTAGTTTGGTTCAGCTTGAGCTAGACACTCCTAAAGGCTCGGCTTGTCTTGAGGCTCGACCAAGGCTTGTCAAGCCCAACAAAATTTGGATAAAGTAAAATTTTAATTCTTTTATCATATAATATAGCTATACTTTAGTATTTAGTCCATTTAACCAAGGCCCAAATGGTGACTATAGTCATTGTTTCTAGGACCATCAAAGTTTGCTTTTACAACTATCATATCCTATCACTTGCTCCTATCTTTCAATGTGGGACTACTTCTGTCCTCCTCTTTTTTTTGTTGGTTCTTCTATGTAAACAAAAATTATCAAGGAAAGTTCAACACTAGAGAGTTCCTAAGATTAATTTTAGTCCCTACCCTTATATATGAAAATTTGTTTATGCTAATAATTAATTTATTACAAATATATATATATGTATAGCTTCAGCCTTCAAGCTGAGCAAAGGATAGCTCTTGGCTCATTAAGATTTTGGGCTGAGTCATAAGCTGAGCATATATCGAGCTTCGATCGAGCCAAGTTTCAGACATTCACGAGCAGGCTCGGCTCGTTAACACTCCTAACCAAGTCTCAGACATACACCCTGAACCTTGAAACCCTGAACCCTAAACCCTAAACCCTCCAAGTGGCTTCATTATAGCATTGAAAATTTCGTATCCACAATTATACACAATATTAATAATTAATAGTTCATAGTTCATAGTTAATAATTAATAGTTCATAGTTCATAGTTAATAATTAATAGTGAATAATGAATAATGAATAATTAATAGAATTTTTTTCTCTCTTCTCACTCTTCCCCCTCAAAACCTGAACAAACCCTAAATTTTTCTAGGGGCTACCACCAACCTTTTGGTTGATGGTAAGCCCCTAATCTTTTAGTTTTACTTGTTTTATTTACGCTTACAATAATTAATCTCTCTTTATTTGAGAGTTTTCTGCTCGTATATCGGGTTATATCTACCTGTATATCAAGTTAAATTCTCTCTTTATAAGAGTTTAGGAAAGTTGATTTATTGATGAAGATTTGTGTTATGTCACTATGGAGGTTAATTCTACATCTGCAATCAATTGCATCGAATGTTTTCCAATTGCGAAACTAAAATAGATCGGAAGACCCCCTCGTGAAAGGCTGTATCAAACAACGGTGTGAAAGAGGGCATTTAGAATTTTCAAATCTTATTTACGACGATAGTAGTCTTGTCCAATTAGAATATTATTTGATTCAATTTGTATCATATTTGCTAGTTTTTCTCTATATTATTGATGTAATATGTCTCTTCTATGAATGAATTATTTTTCCTTTCAAAAAAAAATGAATAATAAATAATTATTAATGAATAATGAATAACTAACAACTAACAATTAATAATGGAATCGCCTAATGATTTCTTGAAACACATTCGATCCTCCAAGACTGTATAGGGTGGCAGAAGACATATAAGAACTCATTCTAGCCAGCATCGACCAAGAAATTAAATCATATGCATACTATATATACACCAACACACCTGTGTGCAAATGTTCTATTGCTTTTTTACTAAATGCCCCCGTTTTGGTCTTCTTGAAGTGAGAAAAGGAGTAAAATAAATTAAGATATCATTCAAAAGAATCTTCATTCCACAAACATTGAATTGATAAGTACAATGTGATCAGTTACAACAAATGGGGGAAGAGAAGTACAAATAACTTATATGATGATGTCAATCAAGTCTACATCAAATTATACAACATTAGGTCCAAGTGACCTGAACAAAAAGTTGGAGGGGAGGGAACACGAATAAAATTAACATAAACGTCAATTATTGAGTCTTCAGTCCCACATGCATGTATCCATAGAACTACACAACACTTGCACTTCACACGGTGATTGCCTTTCTACAACTAGAGTTGTTCATCGGTCCAAAACCGGACTGAAGACTAGAAAATTAAATTTTAAGAACTGACGACCAAACCGATTCAAACAAGTTTTAGAATATGCTTGTAATATTTTAAATTCCTTTTAATTATACTATGAAATGCAAAAAAATAAAGGAAAATTCATTTTATTCCCTTTTTTTTGTAAATCTAATACTAAAAAACTCATAAACTTATAGTTTTCCTAACTTATTAAGAACAATATTAATTATTTTAAATATTTTATGCATAGTTTTAAGCAAAAAAAGGATCTGGTCAAAGATTGGTTTTTATAGGATTTTGGACCGAACCGGGCCGAAGACCGAAAAAATTAATTTCTCAACCCGAAGACCGGACCGGTAGGGGTCCGAGGTCAGTATGGTCCAATTTGGTCCATTTTTTCGGGTCTGGACCAGTTGTTGAACACCCCTATCCACAACTAGAGATTCTTCAGTGATAGCAAGCTGTTTACGTGGAGAAGTGGGAGGTCAAAATGTCTTTGCCATTTAATTGGAGATGACCAAATACTCCCCGTCTTCCAATTGTAACAAACCAACGCTACAGTAGTGCTAGACGTGGACCTCACGTTGCCAGATAACCAAAACTCTCCAGTTTTCAAACTAATAAAAAGAGGTATAGCGCCTCCAAACCTTAAAGGAAGGAAATGTCTATCAAGCGCCGAATACATACCAGCTGAATCGATATTTGTACATCTACCCCAAGGACCAGTTTTCGGTTCTATCATTTCCCAGACTTTCCAACACTTAGGAGGGGTTCGCATATGTATTATACCCGCACCGGTGTCCATCGGTATACAGCAAGTCCGACTGAAGTACATTGTACGATTTTTTGGCGCAAATTGATACACTGGCCCCGCAAATTGATACATGGTTTCAGCATCTATATCCAAGGCAAAACCAAGATAGTGATCTGTTTGAAACCAATAGATATACCCTCCTGCAATAGAAAACGGGTGACTCAATAGTGTCTTCTTTGCCTCATTACTCATAGTAATGCCTTGACAGTCAATGGCCCTCCAAGTTTCATCAACAGCTACTGTCCATACCATAAGTTTGAATTTCCCAGGTTCAAGATATGGTGGATGTTCATATTCGGAGACGAAACAAGCATATAAGACTTTGTATTGACCTGAAGAAGGCACAAATGCTAGAACAGCAGAAGGTTTATGATGAACCAAAGGTTTAGGATGAACAACTGCCCTTGGCACGGTGAGGGGCAGGGGAGGGAGACTGATGTGCGCTTTAGTTATGAGATTCACTACAAACAATTTTTTTGGAACGATGGCATTTTGAAGCAAGAGTAGACCGTTACAAGAACCCAAAATTGTGGCTTCAAATGGAAGCTTAAGTATACTGATAGCACGATCATATGGGTGAACGTAAAAGGCCCGCTTTAGCTTAGCATCATGCAGGTTGTTGTCTTGAATAAGGAAACCAGTAGTAGCAGGAGATGACAAGGACTGAAGCAGGTGGGCTCTAATAAAGAGCGGGTCATTGATTATAGCATTCCACTCCTTGCAAACGAACCTCACAATCTCCTGAAGAACTGAAGCAGGAAAGAGTAATAATATATGATAAATAATTTCGCTGGGAATAGGCAAATTAAATGCTGAATACTTGTCTACTGTCCTCGGCCTCTTGCTGCAAGCAGCAAGTGTTTGATTTTTTCCTGCTCCTGAAACCTGAAAATCTTGACACTATTACAATCCAACAGTGACATGATATATAATGTCACCAGTAATACTTCCTCTATTATAAAATAGAGGCAGCTGTTTAACTTATGAGCATAACAATGCACTTCTTCAATCAACAATTCTAATTATACAATTGAAATAAAAAAAATGATAATTTGAAAAAAAAACACCTACATTTTTAATATTCTAATTTCCCTTTTTAATTTGTTAGTTGTTTCACTTTGACTGGGGCACATTTATCAATGTAGAGCTTTGACTACTAATATCTTTAAATATTTTTTTAATAATTATAAAAACAATTAATGTTAGAAAATACACATTAAGACAAATTCATTGACATATTACACTATAAAAATTGTTTTATAAGTTAATAGAAAAATATGATCAAAGTACATGCAAAGTGTACAAATTCAAAGTGGTTCAACTATTAGATAATGGAGGGAGTGTATATATAAAGTAGTACAAAAAGATGGGTCATAGTATATGAATTGTGCCACCAACTTAAGCAAGACCAATTTGAAGTGAACTCACAGCATCAAACACAGTGTAGTGTGTAATAGACTAGTCTAAGTAGGGGCAATATTGGTAGCCTAGTATTGTTGTTATGTTAGGTTAATAGTACTTAGTTTTAGTATAAATAGAGAGAGGAGAGAAGAAAAAAAAAGGTTAGGCAGAAATTTAGTGAGAATCCTTGAGAGAGTTATGGCCTAAAGCCATTATTTAGAGTGTTGTGAGCTAAATTCACTATGAAGCTTGATAGGCTAAACCTATTGATTGTGTAGTTTGTGTTCTGTTTATCAAAGTCTTAGTCTTTCTTCTCTATTGTACTGTTCTGTAGTATCTCTATATTTGAGTTGTGCTTGACTAGATTAGTAATCAAAAAGCTTCCATCTTTCTCTTTATTTTGTTCTGCAAACTAGTATTATTATTCTGTTATGTGTTGTTGCTAGCAGTCCATCATACAGTGGTATGACTAACAGAATATATAAAGAAACTCGTAATCAACGTTAAGACTAGGCAATGAGTTAGTCAGTAACATGTGTTAATTAACAACTCACCTTTTTAGTACCCCTTCTACTTTTATTGTTTGAGCCTGGTTTCGCTTCCCCACATGCTCCCATCCTTCGAGAATTTATAGCAGGCAAATGAGCACGAGGAGCAGCAGCACTCTGAGATGCCACAGATGCTGCAAGATGACCAAGAGATCCCCACCTTTCTTGAACAACCTGAAAAATAGTTGACATACTTAATATCAGAGAAAATTTTGGCTAAAAATTAACATGACCCTCAAAGTTTATGGAGGTGCAAACATACCTCTTTAACATTTCGCCCTTCACGTGTTGCTTGCTCCTGCGCACGCTTCAAAGCCTTCATTCTCCAGCTTGCTCCACCATCCCCCACTACAGAAGATGACAAAAGTTGATCCTTGCTGGACTTTATTTGCTCTTCATCATCAGGATAGCCACTTCCATTGTTCCTCATGTAAGGATTCAGTTCTCTGGGATTTTGCTTTGGCATCTGATGAAAAAGCAGTAAAGTAAATTCTCCAATGATATGCTTGATTAAATGAGTTCTCCAAAAGTAAGCCCCATTAATTGTGTTCTTAAAAAACTAACTTTAATAATCAAGTTCTCTAAAATATGCATTATAAGTTTATAACACATTCAAAGGTAAAGTTAAGGTAAAGTAAACTCTAAAATTATATGCCACAGTTATGTCATATCCACTCAAACAGCTGGAACTCCCTTGCCTAAAAAAAATTGAATCTTTATAATCTTAAGCCAAAGCTGGTATGTACTATATATCCTGCTAATTTGGTAATCTACTCTGCAGCAGTTTTGGTGCTTTCAAGCAACTAATCTTGAACATTGGGTGCAATTTACAATTCAAAATACGAATTCAATAAAAAAAAAAAAAAAAAAAAAAATCCCAAACGGAATACGAATTCATGAAGTAGAAGTAGAAGAAATACGAAATCAACAAAAAAAAATCCCAAACGGAATACGAATTCAAGAATAAAAAAGAAAACACAAAGTACCGTCGCCGGTCGGACGGCAGACATACCTTATCGGCGGTCGTCGGAGGTTGCGTAGGAGTTTTTGATGGCCGGAGGATCTACGGCGGCGTCGGCTAGGTCAAAGCTTCAGGAGGGAATGACGAGGAAAAAAGGTAAGAGGGAGTTTTTTTTGTTTGATTGTTGTAGAAAGATTTAGATAGGGTACCTTTTTTTTTTGGGATCGATCTCTAAGTAAAGCTTGTGTTGGAGCTCATTTTTACAGTCAGAAGCTAAGAATGATAATAGGAGATGTCAGAGGTCTCTGTTGGAGAGTTTCCTAAAGTTATATTGTCAAGCACATCCGTAGCAAAACTAAGCAGCCTAATAATAAGTTAGTGAAAAAAAGATTCATCTTTATCAACCACAAAACAAGGGCTTTATAAGGATTATTCTGGAAAATTTGCTAAATTAAGCTTTTGTTAGAAATTATTTATTAAAGTAGACATGTGGCAAAACTATTTACCAAACTATGCTTACTGGGTAAAACGTAGAGGTGATCATTGGGCGGGCCGGGCCGAATTTTTTGTGCCCAAACCCGCCCAAAGTGGTCGGGCTGTGCGGGCTTTACGGGCCATTTTCGGGCCAGGCCTAAAAAGTCAACTAAATATGCTTAAAAACGCATTCCCAAACCCGCCCAAAAAAATAAAAATTTCGGGCCGGGCCCAACCTGATTTCGGGCCGAAAATTTATGTCCAAAGCCCGCCCAAAACCGGGTCGGGCCATACTTGATCAGGTCTAGTAAAACGCCATCCGGGGTGGCTTTTTTTGTAAAAAATTTCAGCCTAGGGTAAAACGCCAGCCTGGCTGGCGTTTTACCTTTGACTGAAATTTTCTTAAAAAATGTGGCAAAAGTAAAATGCCAACCAGGCTGGCGTTTTACAATTATACCAAAAACGCCAATCAGGTTGGCGTTTTTGTATCGGGTATATTTTCCCAGCGAGCTTCTTTTTTTTTCATTGTTCTTCAAAACTCAAAAACCCCCAAATTCGATACCCTAACCCGCGCCACTTCGCTCGCCCAATCCTCCATATTTGCAGCAAATTCATCACATCCCATTGCTTAGATCTTCATCATAGTCATTACAAATTATTCCTCCTTCTTTGTTCAACACTTTTACGCACTACATTGATCGAATTTGAGGTATGTATTGAAATTAACTATTTTACTTGTTTATGATATTTTTTGGGAATTTATGTTTGTAATTTACAATGTATGTACTATATTGTTGTTCAAGTATGCGAAATAAGTATAACTAAATAATACATTGTTGTTTAATTATTGAAATTAAGTATGTTTATATGTACGATGTCTAATTTCAAATCATGTATATGAAGTATACATTATTCTTCATACTTAGTGTGTAAATTTCAAGTATGTTTATGAACTACATTGTTGAATTAGGTACATTTAAATATATACTACATTGTTGATTAACTAGGTAAAAAGTACATTGTTGAACACTAAGTTGTATATACACTTAGCTTGAGGATTTAACGGAATCATTGTGGTTTTAGTTAGTTGTGTTGTGTATTTGTGTCATCTAATATGTGTTCCAATTGTTATGTAGAACATGACTTCACAATTGATTGTTTTGTTATGCCGTTGGGGGAGTGAAATTTTGTGTGTCGGATCGAACGTCGAGTATAGAGGAGGGAAAATGGAACCCTCGGCATTGAAACCTTGTATGACTTACAATGATTTGTTGAAGAAGGTTTATACTATAACTGGTTCAAACCCAACGAATGTTGAACTGAACATTAAAATGAGGTTTGAGAGTGTCAGTGGGGTTCAAATCTTACCTGTTTTGAATGACGACCATTTGGAGGTTTTGAGGGGTGTCGTTGCAATGAGGTCTCTTCCCACTGATTTATATGTGGAAATGGTACCTATATGTACTCAACCGACTATTCGCTTGACAGAGCAACAACCTATATATCTTCCCTCATACAATACAAGCTCGTTACAGATGCCCTCATACAACATTCCGTCATTTGAATATGGAATGGGATTTTTCAGTAGAATGTTACACGACGATCAATTTGACATTCCATTCAGTTCACATTTTACTGCACCCGTACATGAAGGAGCATCGGTGTCAATGTTGCAGCAACCTAGTCCATCTACCTCAAACAATGACATTTCATCACCGATGCAGTTGCACAGTTACTCTCCTACGCAAAAACATGTTCAAGCAACACCGTCTCAAACTTTGGTGAATGTTGAACCTGTTGTAAACAACGAATTGTCTGTTCTTGATATGTATGAGGATACAAATGACGAGGGTGAGGGCGCAGATGAGGAAAATGTTATAAACAACGAATTGTCTGTTGATGATGCTGTGGCTAGAACTCCATTGTCTTGGTTCACTCAATAAACGAGAACTATGAGGTGGACATGTATTGGGCTAATTCGGGGAGCCAGACTTCGTTTGTTTTCGGGGGAGAATTTGAGAAGGGCATGCTTTTCGACAGTAAGAAAGTGCTCCAAGAAATGGTGAAACTGTATTCCATACAACGGAATCAGTTCTACACCACGGTGACATCGAATGAGAATGTTCTTCATCTTAAATGTAAGAGGAAGTGTGGTTGGTTGCTATGTCTGAGAGTAAAACGCCAGCCTGGTTGGCGTTTTACTTTGGCCAAATTTTTTAAGAAAATTTCAGTCAAAGGTAAAACGCCAACCAGGCTGGCGTTTTACCTTAAACTGAAATTTTTGTAAAAAAAAAGGCCAGGGTAAAAACGCACGCCACCCTGGATGGCGTTTTACCCTAGAAGCTTAGTTTGGTAAATAGTTTTGCCACGCATTTACTTTGGTAAATAATTTCTAACACGAGCTTAATTTGACAAATTTTCCGATTATTCTGTTTATTTTCGTAGCTTTCTAGTCAAAGAAATCCTTATTTACAACAGAAGCATACTCCACTAAAGTGAGTTAAACAAATTCCTAAAGTCAATCATACCAGTGTAATCAAATAATGTTCATCCCTCTAAAAGGATAACGAGGACAAATATTCCTAGTATGCATATTTACAAAAGAAATATTGAAATCCAAGGGAAGTGATAAATCTGGGAACTTTTGAAAGATGCTTTGGAGATTACCTATCTACCCCACTTGAAAATTACATATCTAGAGGCTTTCAATGAAAGCCTTGATGCTGAATATTAATCTCAGGAAAATAGAAATTCTGGTGCAAAATATGTGTCCATTGTGTGATATTGGTAAAGTAGATAAGAATCACATTTGCACAAAACGTCCCTTTGCTTCCCATATTTGGAAGGGAGGAGTTTTGGTCATAGATCCCCCATGCTTATCAAAAATTATAAAATACATGTGGAAGAAAAGCCTAATAAATAGCATGCACACAGTGGTGGCCTCCTTATGAGCAATATGGACACACAAAAACTAGGAACCATGGGGATGGTGAAAAGTAACAAGGAGGCCCAAGAAGACCTGAAGATCTTGTGCCCAATTTCTACGAGTCCTTGAGCAATAGAGAATAAAAATGGGATTATCAAATAGCATGAAAAGGGGTAGTTAAGTATGTATTCAAGAAGGGGCTTAGAAACAGAGAAAATGGAAGAATAAGAGTAATAAGGGCATTGAATGGGTCTTAATGAACGATGCAACAGTTTTTTGCAAGGAAGAAGCTTAAATCTTTGCTACTAGATCCCTCCAGGCATACTACAGTGAAATAAGTTCAATTTGAATAATATAAATTCAAATAAAATAAGTTGAATTAAATAGAGTATTAGAGGGGGTTACGCATTGCATTAGGACAATTAGAATATATTTCTCGAGAATATCCAAATATGATTTTTCGATTACTGTTTCAAGATGGACATAGATTAGGATATTTTTAATGGAAACAAAAATTATATAGAGGCAAAGTTATGATATCATTTGTCATTACTAACACAATCAGAAATAGTTACATTCCTCAACTGTACAAGGATCTCATTTCACAATGTAGGTTGTAAGACCAAAGGTATACTAAGAAAACTACCACACAAAGGGGAGCATTTTGTTCTCCTAAGAATCCTAACAGTATAAGACAAGTATCACCATCCATCTTTCACTCGAAATTCAGATATCAGAGAAGACGGCATGGCCTGTTGCATTCTCATAGAATACTTGTCTGATACTTGCAGGCGTATAACCTATTCAGTAATTCACTTCTAACCTACTTTCTTAGACAACAGATGCAATAGCAAGTGAGATAAGTATTGGCAAGTGAGGACAGAATGGCCGGTAGAAAATCAGCTTCAGCTTTAACAACCCACAGTCAGAGAACGATCTTGGATGTACAAAATGATATAAATTCCTATGTACACACATTACAATTGGTAGTCATCATCTAACTATTGAGGTAGACGAGTGGCTGCCTGAATCAATAGGAGTTTTCTTGCCCAACTTCTCTAGCATCCAGAAGCATCCACAAGGCCACACTGTCAAATCTAGAGCGTGAAAAAATGTCAAAACATAAAACATTCACAATGCAGAAATATTATCAAAAAATACTAGTACAAAAAATTTCACTCCTATGATATAGTGCAAGATGGTTAATAAAGAATTTTGGCAACAAAAGGCAAGATATGATGTTTCAAGACGGTATTCTGTAGCTTCTTGTATGGACTAAACTCAATAATTCAAAACTCTGTTGAAAATTATCAGTATTACAACCCAAACCATGACTGTAGGAGTTTATCGATCGGGTATGCCAATGATTAATAATTTACTATCAGTTCAAGAGGACAATCAACAATACAAACTTCGCAATATTATTGTGTCCTAAATTCACCACAATCAATAGAACCATTTCAACTATGAGTAACACTAGATTATCTAACAACCCAAAAACATCAAGATTTCAAATAGTGTACCCAAAAGAAGTCACATGGGTTGAACATCTCTTGCATTGGTGCAGAAAATTTACATCTAGTACTTTGGGTTTTAAGTGCTTGTATGGTAGATATGAGAAGACAAATTGCCAATATTTGTTTGTTTGAACATAAGAAGTTCCACTTACCTGGGGGGAAGGTAAGTGACTTCCTCCTTTTTGTGGTTACCAAACAATTACATAAATATTTACTTTGGAGGAAACTCATCTTCCCATGCATTTATATGCCAGCCAGACAACCATTATGTCTGTCAAAGAGATTTCTCTAAATCCAGCTACATTATGATATATGCCAGACTTTGGGTAATGTCATGTAAGAGAAAAGAAGACTAGATCTAAACCAACCTTACTCATGATCTGTATTCTGTAGTAATAAAATCAAATATTGATCATAAAATTGATAAAAGAGAAGTATAAAAGGTTCAGAACTATGCAAAACTATTCTCTATTATCAATGTATAGAAAAAGCTGGAGGCGGACTAGAATGGACTCTCATGCAAGAATAACACTTGAAAAAATGAAATTCAAAATAGGGAATTTAATGAACCAACAGTCTTTAAGGCTATAGTTAATTACTCTTCCTAAATATATCACCATCGATTTTTAATAAAATGCAGCTTTAAAAAAAAAGGGTTTAACAAAATGTAAAAAGATCGCTTACCGTTATATAATCCACTCTTTTAATCGTAATCTGAATGTCATGCTGCTTTTTCCCTGACCATCAGCACCTCCATCACCAAATAACCCTAACGCACTTTTTAACACAAACAAGCCATCTCCAATAGCTGTCACATCATCCAATTCTAAGATAGACTTTACAGCCCCATTCCATATTAAACTGCACTTATGCCCAGATCTCCCCACTTCTAAATTATAGCAATAATTTTTTGCTACCTCTTTATCACCAATAAACAGCAGACTCACTAGATAACCATTGTTTATCGCTTGACAGACAGCATAGAAGTGATGCTGTCTACTGTCTATCATCATGTCGAAAATCGCTGGTACAACCACTAAAGTCTCCAAATCAACAGAACACGTTAATGTGTCTATACTGGAACATGTCAAACCTACCAATACATGCTCTCGTTCTATGTGGTACCACATATCCTTCATCTGGATATTCCTTTCACATCCCTCGAGTGGGCAAGTGTAGAGTATGGGAGGAGGAAGAGGTATATTCTCTACATTTAAACAGGCAGCTTGTTAGTTATTGATATTGAATTCAATAAAAGCTTTTTTCTAATTTATACATTAGATTACCTCCTAGATGATTTCCAGAAGCATCATCTCCTCTTTGTACAGTTCCAGCAGCCTCTGAACATTGTTGTCTTTCCCCAGCGGGCTGAGAACGTATATTGGCCTTAGAAACGAATGTCAAGTACATTTACTATACAGTACAACAGACATACACTTAAACTTATTACATGTCTTTCAAATCTCACAGCTTCAGCACGCTGTGTCCTCCCAGAATGATGTTGTCTCCTCCCAAAATGTTGTGGTCTTCCCCAAGCTCGCTGACAAGAACATATATTGGCCATAAAGTACATTAGAAACTTAATTCATTGTTATTGTACAGTAGTATTAGACACTTATAACTATCACCTGTCTTTCTTCAGGTTGAATAACCAGAGTCTCACGAGGAGGAGAAGGTATCTCTAAATGTATGGAATCTCCATCATCATCTACATTCAAACACGTAGGTTGTTAGTTGTTGATATTAAATTCACATCAAAAGCTTTTTTCTAATTTATACATTACATTACCTTCTTGATGATCTCTAGAAGCATCATCTCCAGCCATAGAATGTCGTTGTTGTAGATCTTCCCCACCCTCACAATCTTGACTAGAAGATCTATTACCTCCTCGTTGTCTCCTGGTCTCTTACCACGTTGTTGTCTCCCCTCAACTTGAATCCTATTTACTCTGTATTGCTGATTTGGCAATCTATGAATTCTGTAGAGAGACCCAATGTCTTGCAATAAAGTATTGCAGACCTGTTCTTGAGACTCTCGTAGATTGCTATATACATTGTTAAATTGTTGGAGGGAATGGAGTTTGATCCTCCTATTCTCTTCCATACTAAAACTGTAATTAAAAAAAAAAAAAAATTACTCAAGTCTGGAAATCCTATTCTCTTCCATAAAAGGCCATCAAAGTTGGCACTCATATTTAAATAAGTAAATATTGACTAATATGTCATTCATAATCATATCATCATCATATGAATAATCCCAACACAGAACCTATTTTACTCAAGTCTGGAAAACAAATTTATACATCAAAACTTCATAAACATAAAAAAGCTGTAAAGATCAATGAAATTTGAGTTTCAACTACTACCAATTCAGCTCTATGCTTAAGCTAAAAAATTTTTTTATGCTTTATTACTACTTTTCTACTGCATATTTTCAACAAAAAACGAGACATATCAGTAAGATTTCCACCTTTCATCTTCACAATCAAAAAATTCAACAAGCGAAATCACGAGACATAGCAGCAATACATACCATCAAATTCAGCAGAATATCAACAAAAGAGAAAAGAAAACTTCAATCGAACAAGCAAGTAAAGAATTCAAATCAGAAAGCGAAATTGATATCATATACACCCTAGAAATTGAACTAGCGAAAGTGAAGAATTTACCGTACTTGAGATTGTAAAATTCTATAGATTTTAGGTAGAAAACTGAAAATTTTGGAGCGAAATCAGGAGAATTGCAGTTTTCTTGGGAGAATTTTCAGAAAGAATTTTCGGAAATCAGGTATTCTGTTGAACGAAAGGAGAGAGGAGAGAGGAGAGAGGAGAGGGAAAAGTTGTTTCCTTATTTTACTGTGGAAACGTTATTTGTTTCCTCTCGTTTTACGGTGGAAACAAAATAACAAAAACGGTAAAAGTCACGAAACGGTTTTTGTTTCTTTAGCCATTAAACAAACACATTGTAAGGGAAATGGCAATTGATTCCGTTTCCAACTTTACCAAAAACCCACACCAAATACCCCCTAAGAGTATACTCATGTAATCAAACCAATACTTTAACCACTTCCTTAGATATAGCTTCCTTTATTTTATCAAGTAGCCAATTCAAACTAGGATTTAGATACTTCGAATGTGATGTTTTCTATTAATGTATTATGTTATTTTCTTTCTAGTCGCCTTCTTGAATTACAATAAATCGCGGAGATTGGTTTTGGACAAGGGCTACACAATGTTCGGAATACAGCTGTCGACTTTGGTTGATCACTTTTTTGTCCTCTAATGATTTCAAACTCTGAAACGGTATTCAGATGAAGGGTTAGGGAACAGTCGATTATAGTTATTTGTGTTGACTTTGTGTTTTGCACTTTGTATTTATTAAAGTGTTTTTGCATTTGTGCTTTATTTATTTAAGCTAAGTTTACATGATTAATCCTACAGAATAATATCTGTTTACGAGGTCTTTTATCTTTGCCAATAACAGTTTCCAGGCTTTTAAGTTTACCATAGAATTGTACACGATTTAATAGTTGGATTGGATTTGAACATTTATTTTATGAATTTCGAAGTTCTGTTTTCATGGGCCTTAACGGTTCCAAATTGTACGAATTAATGAAGTTTAGTTGGTTTGAAGGTTTTTATTTCGAAAGCTTTTAAATTCCGCCGCAACACTTTGAATTAGCCTTAACGTTATACACGTGGTGTAACGCTTCGGTAGTCCTCTTATATTTCACTTTAGGTTTTACAGATTTTAAGGAGAGGATTACCGGGGTGTTACAACTCTGGGCTTGTGCACGTTGGAGTATTGACAATCATAGGTTAGGGGTTTCCGGGATATTATCTGTGACCTTTACCGAGGGCCGTGTGATCTACGAGTCCCCCTTTTATTATTTAGTCTATTTTTAAGACTTCACTAGGTTAGTTTGAGATCTCATCTAGTCGTGGTGACGGAGTCGCGCCCGTCCACCACCAAGGTCATTCCTAATAGGAACTTGAGGAGTTAGACAACCTATCTGTTGCTTAATCCAATTTATTAAATAAATAATCTATTGTCAAATGAAGTAAGAGTCAAAGGTTAATACGAGAGTCGTCATATATTACAATTAGAATGTAGGAAATGTATGCCTCATACTTAAAATTATTAGTTACTTGCATTCTTTTGGTTTGCGTGACTTTTTTGTACTCAGCCCCACGTTGACTACGTGCATTGTTTGTGTGTCTTTTGGTCATGGTCTTTGCCTTTAAATGACCCTATAACGATCTAATTTTTACACTTGTGAAATTTGGGGAGCAGATTTGAACAGGTAATCATATGGACTTGCATGATGGTTGGTGGGATGTGTGGAGAGTGGTTTTTTTCGTGTTCTAAATTAAACAATTAGTTCTTTCACAACAATTTGGTTTGGGATTTGAACATTTATGTTATGAGTTTTGAAGTTCTGTTTTGTGGGCCTTAATGGTTCCAATTTGTACGAATTAATGAAGTCGTTTGGATGTTTCAATACGAAAAATTTTTAGATTTCTGTTGCAATACTTTGATTTAGCATTAACGTTTTTACACGTGGCGGTAACACTTCAGTAATTCTCCTACATTTCATTTCAGGTTTTACAGGTTTTAAGGAGAGGATTACCGGGGTGTTATATTCGTCCCCGACTATAGGCATTTCCCTGACAGGAGAACACGGTCCTTCCACTTCGTTCATCTTACCCTTCCCCTTGTCCATAGCTTGGGGCTCGGCTCTCCTCTCCACCTGGACGGCAGCAAGAGATGGCGAAGATCTGTCTGCGCCATAGGAGTCGTCCTCCTTACTGACTTCGCTACGGATTCGGAGAAACTCCCCTCTGACCCTGGACGATCCAGATTCAAAGCCTGAGCCCCGTAGAGGTACCGACTCCACTGCTACCAGCCGGGCTCTCCTGGCCCTCTTCGAGACGGTCCACGCCTGGGGAGACCCTTGTTATGTAACTGGCCCTCACTCTACAAGAGTTGGCCTCCTCCTCGGAAAAATCTACAAAGGCCGTCTGTTTGACCCTATGCATCATGTCCTGCACAGACATAGAGGGTGTCGGACTTTGCGAGGACGAAACGGAAAAATAGCCAACCGATCTTGGAATTCTTGATTCCTCAATTCTAGGGGACCGACCGGCTCCAGATGGGGTGCCCAAGTCTCTTTTAATTAGCAAGGCAAAAGTCTTAGGTTTCATGCCTAAACGGTCTTTATGAAAAACGAAAAATTAAAAAAAGAGAGAGAAGGACAGTACCTGAGTTTGTAAGAAACAATTGAATGGATTTTGCGAGACGGTTGGAAATTCTTCGGATTCGGCTATCGGATCCTCTTTTTTCCGAGACAAGCTTTCTCTCTAAGAAATTCTCTTTTTCTCTCAAGGGTAATTTTTTGAAAATTTAGTGTGAAAAGGTTAAAATAATTTTTGACCTTCTATTTATAGAAGGTCAAAGTTCTTGAATTCTTAGGGTTTTGGCGCCCAAAGGGAGTGCTGACGTGGACCAATCATGGGAGACCACTTGTCTAGCTAAGTCACCTCCCATGAGGGGCAAATTGTTTACATATAAATTACCTTGCCACGCGGATCAATGAGAGAATGCCACGTGGACCCATTAGAAACTGCCATATGGCGCGGGGGGGGGGGGGGGGGGCTATCTCGTAGCCTAGGCACACCCTAACAAGTGGCAGCTTACGCGCCACGAGGACCCTCATCGCCTCGCGATGATGATAGGCGATTGAGCTGACGTCGCGCGACAATATCCCAAGTGGACCAGCCAGACATAAACACGTGTCAGCTTACTCAGCTCTCACAGCCAATAAATTGCTGATATGTGGCGCCTAGTAATCGGGCCCATAGTCCGAGGTACGGGTAAAAGCCCAATAAACCTAGGATAAAAACCATAGGTGACACGCATCCCCATGCTATAAATACTATAATTAATGACAGTATTAGGGATACATACACACAATATTCTAAACACAATTAACCCTAAACCTCAAGTAATTTCTGAGCATTTACTGCACAATCTCGTTTTTCGCATCAATTTTCTTAATTCTATCTACTTACTTGATCGTTGGAGGTGAAAAACTGTATCTTGGTGTTTTCGTTGTTTTGCAGGTACTAAGGCCCGTAGAATCGTGATCTCGGATTTCTCTCCCGCCAACGTTCGTAAAAAAACCCCGAAACACAAACTGCCTAGATTAACGGGTTAGATCCTTTAGGGGGAGGATAAGGGATCCCATTCCAAATTGGGTCTAATGGGTTTGCCTTATTACTAAACCAAGTCTTCCTTACTAAATTAATGATTTATATTGAATTGGTTGAAATACCTATAAAAATTTGGATTATACTTAAAATAAAAAAACACAGTCTTTACTAAATCTGGGCACGGGCCGGGTTGGCCCCCGTGCCGCCCGGCACGGCCCGCTGTTCGACGCAGCCCGGCACGGCCCGATCTCCAGCCCGGCACGGCAGTTGAACTTCGTGCCACGGACAGGGTTCTGAATTCCCAGGTACGGCCCGGCACGAGCACGGCCAGGGCCCGCAGGCGCGGCACGCTGGCACAGCCCGCAGGCACGGCTTGCTGGCACGGCCCGCAGGCACGGCCCGCGTGCCCAACGACCATATTACCGTTTAAAAGCAACGGCTAGTTGCTTAATTAGCCAAAAAAAACGGCTACTTAACGGCTATATTTTTGCCAATTTGCTCCCCAAAAATTCTATAAATACCCACCTCCATTTCATTCCCAAATCACAAAATCACAATCTCTTCTTCTTATCTCTTGTATTCTCTAAATCTCTAATAATCCTTATTTTCTTAAATTCTCTAATTATTCTCTAAAATTCTCTAATTATTTTCCTAATATCGGAAAAAATTAAAAAGTTCTTAATCGTAATTAGTGGAGCGTTGAAGCACGGTTGTAAGATCTAAACTAATCTTAAATTTATTATTGTTTTATTGTTATTATTAGAATAATCTTGTTTAATTATTATTGTTGTTAATTGTTATTGTTGTTGTTATAATTGTTGTTATTAATTATTATTATTGTTACAATTGTTGTTATTATTTATTTTTGTTGTTATTGTTATTGTTATAGTTGTTGTTATTAATTATTATTAGGATATTTTGGATTTTAACACCTGACAAAAGGCTGAAAATGGTTTTTAACACCCCCCAAAAAAAAACTTTTATTTTAACACCTCCCAAAAATATAAAAGTTGGAAGTTAACACCAGTTAACGATTTCCGTCACGGAAATTTAACGTGGGTCCCACAAATTGGCTTCAACTTCAATTTTCACCCAGCAAAACACGAAACTTCCTCTCTGAACCTTCATTTCATTGATTTTATCCATTACAGATTTTTGGTGCTCATAATTTACAGATTTACAGATTTTTGGTGCTCATAAATCAAACCATACAAAAAATAAATAAAAATTCAACACCGGTTCATCTTCTCCTTCGTTGGAGAACAAAGCGACTAAGAACTTCCATTTTTTTTACCACCAATTCCGCCGCCCATAAAGGGCCCTGTACGGCTACTGACCAAGCCTTCGCAGCCAGCAAACATGTTAACTGGGGACCGGCCACCAAAATTAAATCAACCACCCAAGAAACCAACCTTGCCCCATCCCGTTAGCCACCCAGCTCCCTCCCCCGACCGACGACCGGCGAACCCATCCCACCCCTTTTCCCCACAAACGCAACCCAACCCTCTCCCTTTTCCCCTGCTGCCCCGACCCAAGCCACCACACCGAAACCACAATCAAAGATCTGAATCGCCGCAACCACCACCACTACCACCACTCTTCTGCAACACTTTGCTCCAAACCCTAACGAATCGACCCGCCTTAACCTTTTCGGCCACCCTAACCCCTAAACCACCACACCGTAACTTTTTTCGGCAAACTTAAATTGATTTCTAGACGAGGTTCGATGGATCTGCGATTTGCTCTGATTTCGGGAATTGATGTTGGGAATTGATTTTTTGCGGTTTGAGTGAGGAGGTGGCTGCAGGGGTTGCGATTGTGGGCTGGTATTTGGAGAGGAGCTGATTTGGTTGCGAGAACGGGGAAAGGGAAGGGGGGTGGGTTCGGTTGGCAGCGTAGGGGTGGGGGAAAGGGAGGGGGGAGGGAAGGGGTGGCAGTTGAGGGGAGGGTGGGCAAGAACGAAGGAAAGAGTTTGGGATGGCAGCCATGAAGATGAAGGGAGGAAGAAGACGAAGAAAAGATGAAGGGAGGAATAAGAAGAAAAAATGGGATGGCAGCCACGAAGGTGGGTTTCGTAAAAAATTGAAAACGAAGGAGAGTTGAAGCCAATTTATGGGACCCACGTTAAATTTCCGTGACGGAAATCGTTAACTGGTGTTAACTTCCAACTTTTATATTTTTGGGAGGTGTTAAAATAAAAGTTTTTTTTTGGGGGGTGTTAAAAACCATTTTCAGCCTTTTGTCAGGTGTTAAAATCCAAAATATCCTTATTATTATTGATATTTTTATTGTTAAAATTGTTGTTATTAATTATTATTATTATAGTTAACCACTTTTTATTAAAAAATTAATTGTTAATTATGGCATCGAACAACCCATCATCTAGGTCTAGGGCGAAAGGCCGACTTACCCGTAGTAGTAGTTCTAGGGAACCACCAAATACAACGAGCCCCCAAATTTCGAGTCAAACCAATGACCCCATTTACTTCCCCCCGGGCTATGAGCCATATAATATGTCGGGATTTCAACCACCAAACCAATTTCCACCACCACCACCAAACCAATTTGGGCAATTTCCACCACCACCACCAAACCAATTTTCACCATCAAACCAATATCAAAATCCACAACAATTCCCACAATTCGGTCAATTCCCACCAAATTATATCGGTGATCAACAAAACTATTGTTCTAGCCAAGGTAGCCAAGAAAGTACCCAAATTCCCTCCGGTTCTACCCCTTCTACTGCCACTACTAACGCAAACACACATCATGAATGGTTAACCGAAAGTGAGATGGTACTTTTGAAAAACCGAAGGAGTGAGGTATGGCGTTATTTTGTCCTAAATAAACAGGGTCAAACATATGCAAAATGTAAAACATGTAATGGTGTATTCACGGCATTTACCAAAGCCGGGACGGGACACTTAACTAGACACATGAAAGCTTGTGCAAAACCAGCTAGTGATCCAACCCAGCCCAAAATTTCCCAATTCCATTCATACGGCTTTACATACAATTATGAGAGGGATAGGGATGAACTAGGAAAAATGATAGTACACGCCGAACAACCTTTTCTTTTCTCAGAAAGTGACCCATTCAACACCTACATTAACAAAGCACTACAACCCCAACATAAAAGAATCTTTAGGAAAACCGTTCGTTCCGCCGCAATGAAAAATTTCCTAGAGTACAAAGTCCGGTTACAAGCCGAATTGAGTAACCTTAACTGTAGAGTATCTTTAACAGCCGATTCTTGGGATAGTGGTTATAAATATCACTATTTATGTGTGACTTGCCTTTGGGTAGATGATCAATGGTTGTTACAAAAAAGAATAATACATTTCAAAATGCTGGAATACCCACACACCGGCATTAACCATTGCTCACCATTTAATGCAAGTAATAGACGAATACAACCTTCAAGATAAAATGATGTCTATGACTTTTGATAATGCAACCTCTATGACATACCCAGCTAATCTTATCAAACAAAACTTAACCGATGTACTATTAGACGGTGAAGCTCTTCATACTAGATGTGTTTGCCATGTACTTAACTTATGTATACAAGATGGAGTTCGGGCAATTGGCCCATACTAAAGCAAAATCAGAGATGCTATTATGTCTATTAATAGCTCTAACATGAGATACCAAGAATGGAAGAGTTTTCTAAAACAACAAAAGATAAGGGTAATAAAAATTAGAACCGATTGCCCAAGTAGGTGGAATTCCACCTATGACATGTTAACAAAGGCAATTGAGTACAAGGGCCCGTTAACATTATTTTACAACCAAAAATTTCCACAAAATGCTTTGTATGATGATGATTGGAATAACTGTGAAAGATATATGCAATTTTTACAGTTATTATATAACATGACGTATTGTTTTTCTACTGTTTACAATCCTTGTGCTCAAAACTTTCTTTCTAATGCATGCTTACTCGCCCAACTTTTCACTGATCATCGCCATCAAAGTGATTATGATCAGTATCTTCCAGAAATGGAAACAAAGTGGCGTAAATATTATAGTGAAATTCCTTTGATTTATATTTTTGCTTCCATATTAGATCCTAGGCAAAAGTATGAAAACACATTTATGTTAGTTGACATTTACTTTCAATGCATGTTTCTTGACGATGATGTAGAAAACTTTAAGACTAATGTGAAGGATCAGTTTTTTGCTTTATATAGAGTCTATGAAGCCAAATATGGCACCGTTCCTCGCTCAGGGCCTTCCCAACCATCCAAAAACGTAAGTAAGAAGGCCAAACATTTATTTTCACAAGCTACTAACTTGATTTCAAGGTTTTCAAGTGATTCATCAATCAGGAGAACGCGAAGCGACGTCTCGGAGTTGCAAATGTACCTGAGTTACGACTTCACCAAAGGCATGGACGACGATGAGATAAACAGCCTCGACCTCCTTGCATGGTGGAAACAACAAAGCTCGAAGCATCCAACTTTGGCGGCAATGGCACGAGACATTCTTGCTATCCAAGTTTCCTCCGTCGCCTCCGAACGAGCTTTCAGCGCATCCGGAAGGGTTTTAGACGATAGAAGAACAAGTCTAAAACCCGAAACAGTAGAAATGTGCGTGTGTTTCAAAGATTGGTTGGATGCGGAAAATCGCTCACAAGACCGTTCTTACGACCACAACGACAACGAAGAAGGAACCTCCGCTTCCGGTTCGGGTTCAGCTAGTTCCCAATCTATGCAACTAGCCGATGACCTTGAAGGCGAAGGCGAAGGCGAAGGCGAAGACGAGCAAGAAGAAGGAGAAGAAGAATAGACAATTATTGTATATTGTACGATTTTAATCATTATCAAATATCAATTTTATCATTTTCCAATTTTTGTTTAATACCATCATTGTACGATTTTTATCATTGTTATCATTGTACAATTTTCTCAACTCAAGTAATAATAATATAAAGTACGCATTATTCACATCCAAAGTCCAATTTGCCTTTTTTCCCCGTTTTGTTACAATTTGTAAATTCATATTAAAAAAAATAAAATTATACCAATTACTAATACAAAATTATATTTAATAAATCATAAACATTAAATTTTAAAGTAATAGTATAAAGTAAATATATAAATATAAATATTGAATATACAAAATTATAAAACATAAATATTCAACTTATAATTATAAAATTTATAACTTAATAACTTATAAGTTATAAACTTATAACCTTATAGCTTATAAAACTTATAATTATAATTTTATAACTTATATACATTATAATACTTATATAAGTTATAATGTTGTCACTTAATTAAAAAAAAAAATAAAAAAAAAATAAAAAAATTGGAAACTGCCACCAGCCCGCAGGCCGACACGTGGCCGGCACGGCACGAGCCCGCCAGGCACGAGGGCCGTGCCACGGCCTGTGAGAATGGCTGGCACGGCACGGCACGAATTCCTGAGCACGGCGGCACGACCGGCACGGCACGCCGGAGCCCGTGGCCCGCCAGGCACGGCCCGGCACGATGCCCAGGTTTAGTTGTATGATCACTTAATATTCCACCTACTTCACTGAATTGACAAAAACTTACGGAGTAGCATTCTCGATTTCCTACCATCATTTTAATATTGCATGGAAGGGGTTCATGATGTCCTGCTAGAAAAATTATTTGCCTTTTACTTGCTTACCTTGTAACCATATCAGATATGTTATGGGTGTTTTGCTCAGTGAAGAACTAAACCAAATTTAAATTTGAATAATATATGCCGAAGATAGAAATGTCTGCTATGGTCAGCAGTTACTTAGGGAAAGTCTTTTTTTTTTTTTTCTTTGATTGAAATGTTGCATGCTACTGTATTATTATTATTATTATTATTATTATTATTATTATTATTATTATTATTATTATTATTATTATTATTATTATTATTATTATTATTATTATTATTATTATTATTATTATTATTATTATTATTATTATTATTATTATTATTATTATTACGTCACAAATTGTTTAACATATAATTGAAAAACTGGGTTTAAGTTTGAAATTGGAATTTGAACACATTGCTAATGCGACATCTTTGTCTTTTAGTAGGATTCTTATATATTGATAATTAATGATACCAGCAGTGTAACATTTGAAATTCTTCTTTAGTATTTATCTCCTTCATTGAGAACCATATAGCTACACAAGTATGGCTTATGGAATCAAAGTGTTGAATGATGTTAATAATAATGTGTATGAAAGCACTAGAGAGAAATTTAGTTTGCAGAGAAAGCTGTTATTACTGATAAGATATTGCTTTTTTTCTCGCTTGGTCAGGCTTAGGTCCTTCTTGGAAGTGTGCATATTAGTCCCTGGCCATTCCACTACACGTCAACATGACCAGGTGAATATCTTTTCTTACAGAATCTATTTTGGGCTAACCTTGTACATAATTTCTTAACTTTCCCTTATACTGCAATCCTGTATTCATCAAGATAGTCATGGTCAAACTTTAAATGTCTGTTTGTTCCTAGTTTAATCCAATTGCCCCATGTTTTTTTATTGATATTCTATGAGCCCGCTGATTATTTAATGTTTTTTCTTGTACTCCGTATAACAATTTGGGTAAGCCTTGAATTATTTGTGTGTGACTATTTACACTCATAGTGGTTGTGAGAGTATCAGAATAAATGATTGTGCTTTCATCTCCTATACTCCCAAACCATAAGACTGGGTGTTTGGCTCTCATTTACCCAACTTTAATATTGGGTGGATTCATTGTCATCCTGCTGGGTTTTCTATTCCGGCCTTTTCCCCTCTTTCCCCTCGCCCACCGGCACACACCCACAAAATAGTTCTTCGGGGTTGGTCCTCTAGGAGGAAAACAAGGTAGTGGTTGTGCTTGGCATATGGAGATGACGTGATTAGCAGAAACGCATTATGTGCTTTATTGTTATACTATAGTACGTGGTGGTTAATATATACTAAATGTATAACTGGTTTAAAAAAAAAAAAAAAAAGTATATTCTAGCAATTATATTGATGTCTATTCTGCTCCAAATGCTGCTTTAATTTTCACCTTCAAAATGTCAAAAAATTTGTTTAACATAAAATATACAGATTAAGTAATTACTTGTGTTCAGTAACCAAATTAGCAATAAAATATACAGAGTAATTACTTGTGTTCAGTAACCAAATTAGCAGTAACATTAGATAGAATTGAACTCATTGGCTAACAGGTATGATAGGTTGTGTGCATATGTTGATACTTGATACTGCTTATTAAAATGAGTAAATAAAAGGCAGCATTAATGCATGTTGTTTTTTTTTTTTTTTTTTTTTTTTTTTTTTTTTTTTTTTTTTTTTTACCAAAATTGATGCATATTTTTGCATTTTGCTGAAACCTGTAAACCTATAGTAAGTTGAATCACTTAAATGGTGTAACTTCATAGCCGTCCTGGTGATATAAATTGCATTTTCTGCATGTTACTTTTATTATGGTTGACTTGTGTTTTGTGTTTTATTGATTTTTAATCTCGTGTTCAAGATGATCGATTGACTGTGGTTAATGCTTTGCAGCAACCTTATTTCTAATCGCCTCCTAGCTGATCATTGGAACATAATAGTGATCGACGGGGGTCAGAACATAACAAACAATTAGTAAGAGGGTCGAGGAAAGGATGAGTTGAATGTAACAGATATTGCAGATGCTTATTTCCAATCGCCTCCTAGCTGATCATTGCATATGCTTATTTTATGGTTTTATATGAACCACTCCTTTCAGGATGAGCTGAATGTGACAGATAGAAATGCTCAGCATCTGTTTCAGAGGGAGTTTTCACTGCATTGTAATTTCAGAGCAAGAATTAGGGACCTATCATTAATTTTAATTCTGTCAAAGCTGCAAAAGTTGATGGATCCCAGTAGATGTAATCTTCCCAATGTTCAGAAACACGAGTGAATTGTCACTACTTTTAATTTTCCTTTAAGACGATGCCCACAAGGAAATGGCTAGGAAATACATCACCAATCTTGCCTCTTTTTTTCACCTGTGTACATAAGTCATCAGCGCATATGCTGTTGTAGAAAAGTAAATGTATGTGCTTACTTAAGTATCAAAATAGAAGTATCCATTTCCATTATTGATAAGCAGGGTTGTAAATATGTAGCAGGATTAAAATTTTGACAGATATTATTAGTGTTATATATGACCCCACATCTGCTATCATACAAACTATGCAACTATTGATTTGGTGTAAACTTCTACTTTTTTGTGTGTATTACAAGTTGTAGCTCAATCAGAATTTTTGGAACAAACTAGTTGATGTATTGGATATTTCATTTCAACATCTAATATCCCTTTCAAATTACACATATTTCCACTACCTATATATATTTCGTATTATTTGTAACAAGAGAATGTTTTTTATATTTTGAAAAACCAAAAAAAAAAAATTGATAAAGGAATATTATCAAGATACTTGAAACAGAAGGGTTGAGTGATCATGCAGATAACTAGACAGGAGATTTAAGAAAGACAAAGGAGCACAGTAACACACTGGTATGTATTACAAGCACAGGGAATAAATCAGAAAACAAGTGATAAACAAATAGATTAGAAAGTGTTTAGAATCTACTTTGTACAAAACATAGCATTAGTCTTTCTTAAGGTGCTGCTTACAACTACTTCAGACATAGCATTAGTCTCTCTTGAGGTGCTGCTTACAACTGCTTCAGACAAAAGGTGTTTAGAATCTACTTTGTACAGAACATAACATTAGTCTCTCTTGAGATGCTGCTTACAACTGCTTCAGACACAACATTAGTCTCTCTTGAGGTGCTGCTTACAACTGCTTCAGACGAGATTAGTCTCTATTGCTCTGCTTCAGCATTTTGTACTCCCTGTATAATAAATTTCACACTAATACATCAAGTATTCTAGTGGAAAATGATCAGGATTTTTCATAATGCTCTCGCGATCCCGAGGAGAAAAGGACCCCAGATCATGATAGAAAAAACCCATATTTTGACTCTCCTGAAAAAAAAAAAAAAAAAAAAAAACAAAACAAAAAAAAAACCCATAAAAAATCAGAAAATATATTGAATATAGTAAAATTTAGGGAGTATTAAATTAAACGGTTTTTTCACCATATACCTCTGAAAATTTTCAAATTCACCACATACCCCCTAAGTTGATAAAAAAAATTCACCATATACCCTTAATGATGACAAGATAAGTGAAATTTAGTTAATTATGCATCGAAACTACCTTAGATCTCTCCCCCCATCCCCGAAACCACTTCTCTCCTTCTTTTAACCCCCGAAATCACTCCAAATCTCAATAACCATATTCTTATGATTGATTTTGACGATGAGAAAGGAAATTTAGGGTGGTTTTAGGGGTGGGTAAAAGGAATGTGGGTGGTTTCGGGGCTAGGAGAATGTATTTAGAATGGTTTTGGGTCATAATTAACCCTAATGATTGACGAAGTTAACAATTATGAGTCATCAAGGGTATATGGTGTATTTTTGCTAAAACTCGGGGGTATATGATGAATTAAAAAAAATTCAGGGGTATATGGTGAATAAACAAAAAACTTAGGGGTAAATGGTGAAAAAACTGTAAATTAAAACAATTAAATATACCAAATGGTCATTAAAGTTAATAGTGTGAGTATCAAGAAACGGGATGTAGCTCAAAACTGGAAGTAAGCTATCCATTAAAGCCTTGCTGCAAATACGCATAAAACCCTGCTCACCCCACCGAACTCCCCAGGTGTTTTGCAAAATGAAATAATCGTGGCTGATCGAATAACCAACAATATTCACACTATGGTAAATCCCCTCTTTCTCTGTATAGGATTTTTGTCCTTCAAAGATTCCCTGATATAAATTTAGAAAGGGAAATTCTACATGGTGACCTCATGAATTTAATTTTTCTACGTGGAAGAGGAACTTTTTTCCAACTCTCTTCAGTGGCACCAAGGTTTAGAAAAATTAACCATAGTGACCTTTTTTAGGTTTATGGCTATCCTTTTTAGTTAAAATGGTTAACTTTTGATTTTTTTATTAAAAAATTATTTAAATTATATTATAAAATAATAAAATTAAAAAATATAAAAAAAAAGTAAAAAAAACAAAAAAAATTATTATTTAAAAAATAAAAGGTGGTCTAGGGCGGCAACCGGGGATGGGGAGGTGGTGGATGGGCTGTTAGATGCGGTGGGAAGGGTGGGAAGGGTGGTGGTGGTGGGTTTTTGTTTTTTAAATAATAATAATAATAACATTTTACAAAAATAATAATAATAGGAGTTAATTAATTATTTTCTTTTTAACATGAAATTAATTAATTATTTAGTTAGAATTTATGTAATATTTAATTAAGAGTTATATGTCTTTTCAAAAAAAAAATTAAGAGTTATATGAAAAATTAACCATGCTTAAAGTTTTGATTAGAAATAAATTATATTGTTAAACGAATTTATAACAAAAAAAGAATGTTAACCGATTATATAAGTTGTAGGTAAATTATCTTGTTTAAAGCGGACACCACCTAAAATTTGTATTATTTAGAAATAATCAAAAGGTTGACTTGTTTTTGGTGGACCGCTCAAAGTTTGTATTATTTTTGACAATTTTTCCCTTTATTTTATGCTACATATTATTTAATTATTTATTTATTTATTTTTACTATTCTGCATTATCAAAAGGGTTTATTTAACAAAATTAACATTCAAACAAAAAAGTTTATCCTAAAATTTTATCAACAATACAAAACTATTTGCCAAGTGTTGTGCCACGTGTAGGTGACACATATGATGTTAAATAAACGAATTTTGGATAGATTTTGTAAGATAAAATATTGTATAGAGTTTTATTACTTATATATTTCTAATCTTTCATATATACAAAATTAATGAATCATTTAATAAATATCCTATAACTAGGTTCTATTTCCAAAATTCGTTTTAAAAAGTTCTTTAAATAAGATCCATTTATAATATATTTAATTTATTTGAAAAATAATTAAGAATTAGTAAAAATAAGTTATAATCAGTAAAAATAATTTTAGTTTGATAAAAATACTTTCAACTCAGTAAAAATAATTTAGTTCAAAAAAAATAATTTCAAGTCAATATAGATATTTATCTACAAACAAAACTACAAAAAGTACACTATAATATAAATAAGCGATATGATATCGTATATCTAAATTTCCTAAATTATCAAAGAGGATTATATGACCGTATGTAACATTCAAATTAAAAAGTTTATTCTAAAATTTTATCAACCATCTGGGCATCGCCCGGGCACAAAACTAATAACTATTATATAAAGCTAAACTTTTAGCTAGACTACGAGACATCAACACTTGACATTCCAACTTTTCGCCAAGTGTCGCGCCACGTTAGATAGGTTTAGATAGACTCCGTAGAATAAAAAAATTAGTTTAGAATTTTATTTTCAATCAAATTTGTATAGAATTTTAGGATAAAATTGTAAGTTTAGAGTTTTACTTTTGATAAAATACCAATATTTCATATATATGTACAAATTGAAATATATTTTTTCAAAAAATAACAGATCGTAACTCTCAATAATTATCATATAAATTTATTTTTTATATCATAATATTTTTTTTAGAGCAAAGAAAGTAGTTCAAATGTACAACATCCAATTATAATATATTTTAATCGATTAAAATAATATACTTCACAATCTAATATGATTTTATTATTGTATGTAGACCTATTAATCAGGTCGAGTCATATTGGATAGGGTCACTTTAAGTTATGGGCCGAGAAATGTTCAACCTAGCCCAAAGTTTTGGGTTCGGGTCAACCTAATGGGTTTAAAACAATTTGTTATGTATGTAATCGAACATTTTCACCAATATTATTATTAGTCATTATATGCCTATCAATTCATAACTAATTTTACACTGATAATATGATATATTTTAAAATGTAACGTATAGATTTTAAAATTCAATAAACACTCCGGGCATCGCACGATCACAAATTAGACTAGTATATATATAAAGGGAAGCTTTTTCTCGATTTTTTAGAGAGCCACATAGGATTTAATTTTCTTAGCGCACCAAGTAAGATTATAAATTTTAGTTGTAGCCAATTAAATAAGAGATTATTAATTTCTTTTAGAATTAAATAATTCAAATGCCACGTAAGCAAAATTGGCGAATGAGATTTTTAAAGTTTAAATTAATTAAATATACAATATTATCTTTTGATATTAGGAATATATCTAAATATATAACAAATTTGAGCACATAAATAAATAAAAATTTTAAAAAATTCAAACAAATCGTGCATCGCACGAGTTTCATCTAGTATATAAATATATTAGAGTTGCCGTAATCATATGAACATAAAAAATATTTATCTCCACTTAAATAATTATTAATAAAACAAAATTGTGCTCATAATTATTTTCGTAACAAAATACATTGTTGTTTCTCACTGAATTATATTTGTTTTGTAAGTCATTAGGGAAATGCATTTAATGTTTTTTTTAAGATTGATATAATTAAATTTATTTTATTTAATTCAAGTTAATTTTCACAATTTGAACCCACTTATGAAAGTAAAGTTTCTATTACTAGGAAGTGTAAAATACCCTAACAGAGGCACCTTGTAGCCCATGGAAGGGAACAAATCTTCCCCTTCCCTTGGAATAAAAACTCCTGTAATCATGCATGCCTAAAAAGCCAGATGTGCATAACCTCCTATACATGCAACACATATGTGATCAGATTCATCCAATCCAAGGGATGGCCCTACGAATTTCTTGGAGGTCAAATGACCAAAAGCAGATAAGTTGTTATGGGTTACAGCTAACCAACAAGTTCCTGGAAAACAATTGATAATAGTAAATAATTTTTAAAATTTGATCAATTTTATCTCCTCAATCTTATAAGTAAAAAGAATCTTTTAGGTAAAAAGAACTAAGTAAAAAGAATCTCTTAGGTAAAAAGGAATCATACACCCAAAACTCAAAAAGGTTCAAAATAAAAACATAAAACAATACTCCGTACTATTTAAAATGATGAGTAGTGAAATTATGATATAATTGAGGGGTAAAATAAAAATAAAAAAAATAATTAAAAAAATAAAGGAGATTAGAAATAAACAATCTATACCAAATTTAAAAAATTATTTGCTTCCTGGTCGAACAACTCTATATGTTTAGTATAATAATTTACAATTACTCCGTTCGCATTCATACAAGATAAATTAAAGCTATACCTTTATTTTGAGACAATCAAGTGCTTTACAATTGGCAAAATTGTTAAAGAGCGGTAAGGCTTTCTGGATTCACCCCAGCTTTGTTATGTTGTTAATAAGAAATCATAAAAATTACCAGGTAGAGAGATCAGATAAGAGAGATTGAAATAGAATAATTGATAAAAGTACTCAAATATTTATAAATAATTATATAGAATAATATATTAGTTGTTTGAAATTGAAGATCATTTTAAGGATAATCAAATGATAATCAATCTCTGACTCTTTAACTATGGAGATGACTTTTGGAATTGATCTCTTTATTTATTTATTTACTTAATTATCTTTCTTTTCAATTTTTTTTTTTAAGTTAAAGTAATTTTTTTAAGAAATCAAAATTATTTTATCTTCAATCTGGGAAAAAATGTCAAATATATCAAAAAAAAAAATTATAACTAATTACGAACCTCCAATCTGCTTTGATTCTTCTATCCCACATATATATATATATATATATATATATATATATATATATATATATATATATATATATATATATATATATATATATATATATATATATATATATATATATATATATAATATACTTTTAATTAAGATATTGCAATATAAATTGTGTCAATTTGTGAAACTTTTTAAAAAGACTAGTAGATTATCAAAATAGATAGCACTCTATAAAGTAATTTGAGCCGGGGCATCATCCAATCCTTAAAATTACGTAGTAGTTTTATCTATTACTCGTACTAGTGCAAGAGTTTTTCTCTAGTCTTTACTACATACTTTTTATTAATCAGAAAAGGAGATTAATATATATTATATCAAGGTGAATAAGGAAACACCAAACCAGTCTAAAGATAAAAACAGGAAAATGAAAAGCTGAAAAATTGAACAGGATTGGAAATACTTGCCCTATAGAGGCTGCCGAAATAGAAATGCAGAAGTAAAAATAAAGCAAGTAAAGCCTAAAACAGAAATTGAAACATTACAATCCAGCAGGTACGGAGTACCATATTAAACATACATATGCCAAATATTGAGACCTATCTAGCGCTCTAGCAAAAAATAAGTTAAAATGCAATTGAATATGGCTGTGAGTTCTCATTTATTTTTGTGTGTAAGAGGTATGTATAGTGGCGTATCCCCTAAGTGGCTAACCATGCCAAACAATCGAAGGTTGTTGACAGCAGTAAAAGTTCTTAAAAAACAAAGCAATCCAAGAAGCTTTAATGGCTTTTAAAAAAAAAAAAAATTGCTTCTTAAAAAAAAATACAACAAAAATAAAATAAAATTAGAAGCTTTAATTTAATGGATTAAAACATTAAATGCATATAATTATTAATATGGTATACCATCTTAGAATCTTATAATAATAATAACCCAAAATGAATGTTATTTACTGTATTATTTTCTTTGAAGAACCAAAATGAATGTTTATAATTATATTATGAGTATTTTGATCTATGAGCATAAATATATTGAGATTTGAAAGAGAAATTAAAACTTGAAAGAGAAGCTTACCACATCGAGACATACTTGCTAAAGGGTTGAAGACAGGAGTTGAG
Source organism: Chenopodium quinoa (assembly GCF_001683475.1). Lineage (NCBI taxonomy): Eukaryota > Viridiplantae > Streptophyta > Magnoliopsida > Caryophyllales > Amaranthaceae > Chenopodium > Chenopodium quinoa. The sequence continues at coordinate 3,380,746 of NW_018745286.1, read as the reverse complement.
AGTGAGAGAAAAGAGAGTTTTTGTAAGAGATGACGGCTATTTATAGCAACAACAAAGCCCTAATTTCTAGGTGGCATGTCTGGATGTTGGTGTTTTTGGATACGGGTATAGAATCATACGAAATTTATTATATTATTATTCTCTCTTTATTCCTTTCTATATTCTCCATTCATTTCTTTCTATAGTTTCTTTTTTTCATTTTGGAGACCCCAATCACCCCATATATGTACTCCCTCTGTTTTTTTAAAGTACCCCACTTCCCATAAACAATCGTTTTTATTTAAGTACCCTATTGCCACATTTTATATTATTTCTCTCTCTTCCTTTTAACACCGCAACTATTTTATAATATTTTTCCCTCTTACATTAATCTTAGTGGTCCCAATTTATATTTCTCTCTCTTACCTTTTCCAACTTTTTTTTATTCCTAACCATACCCACTTATATATTTATTTTATTATTTTGTCTAAAACTAAGTGCCCAAGCCTATGAAGCACTTAAAAAAACCGGAGGGAGTATGTCTGTTTTTTTTTCCCTCACTATTTTGACCCTTACACCCAAAATGACACCTCAATGTTTAAGTATTTCATTGTGGTTTAAGTATTCCATTGTGGTTTATACATAATTTTAAGTATTCCATTGTGGTTTACCTCAATGTTTAAGATACGAAAATTTAAAATAGATAATCGCTGTAAAACGGGAATTTTCTGATTTACTACTACAAATTATTGTTCATCAATTTTATTCATTTCATTAATTGTTCAGCAAAAAAATTAAAAAGCATTCTTTTCATGCAGGTCCCATATTTAACTGTAGCTCTTTAATTTTGCTCATGGGATGAGGAAATAGTAAAATGCTCATAAGCATTTTACCATTTGATCATTGGTGGGGTGCCATTTTTCTTCAAACTAGTTGTTGAAGCGCGCTCGCCCCCCGACCAGTGTTATCAATTTTGGTGGTTTTTGGTAAAATGTCTTTCTTTTACTAACTTCCTTTTCACTCCCTAATTTTGCAAATTTTAATTTATAAAAACGTTTTTGATCGATGTTTAGTATGTGCTAATATATAATGTTATGCTAACTATAAGTTATATCTTATATTCAATAAACTAACTACAAAACAAAAAAAAACAAAAAAAAAAAAAAAAAAAAAAAAGAACCTATTATGTATGATTCTTTTTAGCTAAATGAACTCTAGAGATTAGTTTTAGAAGGTATTGTACGGACCAAGTCCACACTAAATTCTTATAGACCCAACAATTTGAAGTAAATTGGAAAAGATAGTTTGAAAATGAATCTAAAAGGTTAAGTTTTTTTTTTTTTTTTTTTTTTTTAAGAAAAAAAAAAATGGGTGCATAATTAGTTATTGTGCAACAAGTCTATTCTAGAATTTCTAGATTACTTTTGGCATCTGTACTATTAACATAATAGATCGAATTAAAGTAGTAGGCAGGTTTACAAAAAGTAAAAGGATATTTGATAGGAACATTACTAATTAATCAGCTCACATTGCAATTTTAAAATAGATAAGAAGGAAATTACTAATTAATCCTTATCATTATCTAGAAATGAAACAAAATTACAGGGAAAAAAACAGGTACAGGTGATAAGTCTATTTTTTATATATATTTTTATTCCCCGCCCCAAGGTCATATTTGTGCTTATTTGAGCTTTGCGAAGCTATTTTTATTACTAATATACGTTTTCTAGTATTTTTGTAGAGTTGGTATTATATTGCAGGACTTTGTAGATTTATTCCCGAGCTTATTGAACCACTATAAAAATATTGGAATTTGATTGTTTTTTATGATCATATATTGGAAGCCCAAGGCAGAGCTAGAGTAATTTAGTTCGGTGATTAAGGGCTCAGTTTGACAAAGGATTAGCTCTACAAGCTACCGATTTAAGTACTAGTCTAAAAGAGGAGATTGGGCTCAAAGCTTGAGAAGTCCAATATCAATGGAAAACACTCAAGCCCGCGCGAGAAGAAGCCCAGCTCGCTGCCAGACAAACGATTCAACGTTAGGCTTGCTGATTGCTGTTGGGCTTGCAAATTCCTTGTGCCTACTCTAATTATTTCGCTGATGTCGGTTTCCGAACTCCAATTTCATGCAGCTTTGATTAATTTGTTTTAGTTATAGTTTGAGTGGTGTTTCGGGGTTTTTGATGTCCTTCGGGAGAGTTACAATTCCAAGACTGGCCTCTGAACGCCTGTACCTGCAAAATAACGGAGACTTCGATGGGTGGGAGCTCTGCCTCTAACGATCAAGTTAGAATGTGTTTGAGGAGTAAAGTGCGGAAAGTAAAGGGTCTCTCTTGGATTCCAAGAGAGGATCTGCAATGTATAATTGCTGGGTTTGAGGTGTTAGGTGACTGACTTTCTCTTATGGAGAGTTAATGTGTATGGATTTTTCTGAATTATCATTCCTCTGAGGGAAACATCTCCCTTTTATAGGGTGTTGAAAAACGTGCCCAATACTAGGTTTCAGTAAACCTAGGGCTGATTGGGCTTTGCTTAGAACTTTGGGCCGTAGGAGGCCACTTGCTCAGTTGGCAATTCTGCCTGCCACGTGTCATGACCTGATTGGTCCACCTTGGACCTCTCACGTGGCGAACTCTAATTGGTCCACATGGATGACATGTGGTAGGATATCATTGGTCCACGTAGCGGGATAAAATCCCCAAATCATTTGCCCCTCACAGGGGTGACGTGGCATGCCACGTGGCGCCTGTAACAGGTGTCACACTATGATTGGAGAACGGTTTTTACCCTTTTTTTTGTGACCCTTGAAATTCTCCCCTTATAAATAGAGGGTGTCCAAATCATTTGGACATTCTAGAAACTTTTAAGATAGGATTTTGGACGACTGCTCTGACTCTCTGGACTGTTGCCGCTTGTTTTTTTTACAAACCGCCTATTTCCTTTACCGCCTGCTTCTTCAACTATTAAAGTTTTCAAGGGTTCCAAGACTTTACTACTTCCAAGGTAACCGCCTGTTTCCTTTTTTCATTTCTCTTTGTTTTTTCTGTTTTCAAAAATGGTAACCCAAAAGCACCCGGCACGGCCTAGGTTAGTGATCAGCCGGTCACCGGGGACAGCTGAATCTAGAACTAGGAGTGCCGCCTGCCCTATGCTGGACCATCTTTTGCGAACTGCCCAGAGTCCGAATGTCTATGTGTCTATGCAGGACACAATGGCCAGAATAAAGAGAACGACCAAGATTACAAATTCAAACGACTCCTCATTTTACGCGCCCATAAGCGAGATCTCGGACGTGCCGCCTGGCATCCCTAGTACCCCAAGCGATTCCATTTTGGCGGAATCAGGGGAGGAGGTTCAGAATGAACCTCTCGTCAGTGAACCTCTCGTCAATGAACCTCTCCTCATTGACCTGTCCGGGCAGGCGACTGCCTTGTCCGAGAGCTCGGATGACGACTCTAAGCCAAGCACCTCCAGCCAACACTCTGATGACTCAGAGGAAAAGCACTCTCGGCTACATACAGCGAAAGAGAGCCATGAGGTAGAGAAAGGGGAGAGATGGGCAGAGCCGGCTGCCACCCAAAGGGAAATGTACGCCCCCTATTTCTGCCATGTTCCCAAAGGCAGGCGCAGGGCCATGTCTGAAAAAATAGGGAGCTTTAGGGCTGACCTTGTGATGGGACATGGTTACATTCTAACTGTGTCGGATGCCGAGGATACGGTAGTCTGGCCAGAGTTATCCAGTTATAGGGACGAGTGTTTTGGCTGCTATGAGGCGGCCATCAAAGCTGGTTTAAGGTTTACTCTAAATTCGGCTGTAGAGAGGATTTTGGATGGGTACCAGCTGGGTCTCTGACAACTAGCCCCAAACTCATGGTTCAACATCTTGGGCTATGTTGCCGGCTACGAGATGTATGGGGTGGAGCCAAGCTTTGAAGCTTTTGCTCATATGAATTACCTCAGCCGGACCCCCAAAACAAGCGGTACCGGTTGGTATCAGAATTCTAGTCGTAAAGGCTACATGATGACCATAGGGAAGGAGAACAAGTTGAAGGATTGGAGGAACACCTTCTACATAGTCTCCAACCCTGACAAGGTCAAGAACAGAAAATACAATAGGTGGAACAGGGATCCACCTTACTTAACAGGCGGATCGGACCTGCCGCATGTTCCTCGACAAGCAAAGGAAGAGATCCTGGATATAGGGCTCTTCAAAGTGTACATACAGGCGAACCCCGAAACTGGGGTGAGGGAGTTCGTCCCTCAAAATTACATCCCAAAGTATAAATGGTTATACGATGGGAAGTACCTGGCCACCTGCGGCCTTAGCGGGGAGATGCCGAGAGGTAGAGGACCGCCTATTTAACGTGTCTTGATAAACTTGATTAATTTTTGTGTCTAACCATTTTGTTCATCTTTTGCAGATAAAGCTATGGACAAGATCTCAGCCTCCAAAAAGATATCCGCCCAACTCCGCGCAGCCGTTCTTGGCAAACGGACCACCGAGGAGTCGCCTGCCAAACAGGTGCCTAGGGTGAGCTACTTAGCACTATTTGCCTTCCTTTCAATTATAATATGCTGGCCGCCTGTTTATGATTCATCGTCTTGTTACAGAGCGACACTGTCAGACCCTCTTCCTCAACTCAGCCGGACCCCAAATGTCAAAAACAGACGGCTGGGGAAGTGCCGACTCCTGGCAGTGCCAGGAGACAGTCGGCTGAAAGGCAGGGTAGGACCTCCCAAACTACAGCGAGGACTCCAGCCGCCCCTGGGAGCAGCCGACCCCCAAGAGAAAAAGAGGCGGCCACAGGTATATAGCTTGCGCAAATTTTCGAAGTTTGATCATACTGCCGACTTCTCTGATTTCAGGCGGCTGGTCTAGATGGCCAAGGCCATGCTGAAGGTCATCCCTGCTGAGGACAGGGACTCTGTTAAGGGAGTCGGTACCCTTAACCTTGAAGCCATCCTGGCTCTCCTTGCCGAGGTAAACTTAGTAAAAAGTTCTCTATTTTCATTTTAAACGTTTGCCAGGTCGCCTGTAACCGACGACTGTTTTTGGTCGGCTGCAGTCTATGCTGCGAGTATATGGTCTCCGCAAGGCCATCACCGAGAAGAACAAAGAGCTAAAAGATGCGAAGGCCATGGCCGCCTCTGATTCTGATAAAGCTATGTTCCAGATAGCTCAAAACGAGATTCTGACAACTAACATACTGTATTACTAGGCGAATGCCACTTTGTAGGTGAAGAATGATTTAGAGGCGGCCAGGAAAAGGATCCTGGAGCAGGAGAAGTCCGTGAAGGACCTCAAGGCTGAGCTCAGTCCTCTAAAGGAGGCAGATAAAGAGGCCGAGGGACTCCGCAACCGGGTGAACAAGCTCAAGGGTCGCCTGCTGAATCAAGAGGCTGACCTCACCCAGAAACTTAACCAAAAAGCTGATGAAAGAAGATGGCCATAGTTCTGGACATAATGGAGGACACAAACGCCATCATGAAGATGACTTGGGTGGCCCTCTGCCCTGATACCAGCTATGAAAAGTGGGGGAGCCAGTTCGCCGCCTGTACTGACCAATTTAACAAGAAGATCATGGGGCAGACAAACGGTGATGAGGAGGCGGAGGGTGATGAGGAGGCGTCCGACTTTGTTTCCGGGGAGTCGGAGCAGGAGGAAGAGAAGCAGGAGGCTGACGGTGATGAGGAGCCGCCGCAGGAGGAGGCGAATGTCGTCACAGAACAGGCGCCAATTGATGATCCAAATCAAGCGGCTGCCAACACTGAAGGTCCTTCTCCAGCTGCTTAAATTCAATTTTTAATGTCAACTTTCTTCGGCCTGTGTGCTGTTTGTTTTGTATCTTTACCCGACCAAAAGGGGTCGGGGTTCATATACAATTGTTAACTTCAACATTTAACAAGAAGATCATGGGGCAGACAAACGGTGATGAGGAGGCGGAGGGTGATGAGGAGGCGTCCGACTTTGTTTCCGGGGAGTCGGAGCAGGAGGAAGAGAAGCAGGAGGCTGACGGTGATGAGGAGCCGCCGCAGGAGGAGGCAAATGTCGTCACAGAACAGGCGCCAATTGATGATCCAAATCAAGCGGCTGCCAACACTGAAGGTCCTTCTCCAGCTGCTTAAATTCAATTTTTAATGTCAACTTTCTTCGGCCTGTGTGCTGTTTGTTTTGTATCTTTACCCGACCAAAAGGGGTCGGGGTTCATATACAATTGTTAACTTCAACATTTCTAGTCGGTCATCTGGCCGACTGTCTATTTTAATCATTCAGCTATTTTTGCCGTTTTTTCAAATTTTGAAGTTCTTGAATTTTGTAAATTTTGCTAATTGTAGCTAGCTTACTTCTTGCTTTCATGAATACATTATATACCGACTGTTCTTGTCCCTGGGCGACTGGCACCTGGTTTTTAAGGTGAGTTGATTGACTTAGAATTTTTGATACCTTGTCAGTATTACTAATTCTAGGTCAATCAATCACTATGGTGATTGCCCCAAACCAGGTGGCAGTCAGCCATCACTCAGGCGAACGCCTAGCATATCCCGGCTCTCGGCCTTGACAAAGTTCTTAACAAACCTTGTATTTAATTTATTTAATTTATTATAAGTAGTCCGTCTGTTTGGTGCTTGTATAGGACAGGCGCTAATCTGGACGTTTTTAATCAAGGTGGTGTTATGGTGCATACAAAATTAGGAACAATGGTCGAAGGCCGTCTGTTTGTCAAAAAACAGGCCGTCTCGTTCGTACCTTTTAGATTTCAAATTTAGATTTGAGTGACTATTGATCTTTTAAGATTGATCAATCTTTCCCTTGAGTAAATAAAGAAACAGTCGGAGACGGCCTCTGTTATGTTACAACTTAGAGGAATAGGGGCCGAGTGCCGTCCGTTTGCCAAAACACAAGCGCCTTGGCTCGCACCGTTTAGATTCCATCTTAAGTTTGCCAGTGACCCTGAGTTTACCCTTGAGGTTAATCATTCCGCTATGTTGATTTGAATGCGTAGGAAAAACAGGCGGCTTTGGCCGCATGGATCCTTTTATGAACTGCAATGTACTAAGTTAGGTACTTAGTTTATTTTGTTGGATGTTAACTGCATAGAAGCAGGCGTCAAACGTGACGTCCAACTGAATTAGATACACCTGTTGGGTTACAGGCGGCAGCTTTAGTAAATATAGTAAGAATAGTGGTCGAGTACGCCTGTTCACCAAAAAACAGGCGGTCTTCTCATACCTTTTAGGTTCCGCACTAGGTTAAGAGTGTGAGTTATCCTTAAGATTACCCAATCTTCGTCACTTTGGTTTGAGTAGTAGAGGAATCAGGCGGCGTATGCCAGCTGACCCCCTTTATTTGCCAAGTTTTGCTTGGCTATTAACTCAAGGGGTGCCGACTGCATTTATCCCAAGTAATGACAGGCGGTTTCTGACTCAGATTTGAACTGTCTACCGCTTGTTTGGGGAGCGGTACGTTTATCTTTGTCTCCAGTCAAGCGGCTACAAGGTTGTCAAGTGGACACTCGGTTGGGCCGTTTATTTTAAGTTTATAGAGCAATGTGCCACCTAAATGGGAGATGCTCTCTGCGACGAATTCACCCGGATGGATGTCGCCGGACGCCTGCTCTAGTTTTGGGGCAGACGTATTAGTTTAATTTTAAAGAGATCATTCGGCCATGGGCCTTATAGTGATCATCCGGCCTGTGGCCTCATTAGTTTGTTCAGAAAAGAACAGATTGCTAAGTATTTAAAAAAGAATAAGGCCGGCTGTTTTTGAACAGGCGGCTTGCCCCACTGAGGAGACTTGCACAATAATTGAAATAAATTGCAAACTTTTATTGATATGTTTACAAATAATTTACAAATCTCAGAAATAGTACTTTTTTAAGTTGTCTACATTCCAAGTTCTGGCTAGCTACCTTCCATCTGGTGTTTCCAGTCAGTAGGTGCCGCCTCTAACTTCTTCATAGATTCGGTAGGGGCTATCCCAGTTAGGAGTCAGTTTTCCCTGTTCTTTGGCCCTACCGACTGCTTCCATCTTACGTAACACAAAGTCCCCTACCTTTAGGGGCCGCTTGTGCACTCTTTTATTGTAAGCTCTCGTCGTTCTCAGACGACAGATCTCATGCCGCAAGGCTGCATTGCCCGTGAGTTTTGGAAGTGAATCTAGTGCTAGCCGCATGGCTTCCCAATTGGCCTCTTCGTCATAAAGCATGACTCGAAGAGTCAGCTCATAGTGCTCAATAGGAAGAATAGCCTCTGCCCCATAAACCATGAGAAATGGCGTTTCACTAGTCGCCCCTTTTTCAGTCGTCCTGATGACCCACAAAACATGCGGTAGCTCGTCAGCTCATAGGCCGCCGGCTCTTTCAATTTTCTTTTTGATGCCATCAGAGATTAACTTGTTGAATGCTTCAACCTGGCCGTTTTCTTGGGGGCGGCCGACTGATGCAAAACAATGAGAGATCCCTTGGTCTCCCAACCAGTTCTTGAGAGCAGGCGTCTCGAATTAAGGTCCATTGTCAAAAACCATAGACATGGGTTCCCCTTACCGAGTGATGACATTTCTCCAAATGAAGGAAATGACATCTTTGGTTTTGATACTTTTGACTGTCTCTGCTTCTACCCACTTGGTGAAGTAGTCGAATGCTACCAAAATATATCTCCGTCCGCCTATAACAGGCGTATAGGGACCCAAAATGTCCATGCCCCATTTGGCGAATGGTACTGGGATGTGGATAGCCGTCAGGTCAATGGCCGGACGATGGATGAGCTTGCCAAACCTTTGACACTTGTCACATTTTTTTAACCATCTCCATGGCGTCTGCTTCTAGGGTAGGCTAGAAGTAGCCTTGCCGAATGGCTCTTTTTGCTAGGGTCCTGCCGCCTATATGGGAGGCACAGAACCCTGAATGCAAATCTTCGAGGACCTCTCGGCCCTTCTCTGGGGTGATACACTTCAAAAGAGGTTGTAGATAGCCTTTCTTGAAAAGTTCCCCTTTGTGAATCTCAAAGTTGGACGCATGCTTTTTCATTACAATCATCTCTGGGTAAGTATTTGGAAGGGTACCGTCTGTTAAGTATGCCCGGATGCCATCCATCCAGGTTGAACTTCGATCAAGGACTCCAATAGGTTCCTCCTCAATGCTCCTTTTCTCCATCACTTCCCAGAAAACAGATCTTGGTGTGTCACAAGAGGCGGATGATGCCAATTTAGAGAGGGCATCCGCCTGGTTATTCTCAGACCTAGGGACTTGACTTAGGTGAAATTCTTCAAGTGTCCCGGCCTCTTCTTTGACCGCCTGTAGATACTTGATCATAGCCGGATGTGTGGCTTCATAGTCACCATGATATTGGCTAACGACCAGTTGTGAGTCAGAACAGGCGTCCACTTTCTTTGCCCTGGCCACTTTGTTCATACGGATACCGGCTAGTAGGGCTTCATATTCTGCCTCATTGTTTGAGGCTTGGAACTTGAACCTAGTGCATACTCATACTTGTCTCCCTCAGGAGACTAACATATGACACCTGCACCACAGCCATTCATTGTGGAGCTCCCGTCCACATATACCTTCCAGACTTGGTCTGGATTTTCCGGATCAGCCGGCCTTGTCATTTCAACAATGAAGTCGGCAAGTGTCTGCCCCTTCACTGCTTTCCTTGGCTCAAAAGTAATTTCTAGGCTTTGCATTTCAATTGCCCACTTAATCATTCGGCCGGATGATTCCATGGTTGTCAGTGGCCGCTTGATCAGCTGGTCGGTGTAAACCACGACCGGATGTGCCAAGAAGTAAGGTTTCAACTTCTTAACTGCCATGTAGAGGGCCAAGCCAAATTTTTCAATCATGGCTGATGAAATAGACGGGGAGCTGGCAGCCGTCTCTTTCAGCAAGGAGAACGGCGCTGAGAGCAAGATCAGAGACGGCCACATACATGTACAATACTTCCTTTGATAGAGGGCTGACGGGCCTTGCAATGAGTGCAATTGTTCCTTCAACTTCTGGAAGGCCGCCTCTGCATCCGTCCCCCATTCAAACATAGTCTTCTTCTTAATTGCTTGGAAGAAATAGAGGCACTTGTCGCCTGACCGACTGAGGAATCTCCCCAATGCCGCCAGACAACCTGTTAGTCTTTGAACTTCCTTCACAGTGCAGGGTGACCGCATGTCTATCACCGCCTGTATTTTTTCTAGATTGGCCTCTATCCCCCTTTGATCAATCAAAAATCCGAGGAACTTCCCAGACTCAACACCAAAAACACATTTCTTGGGATTTAGCATGACCTGGTGCCGCCTAAGTGTGGCGAATGTTTCTCGGAGATCTATAAGATGGTTCGCTGGTGTTTGGATTTAACAATCATGTCATCAATATATGTCTCCACATTCCTTCCTATTTGATTAACGAAGACTGTATTAATCATTCTTTGGAAGGTGGCCGGCGCATTCTTTAAACTAAACGGCATCACAGTATAGCAGAACAGCCCCTGATCAGTGACGAATGCCGTCTTTCTTAATCTTTCTTCCATAGGGGTATCTGGTGAAATCCTGAATAGGCGTCCATGAAACTCATCAAGGCATGGCCGGCTGTAGAGTCGACCAGACTGTCGATCTTTGGGAGAGGATAACTATCCTTCGTACATGCCTTGTTCAAGTCTTTGTAGTCTACACACATGCGCCAGGTTCCATTCGGCTTCTTTAGTAGGACAATATTGGCTACCCAATCAGGGAAGTAGCATTGCCGAATGAAACCAACATCTAACAACTTTTTCACCTCGGCGGTTGTCGCCTGGCTTCTTTCTTCACCATGGTTCCTCTTCTTTTGCCTTACCGGCTTCTTTTTGGGATCCACAGCAAGTTTATGGATGGCTAGATCCGGGCTGATGCCTGGCATCTCGTCCACTTCAAAGGCAAAGATGTCTTTGAATTCTTTCAGCAAGTGATGCAAGTCCGCACCAAGTTCAGCAAAAGCAGTCGTCCCAACCTTAACAGTCCGGTCGGGACGGGAGTCATCTAGGACGATGTCCATGTGTTCACCAGTCGGCTGGGGACGGAGTTCATCCGGCCTTTAACCGGTCAATGATTGCTATTGCTTGTCCTCTTTCTCGACCATCATTTGGTTGGCCTTTTTCTTTTTGCCGACTTCTATTGTAGCAGGCGCGGCTTCCTTGACTTGGTCAAGATCGGTTGTTTCTCCAGTGGGGCTGGTTGCGGCCACAGTGGGCTTGACATCAGAGAGGTAGCACTCCCTGGCCATCTTTTGGTCTCTCCGTAGGGAGCCGACTGTTCCATCATCCCTCTTAAACTTGAGAATCATAAGAGAAAGGATGATAACGGCTTTGGATTCATTTAGGGTACGGCGCCCTAAAATCATGTTGTAGGCCGTCAATTCTTCAACAACTAAGAACCAGACCACCATGTGGCGTCCCTCCCTTTTCTCGCCCAGACGAATGGGTAGGTCTATTCGACCTACCGAATGTACCACACCACCCCCAAATCCCACTAAGGGATGAGAGACCTGGTGCATACTTTCGCGCTTGTACCTGAGCTTGGCCGGGCACTTGTGACTGATGAGGTCAGACGAGCTCCCAATGTCAATGAGGATCCGGCCAACTCTTTAGTTAGCTACTTTGCATTCGATGACAATAAGATCATCATGCGGCCTCTTGATTTTGCCCTTGTCCTCCTCAGTGATAACGACTTCGGGAAAGTAGTCCTTGGACGCCTGTCCCTCGTCGACTGAGTTAACATCGAGGCGCCTGACATAGTCTTTATTGCCCCGGATGGTAGGGTCGCCTCTAGCGAAGCCACCTGCTATTGTATAGATCGGAGTTTCATCCGTATCCGAGCTATTAGCAGAGTTGGACTTCTTCTTAGACGGCTGTCTAGGGTTAGTCTGCAAGGTAACCTTGGACCTCAAGATGTAAGACTTGAGGACTCCTTTATCAGCTAGACGGTCTAACAACCGCTTGAGGCTATAACATTCGTTGGTGTCATGGCCAATATCCTCATGGTAGTGGCAGTATTTGTTTTTGTTCCGATTCTTGGCAGAACCCTTCATAGGAGCCGGCTTGTCAATTGAGACCCGGTCCTTAATCTCCATGAGGATGGAGTAGTAGTCCTTATTGAATTCGTACTTTGGGGAGTACGTCTTCACTTCTCTCTTTTTCTTCTGGGACGGCTGTTCAGAGTATTCAGCCACCCAGACTTGTTTTCTTTTCTTTTCTTCTTTCTTAGCCGGCTTGATGGCCGACTTTCTATCTTGTCGGACCTCTTTATGTCCGACTGCTTACTGATGTTGCAGAGCTCGGTCGCCTGTATATAGGCGTCCGCTTCCATCAGTGCCTCTAGGAGGGTAGTCACCCTCTTTCTGACGAGGTCGAACTTGAAAGCCAAACCGTCCTTCAGACCTTTTAAAAAGTCTGTGTAAGCTACCTCATCAGACAACCCTTGAATCTGAATTTTCATCAGATTGAAGCGCCTGATATATGAGCGCAGCCCCTCCTTCTCTCCCTGCTGTATGGCACCCAAATTAAGACTTGTCTTCTTTGCAGGGATATTCATTTAGAAGTTTGATGCGAACAAGTATGCCAGCGTCTTGTAGTTATTGATGCATCCGGCTAGCAGGTTGCCAAACCATTGCTGGGTTACGCCCTTCAATGTGGTCGGGAAGCATCTACACCAAGTAGCATCATCTAACCCTTGTAGATACATAAGGTTAGTGTATGCCATCAGGTGGTCTTCTGGATTGGAGGTACCATCATAACTGTCTACCAACACATTCGTCACCTTGGCCGGCTGTGCGGCCTCAGTTATTTCCTTGGAGAAAGTTGAAGGTTGTTCCTCAAGTTTGAGCAGTTGGAGCTGCCAATCTAAAGGCTGGATATTGGGTGCCGTCTGTCCCCTGAAGAGGGTGGGCTGCATGTAATGTGGTCCATACGGCATGTATGGTTGTTGAGGCACATACGGGGCCGCCTGGAACATCTGAGGACTAGAATGGGCAGACATGCCGCCTGTCTGGTCTTCATGGTTTGAATGAGAATACCTCAGCGAGGCATTTTGAAAACTGTCATTGAAGTTTGACGTGGAGGCCGACTCTGACAGTTGCATATTCTTCTTTTGCTGGATCATCTGAGCATCGGAATATGTTTTCTTGGAACCATCCGGCTGTATATGCCGGATGGCCTTCCTCTGCCCTGGCTCGGGGAACCGCAGTCCAGCCAGGTTTATCAAAGGCTTACGTCCCTCTCCTGGTTTAGGGTAAGGAGTGGCCTCTCGGTCTTTGACCGACTTCTTCCTCCCAGAATAAGAGGGTTTCTTGGCCGACTCTTCCTTGGTAGGAACAGCCGTCCGTTTATCAATAAGGTCCTTTATCTCCCCTTTGAAACTTGTCATGAGGGTCATGAACTCGTTTCTAGTGATGGGGGTGGATCCTTCAGCCATCTGAGGCTGACCTGTCGACTGGCCGACTATTTCACTGGGGCCTGCCTGGTCAGTGTTTTGTTCCCTCCTTTCGGTGGGACGGATGCGCCATGTCCTGAGGGACCCGTCAGGGGTCGTATGGGTGGCGACTTCATAGTCGTCATCCGTATCTTGGTTTGAGAAGACCTGGACGTCAGCCGTAGGCTGTTTCTCATTAAGAGGTTGTACAGGTTCTTGTGAAGTCATCTTTGAAGTACTCTCCCCACAGAAGGCGCCAAATGTTTCGGGGTTTTTTTTTATGTCCTTCGGGAGAGTTACAATTCCAAGACTGACCTCTGAACGCCTGTACCTGCAAAATAACGAAGAATCCGGTGGGTGGGAGCTCTGCCTCCGACGATCAAGTTAGAATGTATTTGAGGAGTAAAGTGCGGAAAGTAAAGGGTCTCTCTCGGATTCCAAGAGAGGATCTGCAATGTATAATTGCTCGGTTTGAGGTGTCAGGTGACTGACTTTCTCTGATGGAGAGTTAATGTGTATGGATTTTTCTGAATTATCATTTCTCAGAGGGAAACATCTCCCTTTTAAAGGGTGTTGGAAAACGTGCCCAATACTAGGTTTTAGTAAACCTAGGGCTGATTGGGTTTTGCCTGGAACTTTGGGCCGTAGGAGGCCACTTGCTCAGTTGGCAATTCTGCCTGCCACGTGTCGTGACCTGATTGGTCCACCTTGGACCTTTCACGTAGCGGACTCTAATTGGTCCACATGGATGACATGTGGTAGGATATCATTGGTCCACGTGGCGAGATAAAATCCCAAATCAAGTGGGATTAGATATTAACTTGGCCTAAAACTACTTTTCCTTTCTTATAAAAGGATTGAGTAGTTACGTAGGTTTTCTTAGATTAGCTTTCCTTTAGTTTAGTTTTTACTTATGAGTTATGTCAGACCTTTAGTTCTGTTCTTATTTTCTTTGTTTTTATTTTGTTTAGTTTAGTATTCGTTAACTTTAGTTTTTAGTTTTATTTTATTGTTTTTATTTTAGCTTTCATTATTATTGTTTTTATTTAGTTTTATAATTATTATTTTAATTATGCTTAATTTAATTGAGTTTAGATTTAATTATATACGAGTAGTTTAATTCTAGAGTTCTTGGGGATCCATGATTAATATGAAGGGATGATTTATTATTGTTGATTGTTAATGTTTTGGGTTATTTTCCTATTGATTGTTATAATGCTATGCAATTAGATTTGCGCAGGTTTAACTGTATGAGTTACGCAATATTGATTCGAAATTCGACAAATGAGAATTGATATTAAGGCTTACTTTCAATAGGCAGGTTAATTTATAAATGGCTAAGTCAAGATTCGATAGATGCGATTTAATACCGATAGGTTAATTCTGTGATTATAATACGTAGTTAAAGCCCTTTATAATCTGGTTAATTTATGCATTGATAATTGATTGTTATGTTTTATTTCGGAGTTTTAATTATTAGTGAACCTGTGACCCTAGGCCTTTTATTATTTATTGTTCCCTTAGTTTAATTATTGTCGTAGTATATTTCTCACAAAGATACTCGTTTCTTGATAATTTCGATCATAATAATTTATTAAAAATAAAAAAACTTTGTTTCCCTGTGGATTTGAGCTTACTTCCCTAAATCATGAGCATAGTCAATTGTACAAATTCAAGTTTCTTTTCAAAAAGACCTGCAAGGAACATCAATAAAAGACAAGTAATTAAAGACAAGTTTGCAAGAGTTTAGAAGGGAAATTACGATGACAATGAGAAGATATTATTAAAAAAAGGCAATCCTCGCAACAAGAAAGTGAAATACAAAGTCAGCATAAGCCCCCATAACTTGAAGAAAACAAAATACCTATATTCCTTTTAGGATATGTAATTATTTTCAAACTTATTCCTTAATAAATGTGCACTTTTAAACCCCTTACTACTTTGTTCAAAGACAAATTTGGCTTTTAATATAAACTGGTGGGTACTCTTAAGAGAAAATAAAGTCGTGATCCAATTACTTACCAATAACCTGTCAAACTTTGCCACAATTAGATAAGCAAGTTTCAGCTGAACAAGACAGATGGGAACTTCATCAGCTAAAACATTGACAAAAGCCCATGGTAAAGACAAATCATGCTACAAATGAATCGATAAAAATGTTGACCAAAAGAAGGGTTGCACAATGGTCAACAACTCAACATATGAATGTAATGAAACAGCATAACAAATACATTTACACAGTAGAGCATATTAAAGCAAGGGGTTGTACCTTGATTTTCAGGAACAGGGTTTATACAAGTAGCTGCTTTAGGAAGCAAGTCTCTTTGGTGGGTTTAGCCCACTACTCTCCTAGGATACTCTCTCTCAACAATTGCCTACCTTAATCTCTCATCCTTCTTTCTTATAAATACATAAGTAGCAAAAACGTTTTGGTGGTTGTCCTTATCTTCTTGAACAACTAGTAATTAGAGTTGCCCTGGTCTTGTTTTGCACTCCTGACCTGCTAGTGTGATGGTGCCATGGTATCGGCCTTCCTTCTTTCTTTTTCTGACATGTGACGATCACAGGAGACTTGGCTTGGCTGGTCTGGTTCATTACAATGCAATGGGTAAATCTCACTATACTTATAAATTTTTTAGCAAAATAGGTCAGAAAAATTGTCAGAAGTTACAAATTGGCAAATGCATAGGTGAACAGGAAGCAACCACCATGCTAAAAAAATAAATAAATAAATAAATTGCTACACGGAGAAATTCAATGAAAGCTCCAAAACCAAGACATGTAAGCCCAATTATTTTTAATTACAAGGTTGAAAAAATCTTTAAGAGGACCTGTAATGATTCTAATATTGAGAAGCCAACTCAATAAATCAATACACTGGCCATACTTTCTCAGTAGGTAATAATTAACACTTTCTCATGTTAATTATCTAGTTATGTTTCATACTTAAATCTTAGACATATTCAAACAGAGATAGAGATAAAAGATTGCAGGATCAAAGGAGACAAAATTATGCACAACATATATTTGCATCTCCACTGATTCTCTATTCTCCTATCATACTACCTAAAATGAAAAAAGAGTTCTTAGGCGGGGGCAGGATACGAACCTGCAATCTTCAGGGAATGAGCCTAATGAGTCTTCCAATTACTCTACCCCACTTCTTCTCTTTCTTTCACTATTCTCACCTAGGTCCCCGGCTTTGGTTGCTTGACCGGATTTCCAAGATTTAAATCAAATTCCTTAATAAATACGAGTAGCATACTTACCATTTTAGAGAGGTTGTGCTTATTATGTAATCAGCTAAAGAATCTCAGCAGGCTAGAATAGGTCACCATTCTGCACTTCCCACAACAAATCACAGACATCCTTTGAGTCTAGCCCCTCAAAAACACCATCAGATGCAGTTATAAGATATTTGTCATTGTCATTCAGGACTTGCCAACCTGTAATCTATGGAGCAGCTATATCACCATACCTGAAACCAATGGGAAACAAATACATAACCATTTAACAAATTTTTAGGGAAATATGAAAAAAATTTAATGCACACTTGCACAGGACACACATTTATTATTGAACATTTGAAATAAATACACACTGAAGTACTCAACCAAAACTTATAACAAGAAACTTCTAAATGTCACAGTGAAGACGAGTGAACAAAGTCCCCCTCCCTCCCCCACTACACACACAGAGTTCATCAAAGAGACAATGGCACAATGCTACAGAACACAGTTTTCTTTATAACCTTTTGAAAGGCACATCACCAAGAACTACCAAGACACACATTAATATGAGGAGTTCCATTCCACTCAATAGTATAACCACCAGCATTTTCAACTTGGGACTTCTTATCATCCCTCCCTGGCCGATGATCCCTAGTCAATTCTTTCACAACCAAAAGCTTTAGTCCCTTAGAAGCCACCATTTAACAGATTTCACAGTCTTTAATCACAGTACAACACCATCACGTTTTTTCTGCCTATATATCCTCAAAGCAGTGGCTGCAATGTTTTCAACAAGCTAGAACTTTAGCATAAGGTCAAAGTAAAACACAATAAACCGTAAGGACACTACCCCTTGCATGTAATATAAAATAAAAAACCAATGGGTTAAATGAGATAGTATACATTCTACTTCCTCCATTCCCCTAATATTGCAACAAGGGGGCAAGATACGGAATTTAAGATGAGGACAGAGATGGAGAGCAAGTTTGTGCACATAAGGTAATGCATGGTAATGTTGCACTATTTGTGAAATCTTATAAAATGGTAATTGTTGCATTATTAGGGGAACAGAGGAAGTATCTCATTTTTATGACCATTCCCAAAGAAAGAATGCCATCAGAAAAGATATTGTTGTTACCTTTAGCATCACCAGGGGCTGATATTGTCATATCTATAATTCTCAAATACCACCATGAGACCTTGCTATGCATCAATCTACTAAGATTCAAATTTTAATAATCTGCACACATCATGCCCATGGATAACCTAAAGAACATAATTCAGCCTACCAATCTAACTATTCGGATATATAAATTGCAAAGAAAACAGGAAAAGAAAAAAATTAAAGCAAAATTGACAATACTTAGAAAATAGAATATGCTGATAATGTCACTTACACACCTGGAAAACTACTCATATCTTTAACAATGTTTCCAAGTACAAACCAGATAAAATTCATCTTCACCACCAAGTAAGTTTCAACCCAAAATATGAGATAAGTCAAGTTCTATCATCATTGCTCTTTATGGCTTTATGCACAACACCTAGGATAAATCTCGTGTACATAATTTCCCTTTCTAGTTATCCATACTCCATAATAATTTAAATTAAAAATGTAATACAAGTAACATCAATTGGGTTGACTTCTATCTCCCAATAGCTCGGAACCTCTAATATTAATAACTTCATAGCTCAAATTCAACTCGGAAAGCAACCCCATAATTACCAGCCAACAATTCAACCCAAAATTCCCATTCAAAAGACTCAAACCCGAGACCCAAGAAATCAACTCACCCACCTCCTTTTTTCTCAACTTTATCTTTCTATCAACAATCCGTGCCGACCCAAACGGGCCATAACACTTCCCCTTGGAAAATTGCCCACACTTCTCCTTCGAATCTTGAAGACAAGCAGCCATTTCTCTCTCCTCACACTCGTTTCTCTCTTTGAAATCGATTTTACCGAAAAGGGTCTTCCACCATGGAGTTTCACAGTTGTTTGATGCGTGGAGCACCTGATTCGTACCCCTCTTCACACTGCTCTAGAAGCTTCGACTGGCAGAATTTGAGCGAAGAGAAGAAGGATTGTGGGTTTTAAATTAGGAAAATAATAATAATAATAATAATAATAATAATAATAATAAGATAAAATGTACAAGAAATACATCAAATTGTTAGGAATTTAAATTAGGAAAATAAGTCAACCTTTCCTCGGTTTGCTCAAAACAAGTCAACCTTTCAGTTAACTCTAAATGAGATAACCTTTATAGGATATCTACTTTAAATAGGTCAAGTGACATGAAAATGAAACCTGCTAAACAAGTCATTTTTTAATTGAAATATTTCATTAATTTTTTTACAATGTATTAAATATAATTATATGAAGTAAAAAAAGTCCAACCATCTTCCCCCTTAAGCCCACCGGTGACTAGGGACCACAACCTATCCTCGGCGCCAGCACCGACGACCTGTCCCCCACCCCACCCCTTCATTTCCCCATTCCGACACCACCCCCTCCCCTTCTCCCCATGGCGGAAATGGCTCCCCTCCCCCGTCCCCCTGCCGGAAACGGCTCCCTTCCACTGTCCCCCATCATTAGTCGACCCCTCCTTCCCCTTCCCCACCGTGAGTCGACCCCCCAACCCTTAAACCCACCTGAACGAAACCCTAACTGGAATCGAGAATGGGTTTCAGGGGGGTCAACTCACGATGGAATAGGGGAAGGGAGCCATTTTCGGCAGGGGGACTGGTGAGGGGAGTCGTTTTCAGCAGGGGAGAAGGGGAGGGGTGATGTTGGGGTGGGGAATCGGGAATGGGGAAAGGAAGGGGTGGGGTGGGGGCGTCGTGGGTGGGGGATGGGTCGTCGATGCCGACTTCGGAGATAGGTTGTGGGCGCCTGGAAGGGGGAGGGGGAGAGGGAGGGGGCTGGGATTTTTTTTTTCTTTTTTTTTTTAATATTTCATAGAATAGTAGTAGTAGTAGTACTATAATTATGCTGGAGAGCCAAATCGCCGAATGTCACCCCGAGTTTTTCCAATCCTCAAAAATAAGAACAAATAAAAACTTCTCAAATCCACCCAAAATTGTGCAAATTATGTGCACATTACAACTCCCTCACCTCACTCACTATTAGCTCCCCCAAGCCAAGCTTGGGACTAGTAAACAATGGGGCAACTATCGGCTTGTAATGTGGCTAAATAAACAATAAAAGGAAACAAGCAACAACATGGGTAGCAAGAAAGGAACAAATGTATCTAAAATCGTCTGAAGGCCACCTAAAAGAACAAATGCCTTTGTCCTCCTCAATGTGCATAATAACGAGTCATACAAACATTACTTAAAGTTATAAACCAATACTCAACTTCATTGACATACCAGGAACTAACACACATTCCTAACCAAATAAACTAGTCAAGCACTATATTCACAAGTAGTTGGGCAAAATTGACTCATGTTAAGTCATCCAAGCAATCAAACATCAAATCATGGCTAACCTATCCACAATACTCACCATCATATACCAAGAATCAAAACAATTTTCATGTATGGGGCACAGGGAAGCATGATTTATCATTCATTAGATCGTATTTTTGCTTTTTTCAAACCAATAAAATCTAACCTAGAAAGCAATAAAACTAAACTATACACACAAAAACAAAAAGAGAGAGAGAATAAAGATACCTCAATCCAAAAATCTCCCCCAAGCCAAAATCAGACAATGTCCTCATTGACTCGGGAATTAGCCCAGCATGGCTAATCATCACCATCCTCATCCATCGCACCTCCCCCACTACCACCTGCACCACCAGAAGTACTAGAACCAAAATAGTTAGGGTTAACATTCCCCCCATCCCCCCAAAAGGAAAGTCTCGGCCATAGCAAGCAGATGCGGAATAGTCAGTGTAAATGTCATGTGAGGTGGGATCCACATATCCCTGGGGTGGTGGCTGGTACCAGTAGGAGTAAACAACATCGTCGGGGATAGCACCTCGACAAGCATAGTCATCATACATGGGAAAAAGGGCCTTACCCTGGTTCCTCTCAATGTATCCTAACCTCTAATCAAGAGAGCTCACCATCCTCCTAAGGTCTCCCTGGGCCTGGTCTACGCGACCTATGGCCTGAAGGTCCCAAATGGTCTCGGGGTCTGGCTGGTGTGGGGGTGGCTGAGGCACAAGGGGTGGTGGTGCCTCAAAGTGTGGTTGTGGTGGTGATGGGACACACGGTCGAGGCTGTGCCAGGCCCTAGGCATGGGCAAGTAGAATATCATAAGTGTAAGACTCTTGCTCAGGGGGAAAGACTGTCAGCTCGGGGTTAGGAAGAGGGAAAACGGGTGTGTAATCCTTCCCTACCCTGACAAGCCACTCTAGAACATTGCTACGGTTGGGCTTAACCCAGTTCAAAAATTGAAAGTACGGCAAGTTCATAAGTGTATCCCCCCCCCCACAGTTGGTCTATCCCTCATATCAAGACTCACTAAACCCCGCCTTCTTAATCGCTATCCTAGTGATTAGGCCGCCACAATGGATAGGGGTCTTGGCATTGTTACTACAGGCATTGGCGTGCCTACTCAAATGGGTAATAATATACCGAGCAATGTTCAATTTCCCGTACCCATACACATAGTGACCTAGGATAGCTAGCTCGTTGGTTTGGGCGTTGTGGGGTTCATGATGAGCTAGAAAACAAGTCCCCGAAAACCTTTGGAAGATTTTAGGGACGGGGTGGCGGAAAGGAAGGGCGCTAGCATGTTGTGAATTCGGGCAAGGTTTGCCCGATAAAGCAAGATATATATCATCGGCCTTATAGTCTTCATGCCATTGAGTAGTGGGGTGGGGATCAAGATCAAACAATTTGGCAAATTCAACATATGTTAAACTAATATTCCTATTGTTCAACCTAAAATGCATAATTGGTCCATTATTTGTTTGAACAACATTTGAAGATGACAAAAATTCACACATAATTTCACGATAAGTCGGATAATACATATCAACAAATTTTCGCATTCCGATGTCGTTTATAAACCTCCTAACATGTTCAAACAATCCCAAAGTTTCAAGAGTATCTCGGTGTAACCACCGAGAGGGAGTTACCTCACGTTCGTATAGGTTGATGAGACGTTGACGTTGCGTTGAGGTTGTAATCCTAATCGTTGGCCATTGTTCTAGTTGCAAATTCGGGTCATATGAAGTACTCGACCCCGAACCACGGCCACTTTGACTCCTTGCCCTCTTTGTGGTCATCTTGAATATGGGTCGTCAAATAACTTTGCTCAAAATCGAACCAAATTGGTATAGGGATGTAGAGAATGAAGAGAGGAGTAAGAGGATGTAAAAAATTTTGATTTTGGCTTAGAATTGGAGGAGAGATCTAAGAGAGAAGATAGAGAAAATTGAGGTTTTTAGAGAGAAAAACAATGGTGGAAAGAGAAAGAATGAAGAAAGAAAGAAGAAGAAAGGATAAAGAAGAGAGAGAAAAGTGTCGGAGTCCGTGGAAAATAGGCGTGCCCGTTCGGGCGGCCTTTCGCCCGGTCGGGCGAAATGTACTCTTCGTATTTGCTTCCTCTCGCGCCCGGTCGGGCGCCATTTCGCCCGGTCGGGCGATTTTGAATCCTTTCTGCTCATTTTCCTCACGCCCGGTCGGGCGAAAATGCAGCTCAAAATTAACTTCTTCTTGCGCCCGGTTGGGCGATTTATAGACCACAATCATTCTTTCTCTCGCGCCCGGTCGGGCGAGATTCAGGTGTCAAGTTTGCTTCCTCTCGCGCCCGGTCGGGCGCGCCATAGAATTGTGAGTCCAAATTTTTTTCTTTTTCTCTTCAAAATTAGGCTAACTCTTTTTCTCCAACCTGTACACAATACTCTAAAACACATTAAATTCCCTCCTCTCTTCCTCTTAAAAGATAAAAATAAGGGAAAAACTATTCTAAAAAACAAGAAAGTACGGGTTGCCACGAAAAAATGTAAGAAAAAGTAAGATCCACTCATAACGCTTCGAACCCAACCAATACCCATTCGAACTCCTTTTACTTGTAGATAAGGGGGAGTAATTTATTAGCAGCATACTCAATCAATCGGGTGATCTTTTCCCCTACTACGAATCCCATACTGCCTCCCATAAACTGAAAATCCATAACACCAATTGCTACATGAATACCGTTTAGTTGACCTATACCTGTTTGAACAGCTTCAGTTAAACCTGTATTTATTTGATAAGAATCAATACGATCTTTATAAGCTTCCTCCTCCGAATGAAATTCGATAGGATCCATAAAGACCATACCTTCTTCCATAGGATTCCAAGTACCAGGATCAATCAGAAGTTCGATTCTATCTGTGCAGAAGCTACAAAATGGGAGTTTGCTAGAATATAGAATAAAGATATACACATAAGAACCAATCCTAATGAAAAGGCCAAAAAAATTGGATTGGTAAGCGCTGGTTTATCTAGGTCCTGCACGACCATCTTGAAAGGAATGGTGTCCTTCCAACAAGTGTATTCTTCCGATAGAGGGTTCAGAATTATTACAAAGTTAATTCTTCAGTAAGATCAAGTGATCGGAATGCCTAGGTGGAGGCCGCTTCCGATCAGTAATATCAAGGTACAATTGATATTACAGCTTAATCTTAACGGGTCGAACCCAATCGAATCACCGATCCGAGACGACGAATTAATCCGAAAGGATTTAATGAGTCGATAGAGTTTTACGAATACAGACATCGGATATCGATCCTAGGGCGTCGAGGCCGAGCGTCGCAAAATCACAAGCGACAAGTACGAGCGTAGCCGTAGCACCACAATGGTCTAACCATGTGGATGCTAGGCTAGTTCGAGCTAGCTAGCATGCACCTCGCAAGCACTAGGCGCACCAGGAGCACCTGGCAGCCTATCGCAAGCACTAGGCGCACCAGGAGCACCTGGCAGCTTGTCGCAAGCACTAGGCGCACCAGGAGCACCCGGCAGCCCATCGCAAGCACCAGGCGCACCATCGCTGGCACTAGGTGCTGGCGTGCGTGCGTGCCTAGCATGGCAGCACCATCGCTAGCACCAAGTACTAGCATGGGTGCTTGCCTAGCATCGAAGCACATGCGTGCTGGCTTGCGTGCTAGCCTTCGCATGGCAGCACCAAGCAGCACACCATGCGTGTGCGAGTGCCTGGGCGCTAGCACATTGCTAGGCCACGCACAGCAGCCCAGCATCGCTACACACCCAGCCTGCTAGGGGATGCGTGGTGCGAGGCTGGTGAGTGTGTGCGAGGCTGATGCGTGGTGCGAGGCAGGTGCGTATGGTACGAGGCATGTGCGTGTGCGAGAGGTGCAGCGAGGCAGATGCGTGTGGTGCGTGGGATGTGCATTGCTAGCTAGTGCGTGGGCTGCTGGGGCCAGTGCCAGCACGTTGTGCTAGCAGCGCTAGGCGCTAGCACAAAGCACCAACACCATCACAGCCCAGCACCAGCACGCACTGGCTAGCTGGGATGCTGGGCAGCAAGGCAGTGCTAGCTGGCAGCCAGCCAGCCCTCCTTGACCCGATTTTGTGCTTGCTTGTGGGGACCAAATCAAGGGCCTTGGGGAGCAAGGCAAATGGTCCCCCCACCTAGCCTTGGCCATCACTCAAGCATGTGATTGTGCCACTTGTCGCAATGTGATTAAGTTGATTATTTATTTAATTTGGAATTAAATAAATTGTTGATGTTACCAACTCTCCCACATTGATGGGAGATTGGAAATCAAGGGTGCTCTTCCCTATAAATACCAAAGGCATGGGTATTGGGAAGACACAACCTTGAGTGGAATTAAAAAGGCAACTCTTGTAATTAGAGTAAACCTTTGATTCGTAAAACTCATAGTTTTGTTTGTCCGGGTCTTGACTAACCTTCAAGACTTGGGACGCTCGGGTCGGGTCGAGGGTACGATCCGTCGGAGATCTCGTAGTTTCGGGATTTTGAAGTAAGAGCTCTTCGGGAGCGAAGCACGCAACAAAGGTATAATTCTTGTTCTTAGTCTTGCTTGATTAAGTTTATTATGCTTGTTAATTGCTTTAATTAAGGGGCGGGTCTTGGGGGGTTTCCTTCCGCGTAGTGTCTGGTCACTACGAAACCCTACAGCGGTATCGGAGCCATGCTCCTTTTAATTTTTGCAATTACTTATTAATTAAGGTGTTTTAAAAGAATTTGTTTTTTTCTGGTTCATGTTCTTCTAATTAGATTAGATGCTCGTTTTAATTAATTTTAAAACTCGGTATTATTCTCGATTTGGCTGTCGAACCCAGATTTTGGCTCAAAAATAGTGATTTTTGGGTGAAATCAACATTTTGGAACAGATTCAAATCTTCGAGGGCTGTCCAGAAGCCAAATTCGAACCAGAAACCCATTTTTTCTGGGGTTTTTCGTTTTTCAACGAAAATTTTAATTCTTTTTATGCCTTGATTAATGCAAGCATTACAAGGTTAGATTAAATGCACATTTGCATCACTAATCTACTGGTTTTAAAAATATCCTTAAGCATAATAATGGAGTTTTTATTAGTGCTTAAGTTGATATACCATTTTTCACATAAACTTGTTTTTCACAAATTTTGCAAATAAATTGCAATAAAATGTGAAAGCTTGTTGTGAACTTGTAATTTTAAGTTCCTATAATGTTAAAGTTCTAATCTTTAAAGGTTTAAATGATTGGAACCCTAACCCTAAATTCCATATTGAACAAAGTTTGGATTTTTCATGTTTGGTTGATTAAAATCCATCAAGTTCAAATACTTGTGAGTAAAATTTGATTAATCTTCATATTGGAAGATGTAATCTTGGTATTTTACACAAGTATGAAAGTTGGAAAATTTTTCATTAGATGATTAGTTTATTTTTCCATCTCCCATTTGTCAAATCCATTATTAATTTGCATATTGGCAAGATTAATTATGGACATAGCTCATTTTATTTTAAGCATAAAGAAAGACCTAATTTTGTTCAAAATAAATTTTTTTTGGATAATTTAGGCTTGTGCACCAATAAAAATAAGTTTATTTAAGTTTTACTTTATTTTATTTTTCCTTAAATCAATTCTAAAATGTAATTTAGAATTAATTTTGTCATACACAAATTGGAATTTTTGGATAATTTAGGCTTGTGTACCAATAAAAATAAGTTTATTTAAGTTTTACTTTATTTTATTTTTCCTCAAATCAATTCTAAAATGTAATTTAGAATTAATTTTGTCACACACAAATTAGAATTAAATTCCGAGAAATGACACGCAAATCAAGGCAAAAACACCCAAGCGCTACCAAGGCTAGCCGGGCTGCCTAGCAGCCCACATGTGGCTGCCTATGGTGCGCACAGGGGTGTGCCATGGTGATGCTGTGCACTTTTGTGTGGCGGGGAGGCTTGGGGCTGATGTGCATGGAGCAGTGGCAGGGGGCTGGCTTGCGAGGGGATGCTGCTGGGCAGCATGGCAGCAAGCACCAGCCCAGCGCACCACTTGCTTGTAGGCGCCAGCTTGCTAGCCAGCATGCGTAGCATGCCTGGCAGGCTGCTGGTGCTAGCAGCGTGGCTTGCTGTGCTGGGCGCAGCATGCTAGCATCACGCACCACAGCACAAGGCATAGGCTGCCTAGTAGCCATGGTGCGCACCCACTAAGCACTTGTGTGGGATTTTTGCTTGATTTTGAGCTATACAATTTTGCGAAAATTTTGCCGTTTTTTATTATTTACGTAATTATTTTAACGAGGTTAGACCTCGGTTTTTTCGGCTTTTGCAAAATTTTTGATTTTGACAAATGATGGGTTATGCCGACTTAATTAATCGGATTAATTAAGTATGGGTGCGGAATTTAGTGGGAGCTTAATTAATTGCGTGAGCATTTTGCTTTTAGAAATAATGGATTAAACAACTTTGACTAGTTTTAATTAGGCGCGTTAATCGGATTAACCACCTAAGTTAGTTACTAGTTTTGTATGTTTAATTATGTATTTCTTAAAATTGCATGGGCCATTCACAAATAGTGAATGGGTGAATGGAAGATTGTTTTTAAAATAGGTTATTGAAAATGGCAACTAGTGGGGCCCGACTAGGATAGAAAATACGGACTGCGTTCCGTTATGTATTTTTGTAAATCTAAATACGGTCTGCGAACCGTTAAGTATTTTTGTACTATTAGATTAATCTTAGTCGTTCTAGCTAGTTTATTTTATTTTGGCCAAGATGTCTTAAGACGGCGTTTCGATGAAGACGAGCCAAGATGAAGACCCATGGAAATTGAAGATTTCATGAGGTCATGCTAGTTGCCAAATGCATCTATTTTTATACTTTATATATTTTGTTATTATATATGATTGCTAGATGCATGTCTAGGATTTCTATATGTTGCGACGATTAGTTAAGTTCACTTAAATCAACCAACATAGAAACCCTAGGTCCCTTAATAATATTGAGCTAAAATTTGTCGTTCCAAGAACAACACTTACCGAACTAATGCGCGTACGTGATGGACTACGCCAAAGCGATACATCACTACTTCCCTAGGAACGTAAGGTATACTAGGTATACAAGTTGTCTTGGTTAAGCTCAACGATATCAGTAAGGAGTCCTTAGATGTCGTGGCAAAAGAGATAAAATGTCAAGGATGCATTAGATGCGACATTTTATCAAACCGAGAGTAGCTTGGAGCCATTAGCAATTGGATTGCTTACCTTAAAATATTTAATGATTAAGACAAGCCAAAGCATGCTTAACTATTTCTTGATCTTTGGGATCTCGAACCATTTTATTCTCGCCTAAAAGGGACAATTTTAAATGTGTGGATAAAATGCTCAATAAGATTGAATATATGCATGAACGCTTTTTAATTTCAACTTATTGGTTATATGAATGGTTTTTCATTTCAAATTCTTTCAATTGTAGAATAATGTCTGCAAGTAACTCAAATAACAACCATGTGTGCCCGGAACTCCCCAAAAAGTTAGCTATCAAGCTTAACTTAACAAACCTTGAAGAATGGGAAGAAGAACTCAGGAGAACTCTCCGGAGTTGTTCCAAGGAGTATGTTCTGGATACTTCCCTCCCAACCCTCTGTACCAAGAAACACTTGAGTGACGAAACTTATTGTGCATGGTCAAAAGATTGCAAATTAGTGTCACAACTCATGGCTAACTCCATCCCGGAAGAATGGAAAGAAAAACTTCCATTCTTTTTTCCGGACTTGTTCCTTGGAGGACTAAGGGATGTTGTCGGTGTGAGATTCTCTAAGAGTTTCAATGACAACAATGATGGACTCTTGTTTGAAGTGACTAGGTCACTTACAGACATGAATGTGAAGCCATTGGATCAAGGTTGTCTTGTGAAAGAGAGGTACCATCTTTGGTCTACAGTCTGCAACACCAAGTTGAGACCGGGTATGCCCCTCTGACCCCATGTGGCAAGAATGACTAAGCTCTTCAAGCACATGGAACTCCTCGAAATTCTACTAGAAGATGGAATGGCTGGTCATATTATGCTCACTTCACTCCACTCATGATATGATGCACTAAGGGCATATATTTCTGAAACGAAGGAGACACATTCTTTGAAGAATGTGGTGGAGCTACTTCACCGAGCCAACTCTTTTGGGGCAACCAAAAGACCGTCAAGAAGGAGGGATTTCAAGGTTAAGATGCGTTGCTTCTATTGTGGTGGGCAAGGCCACTTCAAAAGAGAATGCAAGCTCTTTCGAGAAGAGGAAGAGAGGAATGGAGCATCTACCTCAGGTATCTTCCTAAACACTTGTGAATTAAGCTTATCATAGGTATTAGATACCAAGTATGACTCACTTTGTTGCCTTTTTCAGGGACCAAGTGAGAAGCTTATCAAGTGTTGGTGCATGGACAAGTGGACGACGAAGATGGTTTTTCGGTTGTGCTTGCATGCACTATTTTGTCTTTGAGATGTAATTAAAACTAATCTTAGTTTTTCATCATGCTTTTGAACATACTATGATCCTTGGTGTTGGACACCTAGTTATTTTGCATGTAAGACTTTGACAATAGTTATTTCAAAATTGTCTTGCAAATATATGTTCAATGGAAATCGCATGTTTTACATATGATTAGACAAAGGATTGATACCAAATGAACTAAGACCATCGAGTCGAATCAAACCTACTTGTGGCATTGTCGTTTTGGCCATATTAACATCAAACGCATCAAGAAACTTCTTCAAGGAGGTGTTCTTGACTCATTCGACTTAGAGTCGTTTGAAAATTGCGAAGGATGTCTATTAGGCAAGATGATAAAACAGCCATTCTCCAAGTTGGGAGAAAGGGCAAGTGACTTATTAGGTCTAATACACACGGATGTATGTGGACCAATGAGTACACCCGCAAGACAAGGTTACCATATTTCATCACTTTCACCGACGATTTTAGTAGATATGGCTATATCTACTTAATGTCGAATAAATCTGAATCCTTTGAGAAATTCAAAAACTTTCAGAAAGAAGTTAAAAATCAACTTGGCGAGAAAATTAAAGCACTTCGATCGGATCGAGGTGGAGAATATTTGAGCCATGAATTCGACGATCACTTGAAAGAAAATGGTATTCTTTCAGAGTTGACACCTCCCGGAACTCCTCAATGGAACGGAGTGTCCGAACGGAGGAATCGAACCATGGTTCGATCAATGATGGGTCTTAGTGAACTCCCTATCTCTTTCTGGGGCCATGCGCTACAAACTGCAGCACTAACACTAAACAGAGCTCCGTCAAAAGCTGTTGAAAAGACTCCATATGAATTATGGACTAAGAAACCTCCTAGGTTGTCTTTTCTCAAGATTTAGGGATGCGAAGCATATGTCAAGCGATTAATTTCGGACAAACTTCACCCCAAATCGGATAAGTGTTTCTTTGTGGGATATCCAAAAGAAACCAAAGGGTATTACTTTTACAATAAATCCGAGAACAAAGTCTTTGTTGCTCGTGATGGTGTCTTTTCGGAGAAGGATCACCTTTCCAAAATGACAAGTGGGAGGAAAATTGAACTCGACGAAGTTCGAGAGGACGAGCAACAATGTCAACCTAATAAAACTGACAATCTAGATGCTTTAGAAGCATCTAAGAAGCTTGGTCAGAATCAAACTGACAACGAAAATGCTCAACCGATTACCCTTCGTAGGTCGCAACGGCAAAGATCTCAACCAGACAGATACCTTGGTATTGTCTTAACCGATGATCAGGACATCCTAGTCATGGATGGTGATGAGCCAGCGACATACAAGCAAGCTATGACGAGCCCCGACTCTACAAAATGGCAAGAGGCCATGAGATCCGAGATGGACTCCATGTCTGAAAACCAAGTCTGGGACTTGGTGAATTTGCCCGAGGGTTATACACCCATTGGTTGCAAATGGATCTTCAAAGTGAAGACAAACAAGGATGGAAATGTATCGATATACAAATCTAGACTGGTGGCAAAAAGGCTATAGACAAATCCACGGGATTGACTATGATGAAACTTTTTCACCAGTTGCAATGCTAAAATCCGTCCGGATCATCCTAGCGATTGCTGCATATTACGATTATGAAATATGGCAGATGGATGTCAAAACCGCCTTCCTAAATGGAATTTTGGAAGAAACTATGTATATGACACAGCCTGAAGGTTTTGTCGATCCAGGCAACGCTGGAAAGGTTTGCAAGCTTAAGAAGTCCATTTATGGACTAAAGCAAGCCAGTAGGAGTTGGAATCTGCAATTTGATAAAGCCATTAGCAAGTTTGGTTTTATCAAGAATCCAGATGAATCTTGTGTATACAAGAAGGTCAGTGGGAGTGATATTGCATTCCTAGTCCTGTATGTTGATGACATACTTCTTATTGGAAACAACACAAAATTACTGGAGTCCGTAAAGGGCTGATTGGGAAAGTGCTTTTCAATGAAGGACTTAGGAGAGGCACTGTACATATTGAGCATCAAGATCTACAGAGATAGATCTAAAAGGATGATTGGATTAAGCCAGAGTACTTACATTGATAAGGTACTGGCTCGATTCAACATGGAGAATGCCAAGAGAGGGCATTTACCCATGTCCCATGGCATAACTCTCAGCAAGAAACAGTGTCCACAGACACCTGTTGAGCGAGAAAGAATGAATCAGATCCCATATGCTTCACTGATCGGATCGATCATGTATGCCATGATATGTACAAGGCTAGATGTATCGTATGCCTTGAGTGCAACGAGCCGATACCAATCGAACCCCGGAGAGGCGCATTGGACTGCGGCCAAGAATATCCTAAAGTACCTGAAAAGGAACAAGGATAAATTCCTGGTGTATGGAGGCCGTAAAGAACTGGTTGTTGAAGGTTACACCGACGCTAGCTTCCAGACTGACAGAGACGACTTCAAGTCACAGTCAGGGTACATATTTTTCCTAAATGGAGGAGCGTTTAGCTAGAAGAGTGCCAAGTAGAGCACCACTGCAGACTCTACAACCGAAGCCAAGTACTTGTCCGCTTCAGAAGCTGCCAAGGAAGTTGTTTGGATTCGCAAGTTCATCAGCGAACTTGGTGTTGTACCCTCAATCAAGGGGCCGCTAGACCTCTATTGTGATAACAATGGAGCTATCGCTCAGGCCAGGGAGCCGAGAGAACACCAGAAGGTCAAACACGTGCAAAGGCGATTTCACATGATAAGGGAATGGAAATCCGAAGGTGAAATCAGAATTTGTAAGATTGGCACAGATGATAATGTGGCCGATCCTTTGACTAAACCGCTGCCTCAGGTGAAACACAACAAGCACATTGAGGCAATGGGAATCAAGCATGTTGGAGACTGGCTTTGAAATTCCCTGTACATGTGTTTTAATTAAATATGATGTTTAATGTAAGACACTGTAATGAAACCATTCATTTATGGAGTAATTAATTTTGTGCAAAAATATCATTCACTCCATTGCTATTTAATTGTGGTTTAGAATTAAATAATGAGTCCATTCGATTTACGGAAATATTCAAAACAGGGTATCAAGACCATGTCTTGGATAAAGAAACACCTGTTAAGTGAACATTGAATATTTAAATCGAAAATTGTCCCTAATCGAGGTCATCTAACAGATGGACGATTGATGACCGCCATAGATTAGTGTGTAGTATGATTTACAACACTGTTTCTTGTGCTGCGAGGACGTGACAGTCATAAACCATTTGCACAGGTACAGTTTGGAACTGTACTGGATAAGACCTATGAGAGTACTTTAAGAAATTTCAAAATTGTCATAAGTACATTTCTCATTATAACTATCGGAACCTGTTTCCTCCGACCATGAGTATTGTGAAGTTTTCTTGTTTGAGTACTAGACTCTTTGATGTTTCCTAACGTCTACCGTAACTGGGGATCATAACGGAAACACTCGAAAGACTAAGTCCTCTTAGTAAGAGGAACTTACAATGCAAGACTGGGATTGTTCCCCTATTAACAATAGGGAAAATGTTTTGTTGTTTACAAAGCCGCTCGAAGAGCGAGACTGTGAAAATGCATGGCCGTGCTCAGATGGATTTTAGAAATCATCTGCTTATTGACAGTCGAACTCGGAGATCGAGAAACACTTCTGAACATAATAAGGATGACGATGAATCTTACCTTATAGTTCACGAAGAAACATTAAGAGACATAGGAAATGGGCTATACACTGTATGCACACTTGTTCGGAAGGAC
This sequence comes from Chenopodium quinoa, assembly GCF_001683475.1. Lineage (NCBI taxonomy): Eukaryota > Viridiplantae > Streptophyta > Magnoliopsida > Caryophyllales > Amaranthaceae > Chenopodium > Chenopodium quinoa. The sequence goes on along the minus strand of NW_018745286.1, from coordinate 3,348,432 downwards.
AAGTGGGAGATTGAAAGGAATTGTATCCTTCCAACAAGTGTATTCTTCCGATAGAGGGTTCAGAATTATTACAGAGTTAATTCTTCAGTAAGATCAAGTGATCGGAATGCCTAGGTGGAGGCCGCTTCCGATCAGTAATATCAAGGTACAATTGATATTATATCTTAATCTTAACTGAACCCTTCGGGTCGAACCCAATCGAATCACCGATCCGAGACGACGAATTAATCCGAAAGGATTTAATGAGTCGACAGAGTTTTACGAATACAGACGTCGGATATCGAACCTAGGGCGTCGAGGCCGAGCGTCGCAAAATCACAAGCAACAAGTACGAGCGTAGCCGTAGCACCACAATGGTCTAACCATGTGGATGCTAGGCTAGTTCGAGCTAGCATGCACCTCGCAAGCCCTAGGCGCACCAGGAGCATCTAGCAGCCTATCGCAAGCACTAGGCGCACCAGGAGCACCTGGCAGCCTGTCGCAAGCACTAGGCGCACCAGGAGCACCCGGCAGCCCATCGCAAGCACCAGGCACACCATTGCTGGCACTAGGTGCTGGCGTGCGTGCGTGCCTAGCATGGCAGCACCATCGCTAGAACCAAGTCTAGCATGGGTGCTTGCCTTGCATCGGAGCAGCATGCGTGCTGGCTTGCGTGCTAGCCTTCGCATGGCAGCACCAAGCAGCACACCATGCGTGTGCGAGGGCCTGGGCGCCAGCACATTGCTAGGCCACGCACAGCAGCCCAGCATCGCTACGCACCCAGCCTGCTAGAGGATGCGTGGTGTGAGGCTGGTGAGTGTGTGCGAGGCTGATGCGTGGTGCGAGGCTAGTGCGTGGTGCGAGGTAGGTGCGTATGGTGCGAGGCATGTGCGTGTGCGAGAGGTGCAGCGAGGCAGATGCGTATGGTGCGTAGGATGTGCATTGCTAGCAAGTGCGTGGGCTGCTGGGGCCAGCGCCAGCACGTTGTGCTAGCAGCGCTAGGCGCTAGCACAAAGCACCAGCACCAGCACAGCCCAGCACCAGCACAACCCAGCACCAGCACGCACTGGCTAGCTAGGATGCTGGGCAGCAAGGCAGTGCTAGCTGGCAGCGCTAGCTGGCACGCTAGCTGGCAGCTAGCCAGCCCTCCTTGACCTGATTTTGTGCTTGCTTGTGGGGACCAAATCAAGGGCCTTGGGGAGCAAGGCAAATGGTCCCCCCCACCTAGCCTTGGCCATCACTCAAGCACGTGATTGTGCCACTTGTCGCAATGTGATTAAGTTGATTATTTATTTAATTTGGAATCAAATAAATTGTTGATTTTACCAACTCTCCCACATTGATGGGAGATTGAAAATCAAGGGTGCTCTTCCCTGTAAATACCAAAGGCATGGGTATTGGGAAGACACAATCTTGAGTGGAATTAAAAAGGCAACTCTTGTAATTAGAGTAAACCTTTGATTCGTAAAACTCATAGTTTTGTTTGTCCGGGTCTTGACTAACCTTCAAGACTTGGGACGCTCGGGTCGGGTCGAGGGTACGATCTGTCGGAGATCTCGTAATTTCGGGATTTTTAAGTAAGAGCTCTTCGGGAGCGAAGCACGCAACAAAGGTATAATTCTTGTTCTTAGTCTTGCTTGATTAAGTTTATTATGCTTGTTAATTGCTTTAATTAAGGGGCGGGTCTTGGGGGGTTTCCTTCCGCGTAGTGTCGGGTCACTACGAAACCCTACACATCTTACCCCAAATGTCAATTAAGATGGGATGGAATCGATTAGGTGAAGTAATTCAACTGCACCAATCGTAGCCGGTTCTTGATATAAGACAGGTGGTTTCTTGCTATTAGCTGCTCGAGATTTCTCTTTGGCCTTGGATTTCTTCGTAATTTTGCTTGATTGAGCAAATGCCACCCGATCGGGTGGGACTTTGACTACGAGCTCAATTTTCGCAACTTGTTCATTTTTCTCCACTTGTTCATCTTCAAACCCAAGCCCTACACAATTTAGAGCTCTTTCTATACCATCCACTTCATCTTTCCATGTAGTAGTTTTTCCTGCGGAAGATGCAACACAAGATACCGGCTCCAAGGGATCTCTAACGAGAGCTTGGGGCTTATTAGAGAAATTATTTACATCAACCACACCGATACTAAAGCATTTTTCCTCTAGAATGGGGCTTTTAGGGGCATTATGTAGATTAAACGTAATATTTTCATCCCTTACACATAATGTAAGTTTACCACTATTCACATCTATTATTGCCCCTGTAGTATGAAGGAATGGTCTACCCAAAATAATCGGAATTTGTGAATCTTCCTCCATATCAAGAACAACAAAATCAACAGGTATATAAAATTTACCTACTCTAACAGGAACATCCTCTAAACACCTAAGGGGTATTATTTAACAGAACGATCGGTCATTTGCAGAGTAATATTGGTAGCTTTCCCATATATAATCTAGAGCTCACAAATAATGGCATGACACTTACACTAGCACCCAAATCACATAAAGCTTTATCAATCATCAGATTACCAATGTGACAAGGAATAGAAAAACTACCCGGATCTTTTAGTTTAGGTGGAGATTTATTCTGTAATATAGCACTACATTCTTCAGTAAAAGCAACTGTCTCTACCTCACTAATAGATCTCTTCATGGTCAAGATTTCTTTCATAAATTTAGAATATGCAGGAACTTGAGTAATTAATTTTATGAAAGGAACCATTACCTGCTGATATGTTCATTTTATGTAGTATTTTATCCCCGTCCCTTGGTCATAGTTAGGAGTATTTTTGGCTCTTTAGAGACACTTTTATTACTAATATATGTTTTCTAGCGTTTTCGTAGTCGTGGTATTATTTTACAGGAAATTGCAGTTTTGGAGCATTTCCCCGTACTTATTTGAGCCACCGCGAGCATTGGAGCGAAACGCGTTACTATGATCATATTCCGGAGCCCAGGGCAGCGTTAGAGAAATCAACCCGGTGATTAAGGGCTCGGTGAAGAAAAGAAGAGCTCGGGCATTGGACCGTAATTCAAGACCCAAGGATGAAATCTTATTGGGCCAAGAAAACTAGCCCAAAAGAGTTGAAGTAATCCATTGCCCGGGAGCTCGCCCGATCGGGCAGGGCTTCGCCCAAAGGCGCGCCCGACCGGGCGAGGGAGATAGTAAAGGGCGAGCTTCGCCCGGACGCGCACCCGACCGGGCGGTGCCTCGCCCGATCGGGCGCGTGTTTTCATTAGGAATTAATTTGTTTTATGCTTTTTCTTTAATTAGTATTAGGAGCTTAGTATAAATACTTTGAGTTGCTTAAATTGTATGACGTTTTTTAGACCGACGATTATGTTTTTCATTAGATTAATTTCCAGATTTTTGCTTAAGCTTTGTTCTTGATAATCTTGTTCACTCTACATTCTTTGATTTATGCAATTCATCCTTTCCATTTAATTTGGTAACGATTTCTTTCCTTTTTATTTTCAGTAATTTAATTGCTTTGGTTAATTATGTTTTTTTTATTATTTTGTTTAGCTTAGATTTGATTATGAGTGAGTAGATTTATTTCTAGGGTTATGGGGATCCATGAATAATTGAAGGGGTAAATTATTGTTGTTGATTATTAATGATTAATTAATTTCCTATTGATTGATTTAATGCTATGCAATTAGATTTGTCCAGATTTAATTGTATAAGTTATGCAATATTGATTCGAGATTCGAGAGATGAGAATTAATGTTTAGGCTTAGTTTCAATAAGCATGTTAATCTATAAATGGTTAAGTCAAGATTCGAGAGATGCGATTTAATACCGGTAGGTTAATTTTGTGATTATAATACGTAGCGAAAGCCCTTTATAATCTAATTAATTTATGCATTGATGATTGATTGTTATGTTTTACCCTGGAATATTATTTATTGGTGAACTTATACCCTAGGCCTTTTATTATTGATTATCCCCTTATTTAATTTGCTTAGTTTAATTGTTAGTTTAATTCTCACAATACAAATTGGTTACTTGATAATTTAGATTATAATAGTTGATTAGGAGTAAAAGAACATTGTTTCCCTGTGGATTCGACCCTACTTCCCTATCTACTTTAGCTAGAGACTTAGGAACTACTTTTGATTAGGTGATACGACTTTAGCCTGTCACCTGCAAATTCTTGACAACCTCCATAAATTTACCAAACTGCTTATCTAGCTTACTCTTAAGATGTCTATTTGGAAATGGTAGTTTGATAACTGGTTTTTGTACATCTCCATTCTTGTCTTGATTTTTATCCTTCTTTGGAGTTATACCCTGCAATGTATCATCAGAATAGTTAGTTTTACTCTGGAGCCCTGTAGGGCTAGTGACAATTTTGGTATAACAGAATCAGGATTAGCAATATTTGTAATGATAGGTTCATCATCTTTGGGCATAGAAGGCCCATCGTATTTCGAACCACTTATCAGGGTAATTGCATTCACGTGATCTGTAGGTTGTACTGGCTGCGGTGGTAGGGCTCCTTGCTAGTTTGTAGAGCAGAGGAAAGTTGCGCAATTTGATTGTCCATGATTTTATTATGATCTAGAATCGAATCAATTTGTGCATCCTTACTCTGCATCTGTTTCTGCATATCAACTAACATCGTTCTGATTTCTGCTAAGCCAAAATCAGAAGGAGTAGGAACAGTCTGTTGTGGTCTCTGATGTGGAGGTTGATAGTATCTCTACTGCGGTTGTTGTACCTGTGGTGGGGGGTTAGGCGCATTCATACTATTGTACGACATATTTTGGTTATTTCTCAACCCTGCATTGTAGCTGTTAGAGTATGGACTAGTTTGTTTATAGGTTTGAAAAGAATTAATCTTCTCAAGCGAACTGGTGCATTCTTGAGCCATATGACCTACAAGACCACAATTTTCACAATTTATTGTAGAATTAGTACCAATAGCAGAAACATTAGCAACGGAAGATGAATTAGAATTATTAATATTGTCTAGATTCTAGCTGATAGCAGTCAATTGTGCTTGCAAAAAGGATATAGAATCAACTTGGTACTTTCCCTTATTTGCAAATCCTTTTGGATTCCCATATTGGGAATTAGGAATAGCTAGCCATCTCTTTATCAACATTACTCGCTATATTCACATCTAAATTCATAAATCTTCCGTAAGCTACAGAGTCCAAAATTATTCTTGAATTATATCCAAGCCCGTTGTAGAAAGCTTGCATTATCTGCTACTGTGCTAGCCCATGATGGGGGCATTCTCTCTGCAAATCCTTAAATCTTTCCCAAGCTTCATATAAATATTCATCTGCTTCTTGGGAAAAATTTAGGATCTTACTCCTTATCAAAGTTGTTTTCTCTACAGGGTAATATTTGTTATAGAAATTCAAAACAAGATTTTCCCAGTCATTAATACCAAGTGCAGTTCTATTCAATCCATTATACCATAATTTAGCTTTACCACATAAAGAAAGGGGAAAAAGAATCTCCCTGATTTGGTCCTGCGTGACCCCAGCTTGTCTAATGGCAAAAATCCAAGGTGTGAAGATTTGGATCTTCACCCTTAGTTCCGCTACATTGCTTCCTTTCGATCATAGTGATAAACTGGGGTTTAATCTCGAATTGTACTCCCTCGAGATTTGGTGCGGGGGCAAGGTGTGGAAAGTCTGCCAAGGACGGCTGCGAATAATCGCTGAGCTTACGAGGTGGTTGAGCCATCATCTCTGGTTCTAGTTCTAAAGAAACTTCTGTATCGCTAGAATCAGATGGGGTTCCAAAGGTGTAGTACCCCCGAAGTAGCTCGTACCTGTCTAAAAAGTTTCTTCTGCTTATGAAAAGAACGTTCGATTTCAGGATCGAATGGGATGTAACATGATCTAGAACTCCTGGGCATAAACACAAAACTAAACGAACAAGTATGAGAACTGTCCCAAAGAACTTGCGTTCTCTAAGACTAAAGAAAAATAGTCTAGACTACAATAATAATCAGAAATAAAAATAAAACCGTTTCCTTGGCAACGGCGCCAAACTTTGATAGGCTAAAGTCGTATCACCTAATCAAAAGTAATTCCTAGAACCACTAACTAAAATAGATAGGGAAGTAGGGTCGAATCCACAGGGAAACAAGTCTTTCTATTCCTAATTAATTAAAATAATCTAAATTATCAAGTAACCAAATTGTTTTTAATGAGAATTAAACTAATAATTAAACTAAAGCAAGTTGAATAAGGGAGGAAAGCAATAATAAAAAGCCTAGGGTATAGGTTCACCAATAAACAATATTCCAGGGTAAGAACATAATAATCAATCATCAATGCATAGATTAATCAGATCATAAAGGGCTTTCGCTACGTATTACAATCACAGAATTAATCTACCGGTATTAAATCGCATCTCTCGAATCTTGACTTAACCATTTATAAATTAACCTTCCTATTGAAACTAAGCCTAAACATCAATTCTCATCTCTCGAATCTCGAATTAATATTGTATAACTCATACAATTAAACCAGCGCTAATCTAATTGCATAGTAGTAAACCAATCATTGGGAAATTAATCTGAAACATTAACAATCAACAATAAATAATTACCCCTTCATATTATTTATGGATCCCCATAAACCCTAGTATGAAACTTCTCACACATATTAAAATCTAAACTAAGCAAAGCAATTAAACAAAGCATATTAAATCAAAGTAATTAAATTACTGAAAATAAAGGAGGAAGAAATCGTTACCAAAATTAATGGAAATAATCAATTGCATAAGTCAAAGGTGTAGAGAGAAAAATAAGAGTATTAACCCAAAAGCTTAAATTAAATCCGAAAATTAAGTAAAGAGTGTAAAAACGTGCTCAACTTCCTAAAACAAAACGTATTTATACTTAGGCTAAAAAGATAAAACAAATTAAATCATTAAACTCTTCAGAAACACGCGCTCGGTCGAGCGGAGCTTCGCCCGGCCGGGGCCGCCTTTTTGAGCCTTTAGACTTCACTCGCGCCCGGTCGGCCGCGCGTCAGGGCGAAGCCTCTTTTCCTTCTATATGCCTCGCCCAGCCGGGCGCGCCTTAGGGCGAGGGCCTACCCGGTCGGGCGAGCTCTTCGGGCAACCATAAACATCTCAATTGGGCTATTTTCTTGGCCCAATCCAAATTTCCTCTTGGGTCTTGAAACACGGTCCATTGCCTCGAACTCTTCTTCTTTGCCAAGCCCTTAATCACCGATTTGACGACTCCAACCGGTCTTGGGCTATAAAATACGGTCATAATTCTCTAATGCTCGTAGTGGCTTAACATAACTCCGGAAAAATGCCAAAAATCTGCAATTTCCTATAAAACAGTAACAAAACTACGAAAACACTAGAAAACACATATTAGTAATAAAAGTGACTCCGAAGAGCGAATAATACTCCTAAATATGACCAAGGGACGGGGATAAATCATTATATAAAATGAACATATCAGACATTACCGCCACCGTGAAGATGGCTAAGGCAAATATCAAAGACACACAGCGGAAGACTATCTTTAAAACCATTCAAAACAAGTCAACTAACAAAAAGTCAAATAAAACGAAAGTAAAATCAAACCAAAGTCAAACAAAGTCAACCTACAACTTGGAACCATTGTAGGCCCTTAAAACCAAACAATACTGAAAACCTTCATGTTAGTCTCATGAGCATAATAAAATAAATAATATTCAAGCAATTAAAACACATCATATTCTTATGGAAACTAAGCATGATTCGCTCTTCACTCATGCCCCTTGTTTGGGGTAATTTAACCCCAGCCACATGGTCCAATGGAGCGCGACACGTGGCATCTCGCCATTGGTCAGCAGGGCTCTAATCCCCTGCTGACACGTGTCCTAGGAATCCTAAATGGGGAACCAATGCTCCCCACTATAAATAGTGGGAGAATCCTCATTAATGGGAATTCAATTCCTTCTATTAGAATACACTTACAATCCTTTGGCATTCAATACGATCATAAATACATTTTACACTAAAATCGAGCAATCTTAATTGCGGAATTCTCCCATTACGCGAGAAGTAATTACTCTTTTACGCACTTTCTTCCTCCCGTACATCACTGACTTGATCGTCGGAGGCGGAGCTCCACCCAACCGGAGTCTTCGTGGTTTTGCAGGTACAGGCGGTCGAAGGGCATTCTTGGAATTGTAACTCTCCCGCAGGACACATCAAAAAACCCCGAAACATTTGGCGCTGTCTGTGGGGAGAGTACTTCTGAGATGGCTTCTAACCCTGTACCACCGGATCAGGACAGGCAGCCATCGGCTGAGCCTGAGGTCCAGACGGACCATGAAAGCGGTGATGAGTACGAACTCAACACCTATGTGGCCCCAGACGGGTCCTTCAGAACAAAGCACACCCGTTCCAGGGATAAGAAGGAACGAGAAAACACCCAAGTTGCTCAAAGCAACCCAGCCTGCAACACGGTTGGGGCTACCCAGACGGCAGAGGATTCTGCTCCCGTTACTAGGAACGAACTCATGACCTTCATGAATAGTTTCAAGGGAGAGATCCAGAACCTTATCCGGTCAGCTACTCCCAAGAAGAGTCAGCCGGCCAGGAAGCCTTCTTCTAGCAAGAAGGATATTAAAGACCGAGTCCCTACCCCTCATCCAAAGCCGAAGGAGGGGGAAGGCCTTCGGTTCGATCAAAATCGGCTCCGCTTCCCGCAAGTAGAGCCCAGAAAACCCATCCGACACTTGCAGCCGGATGGTTCCAAAAAGGTGTTTTCTGACGCCCGGACGTTTCTCCAAGAGAAGAGAAGTCTGGCGTCTGCGTCGGCTTCAACGTCGACCTTTCCTGATAGTTTCCGTGACACCTCTAACAGGCGTACGGGAACAAGTCTAGGGAGTCAGACGGGCGAACCATCCGCTCGGTCTGGACCCAAAGTGATCCAACCTGGTCTGTTCGGTTCGCCGAATGGGCTGGGTGGATCCCCTTTTACCCAAACAGGTCCGTTTGGCAGAAATGTGCAGCAGCCGTTTCAACTCATGGACTGGCAGCAGCGCCTGCTAAACTTGGGAGAACAACCCTCGGCGTTCTCCCCTGAGATAACCCGGGCGGCACAGCCGGCCAAGATCAAAAACGTGTTGGTAGGGGCCTATGATGGTACCTCCAACCCAAAAGATCATTTAATGGCCTATTCCAACCTCATGTACCTACAGGGGTTGGATGATGCCATCTGGTGCCGATGCTTCCCGGCTACTCTGAAGGGCATTGCCCAACGGTGGTTTGGTAACTTACCAGCCGGCTGCATCAACAGCTTCAAGACCTTGGCGTACTTGTTCACGTCAAACTTCTCAATGAACATCCCGGCTAAAAAGACAAGCCTCGATCTGGGGGCAATACAGCAGGGTGACAGAGAAGGACTCCGGTCGTATGTCAGGCGGTTCAATCTGATGAGAATTCAGATTCAAGGACTGCCTGATGAGGTGGCTTACACAGACTTCTTTAAAGGTCTGAAGGATGGGTCGACTTTCAAGTTTGACCTCGTCCGGAAAAGGGTAGCCACCCTCCAAGAGGCGTTAATGGAAGCTGAAGCCTACGTACAGGCGACGGAGCTTTGTGCTGTAATGCAGTCGTCGGATTTCAAAAAATCCGACAGAAAAGACAGCCGGCAACAACAACAATAGCCGGCTAAAAAGAAAGAAAAGAAGAGAAAGGAGGTCTGGGCGGCAGACCGGTCTGGTCAGCTGGCTCAGAAGCTCAGACGGAAATTTGAACCGTACGTCCCCAAGTACGAGTTCACAAAAGACTGCTCCTCCATCCTCATGGAGATCAAGGACCGGATGTCTCTCGACAAGCCGGCTGTTATGAAAAGTCCTGTAGGCAGCCGGGACAAAAGCAAATACTGCCAGTACCATGAGGATGTTGGCCATGACACTAATGGTTGCTATAGCCTCAGGCGGCTATTAGACCGTCTGGCTGATGAAGGGGCTCTAAAGTCCTACCTGCCCAAAGCCAAGGGCAACACCCTGGCCAAGAAAGGGCAGGCGGCAAAAGTTGTTCTTGCAAATTCAGAAACGGATGAAGAGACTATCTTCACAATAGCAGGCGGCTTTGCCAGTGGGGGTCCCACTATCCGGGGCACCAAAGACAACATCAGGAAGCTGGTTAACTCAGTTGAGGAGACCCAGGCGTCGAAAGACATATTTCCTGAGGTCCTTATTTTTGAAAAGGACCGGGGCAAGGTCAGACGGCCTCACGATGACCCCATAGTCATCGAATGCAAGGTTGCCAATCAGAGAGTTGGTCGGATCCTAATAGATACCGGGAGCTCGTCTGACCTAATCAGCTATCAATGCTTGACCAAGCTCAAGTACAAATCCAGTAGCATGCACCAGGCGCCCCACCCGCTTGTTGGCTTTGGGGGAGGTGTAGTGCATCCGGTAGGGAGCATAGATCTTCCAATCCGGCTGGGTGAAAAGGGGGAAGGACGCCATATGGTGATTAAATTCCTGGTTGTAGAAGAGCTTGCCGCCTACAACATGATTTTTGGCCGTCCGACCCTCAATGAGTCCAAGGCTGTCATCGTTCCCTCCCTCATGCTTGTCAAATTTGAAAAGGACGATGGTACAGTCGGTTCCCTCAAGGGGGACCAAAGGACGACTAGGGAGTGCTATCTCTCTGACGTCAGACCAACTATGGGGGCAGCCGGCGACGACAACCCCGTAGGCCTTAATAACTGCGATGCAGCAGTCCCGGCTCCAAGGGCAGCCGGTAAGAAAAGAAAGGCGGGCCAGACGGACCCCGTCAAATCAGAAAAATAGCAATCACTAGCCGGGGAAAGGTCAGATGATCAATGACCTCAGCCGGCTGGTGACTGCATTGATGTCGTCTTAGACGACAGCCGTCCTGACAGAACTGTCAAGGTTGGGACGGTTGCTTATGAACGGTTGGGAGCAGACTTGCTCCAACTTCTAAGAGAATTCAAAGACATCTTTGCCTTCGAAGTGTAGGAGATGCCAGGCGTCAGCCCGGATCTAGCTGTCCATAAGCTTGCCGTAGATCCTAAAAAGAAGCCGGTTAGGCAGAAAAAGAGGGACCACAGTGAACAGAGATCTCAGGCGGCAGCGGCTGAGGTCAAAAAATTGTTAGAAGCTGGGTTCATCCGGCAATGCTACTACCCGGATTGGGTAGCAAACATTGTCCTTGTGAAAAAGCCGAATGGTACCTGGCGGATGTGTGTAGACTACACAGATCTAAACAGAGCATGCCCAAAGGACAGTTACCCGCTTCCAAAGATCGACAATCTGGTCGACTCTACAGCCGGTCATGCTTTGATGAGTTTCATGGATGCCTACTCAGGTTTCCACTAAATACCCCTATGGAAAAAAGATCAAGAGAAGACGGCCTTCGTCACTGATCAGGGGTTATTTTGTTACAAGGTCATGCCGTTTGGGTTAAAAAATGCACCAGCTACATTCCAGCGCATGATAAATACCGTTTTCATCAATCAGATTGGCAGGAATGTAGAGGCGTACATTGATGACATGATAGTCAAATCCAAGCTGCAGACGGATCACCTACTGGACCTCCGAGAAACATTCACCACACTCAGGCGGCACCGGGTCATGCTTAACCCAAAGAAGTGTGTATTTGGTGTTGAGTCTGGGAAGTTTCTCGGATTTTTGATCGATCAAAGGGGCATAGAGGCTAATCCGGAAAAAGTGCAGGCGGTCATAGACATGCAGTCTCCTCGCACTGTGAAAGAAGCCCAGAAATTGACCGGTTGCCTGGCGGCGTTGGGAAGATTTCTCAGCCGGTCAGGTGACAAGTGCCTCTACTTCTTCCAGGCCATCCGGAAGAGGTCCAAATTCGAGTGGGGTGAAGAGGCGGAAACAACATTCCAAAAGCTAAAGCAGCATTTGCACTCGTTGCCAAGGCTAGTGAGCCCCCTGCCCCGGGAGGTCCTTTACATGTACCTCGCCGTCTCTGATCATGCCCTAAGTGCCGTTCTCCTCGCTGAGAGAGACGGTAATCAGCTGCCGGTGTATTTCATCAGTCATGTGCTTAAGAATGCTGAACTCCGGTACCCCATGATCGAAAAATTTGGGTTGGCCCTGTTCGTCGCAGTCAAACGGTTGAAACCTTACTTTTTGGCTCACCCGGTGACTGTATATACGGACCAGCCGCTCAAGCGCCCAATGACCACCATCGAGTCATCCGGCAGAATGATCAAGTGGGCTGTTGAGATACAGAGCCTTGAAATAACTTTTGAACCCAGGCGGGCAATGAAAGGTCAGGTGTTTGCCGACTTCATTGTCGAGATGACTAGGCCGGTACAACCGGAAAATCCTGATTAGATTTGGAAGTTATTCGTAGACGGTAGCTCTACGATGAACGGCTGTGGTGCAGGCGTTATATGTCATTCCCCAGAAGGGGATAAGTTTGAGTATGCACTACGGTTCCGGTTCCAAGCCTCTAATAATGAGGCGGAGTATGAAGCCCTGCTAGCTGGTATACGCATGTGTAAGGCAGCAGGGGCAACAAAAATTGCCGCCTGCTCAGACTCTCAATTGATTGTTAGCCAGTACAATGGTGACTACGTGGCCACCCATCCGGCTATGATCAAATATCTGCAGGCGGTCAGAGAGGAGGTCGTGTCACTTGACGAATTTCATCTAAGTCAGGTGCCCCGGTCCGAGAATAATTAGGAGGATGCCCTTTCCAAGTTGGCATCATCCGCCTCCTGTGATGCACCTAGAACGGTTTTTTGGAAAGTCATTGAGAAAAGAAGCATCGATCATGACCCCATAGGTATCCTGGATCGAAGCGCCACCTGGATGGACCCCATCCGGGCTTACTTGGCAGACGGTACCTTACCGGATGACCCTTCAGCAGCGATGGCGCTCAAGAAGCGTGCTCTGAGCTTTGTTATTCATCATGGAGAACTTCTCCGGAAGGGTTATCTACAGCCGTTTCTAAAGTGCGTAACCCCTGAAAGGGGAAGAGAGGTTCTAGAGGATCTGCACGCGGGTTTTTGTGCCTCACACATAGGCGGCAGGTCCTTGGCAAGAAGAACCAGACGGCAGGGTTATTTTTGGCCCACTCTTGAGGCAGACGCCATGGATTTGGTGAAACGGTGTGATAACTTCCAAAAGTTCGCCCGGCTGATACATCGATCGGCAACTGACTTGACAGCCATTCATAGTCCGGTTCCATTCGCAAAATGGGGCATGGACATTTTGGGTCCGTATACGCCTGCATCAGGCAGTCGCCGATACATTTTGGTAGCAGTGGATTACTTCACCAAATGGGTTGAAGCAGAGGCGGTCAAAGGCATAAAAACAAAAGACGTGATCTCCTTCATTTGGAGAAACGTTATCACCCGGTTTGGGGTTCCAATGTCTATGGTCTTTGATAATGGACCTCAATTCGAAACGCCTGTCCTCAAGAGCTGGTTGGGAGACCAAGGAATCTCCCATTGTTTTGCATCCGTTGGTCGTCCTCAGGCAAACGGTCAAGTAGAGGCCTTCAATAAACTGATCTCAGACGGTATAAAGAAGAAGGTGGAAAGAGCCGGTGGACTATGGGCAGAGGAACTACCTCATGTCCTTTGGGCCATCCGGACCATTGAAAAAGGGGCAACCGGTGAAACCCCATTCCTCATGACATACGGCACTGAGGCGGTGCTCCCCATCGAACATTATGAGCCAACGCTTCGCATCATGCTATATGATGAAGCAGCCAACTGGGAAGCCATGCGGCTTGCATTGGATGCTCTCCCAGAGCGAAGGGGCAACACAGCTTTACGCCATGAGATTTACCGCCTGAGAATGACACGAGCCTACAACAAGCGGGTTCACAAACGGCCCCTGAAAGTAGGAGATTTTGTGCTTCGCAAAATGGAAGCAACCGGTAGGGCCAATGAGCAAGGCAAATTAACCCCAAACTGGGAGGGACCCTACCGGATCTTTGAAGAAGTACGAGACGGCACATACCGCCTGGAAACCCCAGACGGTAGAAAGCTGCCTAGAACTTGGAATGTAGATAATCTAAAAAATTACTACTTCTAGAAATTGTATAGTTTTTGTATATTTCTATATAATTAATAAAGAAAAATTTACTACATATAGTGCTTACATGCGCCATGTCTTGTGCTTAACACAGGCGGCACCCTTTATTTATTTCCCATGCGCCCGATCTTGTGCCCAACACAAGCAGGCCCGGAAATTAAAAGAATCAACCGGTGACGCCCATTCGGGTGAATTCATCGAAGAGAACATCTCCCATTTGGGTGGAAAATTGTTCTCGTGATCAAAAATCAGGCGGCCCTGACCGCCTGATTGATCCATGGCACCAAAGAATTGCGGGTTAGCATTCCCAAACATGCATCCGACCCCCTCTTTGGATCGAGTACCATTAAAGGCTGATCTCAAAACAGACAGCCGGTACCTAATGTCCCGCCTAATCGACTAAGAGAAGGCAGGCGGACAAGCATCTGGGTTAGGCCAAGAATTTATGAAGGGTGTTCTTGCGAAAACCCAACCGGCAACCGTTACAAACGGTTGATACTTGGCACTTAGATAAAACCTTAGCATTTGCGCTATAGCATATGGATAGCCGCCTGGCACCATTTCGTTTATACCAGTCTCCTATCCAGGGGCAATTACCTACCCTAATCCCAACAAGTCATGCGGAAACACATTCATTCAAAAAACATGCAAGGCAAAAAATAGTTACTTGAAATAGTTGCTTGCGAAGACTCAGACGGTAATTGTACCGCCTGGGTTCTCTTGTCTACCCTCGCAAATTTCTTGGCCTACCTTCACAAATTTCTTTGCCTAGCTTGCGAAGACACAGACGGCGGTTATGCCGGCTGGGTTTTCTTGGCTATCCTTGTAAAATTATCAAAGCAAGAAAGATGCGACATTCAAAACAGCAGAAAGGAAAAGAAGCAAATTCATTCAAAAACCGGACCGACCGGTTGAATTATAGCAGAAATAGCCGGCATAGCCGGCGAAAATGTTAAAATTGTTTACAAAAAGATAAACCGGCACAGCCGGTGAAAATGTTAATGCTCAAAATAGAAGACAATAGCAGAGTAGTCCGACCCTTCCGGCGCTATTACAAGATAATGAACGGCGCGCAGGCCGGAAGGTCGTTGCTACTCTACATTCACTGTAACCCGGTCGCCCTGAGCTTGGCTCCCTTCCGCATGAGCTGTGTTGGTGTTGGGGACGGAGCCGGGATCCTCATCCTCGACCGTCGTCTCCAAAGAAGCCGCTTCCGCCTGCATATGCTGGAACTCGGCGTCCACCCATTGCTCATACGGTCCGGGCCCCGGCTGACCCTCCTCTTCAGCCAGAATGGCCAGGTCTGCATATTTATAGGCGAGCTCCCAGACGTTATAGTTTGCACCCGGGTGGATGATGGAGAACGCCCTCTTCATTCGGTTTTGGCAGTCCTGCTCATTCTCCTCTATGAGCCGGCTCTGATCAGCCTCTAGGGTGGACTGGAAATTACGCTGAGCAGCGGCAGCCTCCTTGACCAGGCGGTCATTTTCTAATTGCAGCCGTTTGCTGTCCTTTTCCGCCTGGTCGAGCCGCTTGAGGGGCTCTTCATGCTTTTTCAGCTCATCTTCAGCGTTATCTAGGGCCGCCTGGAGGTTGTCCATTTTCAGCTTTTGCTCTGAGAGGGCCTTTTGGAGGGACTTGACCTGATCCGCCTGTTGCATGATTATAGCTTTAGTCTCTAAGTCATGCACAATCATTGAATAATGAGCAACGCTATGCGCGTCATCCGCAGAACGTTTGGCTCTTCTTACCTCTTCCTGTTTGCGGATGTAGGCCCTCTTAAGCCCCTCCACGCAGAGCAGTGCCTGCAACAACAACACAACCGGTATTAGTTGAAAGACCGGATGGGTATATAACAAATTATGTGCCGGGTGGGTACTCAATTACTTACATCGGCCAGGTCGACCATAACCCGGTCGGCATTGAAGGTATTGATTCCAGGAATCGCCTCCTTCTCGTCCCGGGGGACGGCTTTTAGCATGGCACGGGCGTATTGAGCAGCGTCCGGCCAGCGTGGTGAGTTATCTGCACCAAAAAAAGACGGTGAGAATGTTGCGTACGCTCCACAAACGGACAGCCGGCTGATCGGAGAATCTCCCGGCTGCGAAGAGGAGTACGATTTTACCCGCATGGGTATGTCGAGCAATGTGAGATCAAAAGGGTTTGTACCTTTTTGGGAAGCCTTTTGGCTTCCAGAAGCAGATGGACCGGTTGCGGTCCTTATTGGAGTGGCCTCTAAGGCCTTCTCAGAGTTAGACCCGCCTGGGGTCTTTATTGTTTTACCGCCGGTTGTAGCCCGATCGGTAGAAGCAGTTTTTGGCACCTTGAGTGCCGGTTCCTCAACAGACGGCCTTTGCCGGATCTGTTTTTGTAAAGAGCGGGGAATAACACCCCCATCCTGAAACAAAACCACAAGCGGTTTGATGAATAACTAGCCAAAGCGACATCAAAGCCAAGCGCATAGAGAAGGTCAGGCGGTCTAACCTTTTTAGCCGCCTGAGCGGCAAGTTTCTTCTCCAGATTCTCCTTGCGGATATCTGAAGCCTTCCTTGTGGGTGTCTTGGCGGAAGGTAGCATCTTCTTAGCTTCTTCTGCAAAACAAAAATACATCCGGTCAGAAATATGAATTACATTGCAATCAAGAGAAGAAGGGGAGCCGGCAACAAAATTAACCAGCTAGGGTTCTTAACCTTTGGTTTTTCACATTTTGCTAAGCCCGCAGGCGGACAAGAAACACTCGTCCTTGAAAAATTCGTGTTTGGGCACCCAGTTCTTGGGTACCCTTATTATCTCCCCGGATGTGAGAGAGGTAGAAGTCAGTTCGAAGAAACCGGAGTCCAGAATGGCCACCCGGTCGTTATCAGGGACAGGGGGCAGCCGGCACTTTTGCCCCAAAAGCTCTGGCTTCCGGTTGTAGGTCCGGTATTCCTTGTTCTCCTCTTCAGACGGAGCTTTGACCAGGTAGAACCGGTTCTTCCAGTCCGACCACTTGGACGGCTTGTCCAAGGTCATCATGTACTTGGGGTGAGTAGTCAAGGTATACCAGGCCCTCCAGCCGCCTGGGCTCCGGCTCAAATAGTGCATGTGGGCAAACGCCTCCCAGCCGGGGTTGAGACCCTGCATCTCGCAGGCGGCGATGTACCATAAGATATTCACCCAAGAATTTGGGGTGAGCTGCCAAATGCCAAGGCCATACCCCCTAAGTATGGCCCTGATTGTGTTATGAAGAGGGAAGCGGACGCCGGCTAGGAAAGCCGCCTCGTAGCATCCAAACCAGCTGTTAGCATTGGGCCGGTCATCTTCCCATACGACCATCCCGAACTCCCCCGGCACGGTCATCTTGTACCCCTCACCAAGCGGCCGCCTAGTAATAAAGTCCAGAAGGGAAGACCGCATGAGGGCGCGGTCCTTTAAGGAGACGACGATCATGAGAGGGTCATTTCGGCTTTGCCACGAAGGCCTCTCCGCCTCCTCGCTATCTTCCGATACGGTTAAGTAGCTGGAGCTACTACTTTCAACCCGTCCGTCATAGGAGCCGGCTGGGGAGTTGGGAGCATCATTGGCAGCTCCTGGCTGCTCAGCCTCCTCAGCCGGAGAGGTCTCCTCGTTGTAGGAGCCTAGAATGCTATCGCTTGGGGTGGCGGGGGTACCGCCGGATGGTTCTCTAACCTCCCCGCCTGGTCCTCGATTTTCAGGCGATAACTCGTTCGAGTCCCCGCCTCTGTAATTGGGGTCCATTGCTGTTCCCCTAATTCTGGCCATGGTGTCCTGCACAGACACGGAGTCGGTCGATACAGGCGTTGAAAAGGGGAAATTCCAGAGATCAGAGGTGGCAGATCCAGTTCTAGACTCAGCCGTACTAATTGACCGGCTGAGTTCACAACTATGGTCCGGGTATGGGTATAAAGGGTCCATCTACCTATGGGACTTGTAAACAAAAATGCAAGAAAAAGACTCAAACGGAAATACATGGAAAAGCAAGAAGGAATAGAGACGGTACCTAGAGAAGAAAAGTGTTGGAACCTCAAGAAATTTCTTAGGGATGCTTGCGAAGACACAGGCGGTTTGAATACCGGCTGGGTTATCTGAAGTACCCTCTCAAAAATCTTTTGCTTGCTTGCTACTGCACAGGCGGTCTAATATCGGCTGCTCGTAAAACTATCAAATCTCCGTGTGCTCTGAATTTCAAGTACCGGATGCTCTCAAATGCCGGATGCTCTCAAAATTCAAGAAATTTCACGAAGTTTGTAAATGAGGCTTCGTGTGCTTCCTCCCCTATTTATAGGGTTTGTCCCGGAAGGCGAAGGGGCGCGACCCTTCCCCTTCTGCTTTTCCCCCTTCAGTTAGAATTCGAAGGGTTCAAAAAAAAAATGCTCCGTCAGCACCTGAGAGGGGCAAATGTTTGGGGTAATTTAACCCCAGCCACGTGGTCCAATGGCAGCGCGACACGTGTCATCTCGCCATTGGTCAGCAGGGCTCTAATCCCCTGCTGACACGTGTCCTAGGAATCCTAAATGGGGAACCAATGCTCCCCACTATAAATAGTGGGAGAATCCTCATTAATGGGCATTCAATTCCTTCTATTAGAATACACTTACAATCCTTTGGCATTCAATACGATCATAAATACATTTTACACTAAAACCGAGCAATCTTAATTGCGGAATTCTCCCATTACGCGAGAAGTAATTACTCTTTTACGCACTTTCTTCCTCCCGTACATCACTGACTTGATCGTCGGAGGCGGAGCTCCACCCAACCGGAGTCTTCGTGGTTTTGCAGGTACAGGCGGTCGAAGGGCATTCTTGGAATTGTAACTCTCCCGCAGGACACATCAAAAACCCCCGAAACACCCCTCATGAAAATGCTTCATCACCTGAAAAAGCTTCCAACCAACACCTATCATGATACTACTTGGAATTAATTAAACAAAGCCTAGCATGCTTCTACATATTCAAATAATTACCAAGTACGCGAACGTACCTTGAATATGATCTCAAAATCGCCACGACTAAATAAAATCACTCACTTGGAAGTCTCCTACAAACCAAAATTACAATGAGGCATTAATACCTATTCCACACAAATTTCCAGCGATATATACCCTCTTTAAATCACTCATAAACCCTCTAAAATAAGATAAAATTTAATTTAAAACCCTTACTTTTATTCCCAATTAATGGGTAATTAAAAATCCTTTCAAGAAACATAATTATAGCTTATATATAAAAATTCCAACTTAATTAACAAAATTGCTGTAATTGTGTTTTAAAACACTTATTTCAATAATTTAAATCACCCATAAATAATTTCCATCAATATACATAAACTTAGAAACCTAGGGTTTATAATTTGGGGCTTTTAATTCAAAACCAAATCTGAAAATTTATATACAAAATACTTATCACCAAACATCATAAATATCATCACAAACCCAAAAACAATAATTAGATTAAGGGTAGATTTAATTAAAAATCAAAAAGAATAATTTTTTTTTTGTTCGAACACCAGCGCACAGCACCACCACGGCACGCTGTTGCCGCGCCCGCCTGGTGGCTGCTGCTGTTGGCGAGTGCTGATGGTGGTGGTGGTCGCCGGCCGGTGGGCAACAGTGGTGGTGGCCGGCGGTGGTGGGGTGTGCGTAGGTGGTGATTGAAACAAAAATAAAATAAAGGGGAATTGGAAGGGGAAAATTTAAGAGAAAAAAAGAGAAAAAATAAGAGGAGAGAGAAAGAGAGTTACTTTTGGGTATTCTCCACCTTAGGCAAAGTTTAATTTGCCCATGTGATGGGTATTTATACTCTCTTTTCTAAAACCCTCCTAAATTTAAATTCTCTTTTTACCCTTAATGATCCCTTTCCTAGTCAAACTAGTATTTTAACTTTCTTTAAAAACTCATTGACTTTAAAATTTCCTTTTATAAAATAATATGCCCCAATATTTCCAAATCATGAATAAAATATTTTCAAGATTATTAAATAATTTCAAATTAACTTTTAATTAAAATAATTCTTTTTAAATTAATGAAACTCCACAAATAATTTATTTCGAATTATTAAAATACTTTAAGAAATACTTATTTATATTAAAATACATATAAAAATACGGGGTATTACACTGTTGTCGAGACTTCTGCTACCGCTGCTGCTGCTGCTGCTGAAGCTACTATTGCCATTGCTGTAGAGTCAGAGTCAGCTCCTGTTAAATTAAGTTCAATTTAGTGAAAATAATTTTAGTTCTTTCTTATTAAAAAGCAAAAAATAATTATAGTTCAGTAAAAATAAGTTCAGTTTAATAAATATCAGTAATGGTAAAGAAGAAATACAATCTTTAATTCTCATGAAAAAACCCAGATTTAAGGTCAAATACGGTCCTTAAACTAACGTATTTGTAGCATTTTAGTCCCTCAACTATTGAGTGAGGCTATTTGGTCACTCAGCCACCAAGGAGTACTATTTCCGGCTAAATAGTTTAGGGACCTTGTTTAGTAATCAGTAGTTCAGGGACCATTTAAAATTATGTGACAAAATTTAATTATTATTTTATTATAGAGAAGGAATGGGTGCGGACTGCCGCACACATAATTACGTGCGATAGGCTAGGCTTATATATTTCACTAGCTTGTTGGCTGATATGTTGTGTTGGCTGATATGTTTTATTTGTTCGCTGATATGGTTTTTGTGTTGGCTAATATATTCCTTTTGTTGGCTGATATGGTTTTTTTTTTAATGTTTTTTTTTTGATATGTTCCTTTTGTTGGCTGCTATCAGATATCAGTTGGCTGATATCTTTATTTTGTTAGCTGATATGTATATTTCAATTGTTAGCTTATATGTTTCATTTTGTTGGCTGATATGTATATATCAATGCTTTTGTTTGCTGATTTCATCCTTTTGTTGGCTGCTATGCTTTATTTGTTGGCTGTTATGCTTCATTTGTTGGCAGATATGTTCCTTTTGTTGGCTGATAAGTATCTTTTGTTAGCTGATATATTTCCTTTATTGGATGATATGTATCTTCTATTAGCTGATAGGTTCCATTTGTTGGCTTATATGATTTTAGGCCTTGATCCCACACTTGATTAATATTCCCTAACCCAAAGTCAAAATTGTTGTCATTAAATCTCAAAAGCTACAAATGAAAATTTCACCCAACATCATTGTTTTCTCTCTCCTCCTTACAACCATTTCCCTTCCCACCACCTACACTAATTTTCTCTCTCCTCCCTCAAAACTACTGCCCCTTTCACCAATTATTCTTCTCTAAGCTTCTACCTTCAATGGTGTCGTCTCTCTCTTCCAAACAATTCTTGGATTCTGCAACTTCGAATGCGCTCGAATCTGCTAATTCTAGCTTTCGAAAATTATCGTATTTCCTCGCTCAAGCCGACGTCGCGCAGCCACCACCACCTCTACCTTAAGCCGAAGCCGCACCACCACGACCTGTACCTTAAGCCAATGCCACGCCGCCATTAGCACCTCCAATTGTTATTAGTTGTTTTAATTTGCGATTTGTTTTTATTTTAGGGATTTTGTTTTTTCTTAGTATTATTTTGGTTTATTTGAGGATTTTGAAGGTGGTAGAAGGATGGAGTAAGGGGATTTTGCAGGTGGTGGAAGAATGGAGTAAGGATGTTGCTGCCATTACTGCTACCGTCGCCGCACGAACTATTGGGTGCGGACTCCAGTTTGTGTATAATATAATGTTTAGGGACTTGTCAAATTAATTGATTAAAGAGAATAGTTTAGGGATTGGCAAAAACAGTCCTACCAAAAGTAGTTTAGGGACCTTAAAATTTACTCTTGCAAAACTTTGGTGTGGATTTAAAAAAAAGATATTGAACTTTTTTTTGACGAGAGAAAATAGTGGAGTATTATTAAAAATAAAAGAATACTATTGAAAGTGACTTTTTACCCTCAAAGAAAAAAAAAACGAGCTCCATTGTTAAGATTGTGTGGGAATTTGGAGAATCATCTGATTAAAAGGAGAGGAAAATCGTATGAACTTTTGTGAGGCATGGTTTGAATTTATTTGAGTTAGATTTCGACGTATTTAAGTCGTGATTATATGTAACTGAATGAAACCTAATCTACTAGCATTTGAATCATACAACAATATATATTTTAATTTGTAACATCTATTTTTTTTACAGAACTAAGTTTTGGATAACTTGCTTACAAATATGTTGATACATTAAATGCAAATCCCTAAACTATTAACTGATTTAGTTTTAGCATTTTTTTTCATGTAATCATAAGCACTTTTTAGGGAAGTCCCTAAACTATTGATGACTAAGTAGACAAATCCCTAAACTATTGCCAAGTATGCACTGCAAGACCCTAAACTATTGATGACTAGGCAAGGTCCTTAAACTATTTGGCCGGAAATAAAACTCTTTGGTGGTTGAGGGACCAAATTGCCTCACTTAATAGTTGATGGATTAAAATCCTACAAATACGTTAATTTAAAGACCGTATTTGACCTAAACTAAAAAAAAACCATATAATATAAGCTTTATATTGTGTGACGGAGGGAATAAAAAATTAGTAAAAATAATTTTAATTTAGAAAAAAATATGGCCAAATAAACAAGACTTTTCGGTACTAATTTGAGCAATTATTCAGCTTTCAAACGCACAGTTTCTGGTCACTGGTTTTTCTTAGTAGGTAACCTGAAGTGAGCTTTATACTTGAGTTGAAAATTTTGTCATAATTCATCGCAAATTAATCCAGAAGTTTTGATTCAAAAGTTGGTTTTCTGCAATGGAGAGCAGTGACGAAGATGAAGATTTCTCATATCATGAAGGCATAATCCCTCAATCTAAGATCAACTCTCTCTTTCAATCCAACACTGAAAAGGTATACTCTCTTTCATTTCTTACTTTTTAGGGTTTTACTTACTCATAGTCTTGTGGTTTTTTTTTTTTTTTTTTAATGATCGCATTATTATACACGCGGGTGTACCGTATGTTAGGTGAGCTACGAGGGTGAATGATGTTCGAGATTTGATCCCGGGTTTTGGGTTTTTCTTATTTTGCTGTTTTATTTGATATTTTGTCGATTAAGCTTGCATTATTTTACTTCTGATCCTCTAGTTGTTAATTTAGCTATGATTCTATGAATACGTAGAAAAGGAAAAATGAGTTTTTATGTCAAGGCTCAAGTCCCGTTTTGTTCAACTTATTTTGAATTAATTTAGAGAATTAGTTCAAATGAAATATGTTATTTTAAGACAATTTCACACAACAATAAGACAATTTAGTATAGAACATTTTGTTTAGACAAAATAAGTTCAAAAAAGGTTAGTTGAATCAAACTTGCCTTAGAAATGAAATAAAAATTGAATAGAAAAGAGTTTAATTATATAATTATATTGGTTAAAAAATTGACATTGAGTTTGTTTGGAACTCATTTGATGTAAGCAGCCCACAATTTTCTATGTAGGCTAAAAATGGTTCGCATGATTGCATGAATATACCTTTATAATTGAATTATCGGAGCAATATATTAAGCTGTGGAGCTGAATTCAGCAGGATTGATAAGATCTCTGTTATGTTTCTGTGCATTACAGACCTGAAAAGACCCAGCATTAGCAAGATGATTATACTTGGGACTGTTTTTAGAAGACCCCCCAGAAAAATTGAAAACATTAGTTGATGATCTCCTAGGAGTTTGCTGGTTTTTTCACACAAGGGTTCAGTATTTCTGCTGTAACATAGTTTATTTGAGATCTGTGAATTAAATTTGGACGTAAAAATGATTGTAATAGTATTTTCAATGCTAAAAAGAAATTTGGAAAATTCCCTTCAAAGGTACAAAGTACATTAACTCTAAGACAAAAAATGCAAATTAATAGTTCGGAGGAGGGAAAGATTGTGAAGTGTTACACTTGTTTATTGTAGACGTTGACATGGAATTGGAACTTGAAAGCTCCAAAATATGATAAGGATGTTAAATAAGGAGATTTTATTCAAATCAATATCATCAACAGGGAAAAATGGTAAATGACTAGAAAGCCCTAATCGAGAGCTACTTTTCCACAAGAAATGAAGCCATGTAAGAGAACAACAACCCCAAAAATGGTAAGGACATGTATAAGATTAAGATTCAGCTTGAACATTTAGATGAAATGGAACTTATGACCCTTCAAACACTGACTAAAATGAAGGACAGATGGATAAAGATGAGTGTAACTCAGTGAAGGAAAGTTCAAGTACCTCTAAAGCTCTGCAGTGTTGATATTAACCTATCTTAGAAAATGATGCCAAGGAATGAATTAAGTCTCATATTCGTCATTATATTATATGCACTGTTTTCTTTTTAGAGCTACGGGTATCTGGTTTATCCATTTTTCGCTAATTTTTATGATCTGTCACTGAGCTTTTGTGGTTTTATTATGTTCCTCTCGGCCTTCTATGTATCTAGCTGCTTTCTTACTCTCACACGTGTTGCACATGAATTACTAAAGGGAATCAGAAGATTGTGCTGTGAGCTGTTGGATCTGAAGGATTCAGTGGAGAATTTATGTGGAAATACAAGGGCAAAGTACTTGGCTTTCCTGAGGTATCATAGAACCACCTTTTGAATTTCCTTTATTGTAGCCAGTATTCACTTGTTGATTCAAAATTCTCTTTAAATATAAAATTTCATATTTGACAGCACAGACCTTCATGCATTTTTTTATCGGTTGATGGTTAGAATACATGTTGAGGACTTGGGCAGCTGAATTGTTTTAGGTTCTATCACTTGTCTCATACAAAATTGTAAGAAATCTTTGCTTCTTTAAATAATAAGCTAGATATTCAAAAATAGCACTGTGTTGAAGAGAAAGATGTTGCCTACATATTTGGTTGTATTTTTCATCAAGTTTAATGACCTCCCTTTTTCTCAAAACATGTTCCCATGTTACTTGCATTGAATTGTCTCTCATGTATAGAGATTCTAGGTTGAAGTTTATATAACTGTAAAAGTTGTGCTAACAATATGGTAGGTTTATTGATACCGATGTGATTGATTAAACAATTTTAAATCTTGGATTAAATGTCTTTGCATAGAGGCAACTTAATTTTGGCATGTTAAGTGAGTAATGTCTAACTAAATTGTTAGTTAGCTCCTGGTCTTCAGTGTATGACATACAATAATCTGAAGGAGACATGAAGTGATTGTGGCAATAAGGTCTCATAATTTGCACTGGATGCATCATGCAAGAGATGAAGTCACATGCCTTGTGGAAGTGAGACACTACTTTCCATTAGTAACTCAAATACGATCTTAGGTTACTAGTCTTGTGATCAAGGTCTTAGATATGATAAGGACTGCTTTTTTCTATTATGAACCTCCGTTTTTGTATGTTATTAATAGTGGGAAAACTGTTACTCCTGAACCCTAGTTCAGGTCTGGAGAAAGAAAGTTCATCTTTTGAAAATCCCATCCTTAACTTCAGAAGAAACATGTTTGTGGACCAAACCTGGCTCATCAACATTGAGAATGTGTTAGTGAATAGTGAGTAATTTTAATTTGTTTAACAAGCCTTTGAAGTGAAAAGCTTTGGGTGAAATAAAAATATATAAAGATAATGAGACTTCTATCAAAGTTGAAATCGAAGAAGTTAAATTTGCCTTCCAGCTCATAATTTATTGGATTTCATATTTCTCTTAGAGATGTCATTCGATGGCGCGTTGCACCATTATATAGGATGCCTAAAGATCATGCTTTAATATGTTAATTTATCATGTCACAGATTATCGGAAGAAGTTGTTGAAATGGAACATGAATTGACTGATCTGAGAAAGCACATTTCTGCCCAAGGAATTTTGGTACAGGATCTGGAGAGTGGCGTATTTCGTGAATTAGATGAGTGCATCAAAGCTGGTGAGCAAGAAAACGTACCTGAATTGCAGAATTGTGAGCAAGATGATTTGCTGTGTGAAGACACCTACGATGCAAAAAGAATATTTTTGGAAAAGATCGATTTCCTCTTAGCTGAGCACAAACTGCAGGATGCCTTGGAAGCTTTAGAAATGGAGGAAAAAAGCTCACCAGACCTGAGAAGTGCTGGAGATATTTCATCAAATGTATCCTTTTATAAATCTGCTTTCTTGAAAAGAAAGGCTACTCTTGAGGATCAGTTTGTAGGAATCAGCAGTCCGCCTTCACTTGGCGACGTTGAGTTGAAGCAGGCTTTATGTGGTTTGCTAAAACTTGGAAAAGGACCCCTAGCACATCAGATACTGCTCAAAAGATACGCTTCTCGCCTCAGAAACAGAGTTGAGGCTTCTGTTCCATCATGTTCCCTTTATCCAGAAACATACCCAGCTACATTGTCAAAAATTATATTTTCTTTTATCTCATTAGCTGCGAAGGAATCACATTCTACATTTGGTGATGATCCTATATACACAAATAGAGTGGTTCAATGGGCAGAGGAGGAAATTGAATATTTTGTGCGGTTTGTTAAGGAGCATGGGCCTTCATCTGAGACAGTTACTGCACTGCGTGCAGCTAGTGTTTGTGTACAGGCTAGTCTCAGCAATTGTATAATCATGGAATTACAGGGAATCAAGCTCTCTAAGTTGCTTATGGTACTAATGCGGCCTTATATGGATGAAGTTTTGGAGATGAACTTTAGAAGAGCAAGACGAGTATTTCTAGACATTTCAGATAATGATGAGAGTCCTATATTGTCTCCTCGGTTTTTATCTCCTTTGTCAGTTTTTGCACCCTCACCGGATAATGCTCTTATAAATAATGGAGTGAAGTTTATCTCTATTATCAAAGTGAGTTTCTTTTCTTAAATGTTGCTTAATAAAATCACAAGTATTGATGCATTCCGTGAACCATAGATAAGTCAATGAACTGCTGTTAAAAGTTAACATATTAGGTAAAATAGCCATTAAGAAAATTGGGGAAATTTAAGAATATAAAGAGACTATGCAAACTGGCTACATCTAGGAGGTTGTTTTGTGTGAAGACAACTAAGGTTGATCGTACATTTCCTAAGTAGAATTTTCTTGTTTGATGAAAATTTAAAGTTTACTTTAAAACTCCCTTAATTTTTACTTGGATGCTCTTTCTGATTCTCACTTTACACACCTTTTTTTCAAAAAAATTTCAACTGATTATCTTGTTATGTCCCTTTTTCTATATCGTATGGTTCCTTATGACGATTCATGTTAGCCGACCCCAGATCATTTTGGGACTAAGGCTTTGTTGTTGTTGATGATGATGATGAAAATTTAAAGTCTTTGCGTACTTTCTTTCTTTCTTTTTTTTATTTTTTTTTCTTTATTTTTATATTTTGTCATCCTGTTCTCCTTTGCTATTTTCTGGGAAATTCCTTTCTGTCCCAAGCTACAAGCTTTTTGGTTTTGTTTCTATTTATTTTTAGAAGTGAAGAAATGTTTAATGACCGTGCATTTCAATCAGTAATGTTGCAATTACATTTAATTTCTGACATTTCTTTTGTCATGCTGAGTAAAAACTGGATAAATTGAGGGTATTTTATTGTTGCAGCCTTTGTATAATCGTGTTTAATTATAATGCTGTTTAGATGTCGCATATCATGTTGTTTAATTTTGTATTACAAGGTAAAATGCAAATAATGATGATAGGAGTACTGTAATTTTGGATGTTATGTAATGATCTTGCTAAGCCTTTCACAGTAGTGTATCAAATTCATGAGGCTTTTATGAGGATATAAGAAACTAGTCTATACAGGAAGATAAATGCAATCAGCAACATCAAGAAATTCCAATGCTATGATAATTTGACTGGAGACTTATATTCTTTTACTCTGATTTGGATTAAGTGAGAAAGGAAGACAGGAACCAGTAAAATGAAAAAATTCTAAAGTTATGTTAATTAGACTGGAGAATAAAACTCTGTAGTCTGATTTGAAATAGGTGTTAAGATTGATATATACTGTACATAGTTTAGATTTTTTTTTCCGTCCATTTTTTCTTGTTGGAAATCTGGAGTGCTCCTGCATTCCTACAACGCTGCAAAATACTTTTTATCCTAGTTAGTATTGGAATATGCACGTCAATGTGAGCTGGGTCTACAAATTTGAGGAAAGATTATCTTGTGATGTGAGTTGAAATTTGGTGTCTTATGTAGACTTCATCTTCTTCTTTTTTTTTTTTTTAATTATTATTTTAATTTTTTATTTTTAAAAGAAGGTTGCAAAATTGGGTAATGATTATGATATTTTCTTTGTGTTCTTGAGTTCCATTGGCATTGAGCCATCCATCAAATGGGTGGGATGCTTAGGGTGACTCTTAGAGTGGCACATTGTTTTCTTTGGAAGTTTATTTTCCCCTTTAGAGAGGCTCGGAAATGGTTGTCACATTCATTATTGGGAAGATGTTTGGAGAGGAGATTGTTTTTTTTCCTCCTTCCTAGAATTCACAATGTTTGGTTTATAGTGTAATAATACTTGCTATTTAATTTTTCGGAGGAGATAGAGAGCTTTCTTCTTTAGTTGAGATTCTTGATCTTCAAGTAGCTGCAATGAACAATGCTAGGGTGTCGACTGAGGATTCATTGTAGTTTTTTTTTTTTTTCTTTTTTTTTTATTTATTTATTTTTATTTATTTTCTTAGTGTCTTGGATTGACCTCCTCAGTATTCAGACTTTATTTTAAAGGCAAGGGTTTTAGTGTGGAGGATTTTTTGTGTGGAGATTGGCTTTTGGTGGAAAGAGTATTAATCACATGCTCCAAAAGTGTAGGCCAGAATACTTTATTTCACTTGATATCTGTGTGAGCATAGTGAGTCTTGTTCACATATATTTCTACGGTGTGAAGTGGCAACTGGCAAGTAACCTTAGAAGGAGCTGTTTGCATTGCATGAGAAATCTTGTCCTTCAGAGGTTTTGGATTAGATGCAGGTTAGTTTCAGGGGGTTTGGTAGGGTAAGGAAAAAAAGCTGTTGTGGGTACTTGTGGCGCTACACTTTAATAGCAAATATTTTTGATACTTGTGGCGCAATGCTTTAATAGCAAATTTTTTTGGTTTATGGTTTGAGCAAAATCACTTATTCAATGTCGTTGTGCTTGATTCATTTACACCTTTTCCTTTTAATTCCACCATATGGTAAAGCACCAGCCTTTTTCAGATGAGATGATCTAATATAACTTGCTCAAATATCTTCCGTCTATTGGGTTCTTAATGTCTCTTTTATGGAACTGCAGGATATTGTTGACCAGCTGACTCCCTTGGCCATTCTACAGTTCGGGGGAAATCTTTTAAGTAGAACTGTGCAACTATTTGATAATTATGTGGACC
The DNA here is from genome assembly GCF_001683475.1 of Chenopodium quinoa. Lineage (NCBI taxonomy): Eukaryota > Viridiplantae > Streptophyta > Magnoliopsida > Caryophyllales > Amaranthaceae > Chenopodium > Chenopodium quinoa. The sequence goes on along the minus strand of NW_018745286.1, from coordinate 3,319,132 downwards.
TTCTAACTAAAGCTTTACCTAGTCCTTCAGAGGATGATGGCATTACAGAGCTGAAGGAGACTCTTCCCTTTAAAGCTGAGACAGATTCACAACAGCTTGCGCTTTTGGGGGTTGCTAACAGTGTTGCAGATGAGCTACTCCCGATGGCAGTGTCAAGAATTTGGAATGTTAATATGGAGACTCATGATCCAAGCATTGGATCCCATGAGAGCATCTCGTCTATAGGAGGTAATGCTGTTGAGTTCAAGGATTGGAGACGTCAACTTCAGCATTCTCTAGACAAGCTCAGGGATCATTTTTGCCGGCAATATGTTTTGAACTTCATATATTCTAGAGAGGGGAATTCACGGCTTGATGCCAGAATATATGTTGATGAAGAAGGGGAGAACTTACAGTGGGAATCAGTTCCGCTTCCTTCACTTCCATTCCAGGTAATTCTCTTCTAGGTGCTCTAGCTTCATGTTAAACAGTTAGCTACTTTGACTTTTAATTTCTACATCGTTCTGGTTACTTATTTTAAACTTTATGTTTAATGATGCTATTCACTCTGTTTGTGTGCTAGTAGTCACGTCTCATTTTGGACCTTGATGAAATTTCTGTTCAGTATACTTGAGAATAGTATTATATTATCAGCAAAAGGAGACGTTATTAGTTAAAATTTCACTAAGTTTGACGTAAAGTATAATCAGGAATCAAGATCCTAGATAACAATAAGTAGGGCAGCAAGCGAGATGGCCTAAGCCTTCCCCTTCTTGACTAACACATGCCGTTCTAATTTTTTTCCATATCCACTGCCAGCTTTCTCGGGTTTTATCCACAAGGCCTTGTATTGGACCATTGGTAGTCGGATCATGATACCAACTAACAAATCCGACCGCAATTTTTTTTCCAGAATTGTACTTTTGAGGAGAGACTTGTGCATAGATGAGATTATTTTAGGTGTTAGGATTTTGGCCTACCTTTTTTGGCCAATCTATTCTAGATGAGATCTTGGCCAATCTTTTTTTTCTCACTGTTCAATTTATTGTTTTGTGTCTGGTGAATACTACTATGGGGTAGACCTAACAATTCTGACCCAAACCCGATGACCCGACCCGTGATCCGAAATTGACCCAAAAACATTGACTCGAAATCAACCTGACCCGATTGTACCCGACCCGAAGTTGACCCGATACCTGAAATGACCCGACCTGAAATTGACCTGACCAAAAGTTAACTCGAAGTGTTTGACCCGAATAGACCTGATACCCGAAATAACCTGAACTAAAATTACCTTACAACTGAACTAAAAATGTCTAGTGCCAAAAATGACTCAAATTGTTCATCTCCAACCGTAGCCAAGCTCATAAACTGAATTGATATGACCCGACCCGATAACTGACTTGAGCCATACCCTAAACCCAATTGACCCAACCCGACCCGAATGTTAGTCGACCCAAAATGACCCGACCCGACCCGAATGACCCATTTGCCAAATACTCAGATGACTCAATTTCAGAGAGGATGTCCAAGTGGAATCCAGGTGGGGGGGGATTCAAGAGTAACTGATAGGGGTGATCCAATTTTGGAGGAATGAAGGTAGAGAATGAACAAATAAAACCTAATGCCCATGGCTCACAGAAAAAACAACCGAGTTCTTCTCTCCTTTTCTGGAGCTTCACAACCAAACGTCCCATAAATATCTTAAGACTTAGAGAAAGGGCAAGTCACAGTCCTGCTGAGAAAGATCCTATAAAACCCAAAGCAAGCATCATCTAAAATGAAAAAGGACAGATAATAATAGTTTCATAAGCCTTTCTGAGGCTAGTTTTTTAAATAAGCCTTCAGTTAATGCTCTACGGCAGCCAAATATTTTGTAGAGATAATAAGCAGCGATATGCTTTTAAGAGCTCAGGATTATGTATTTGGCCTTTCTTGGAAAATAGTGCCATTGATTTGGTTCTCTGAATGAGACAACAGTGACGAAGTCATCTTTTAGTGATTGTAGAGCAATTTAACATGCTTATGTCAATATTGTGCTGTAGTTGGCATTCAAAAGTCAAAACCACTATTTTTTTTTCAAGAACTTTTAAACCTTTGAAAATATATTGGGGGTTTAATACATTATAGGGATCCCGTGAATATTTTTGAAACACAGAAACTCCAACTGCTAGCTGTTTCCTTGCAGTATTGGTGTATCGTGTCATTCACAGATATGCAGTGGCCTGACTGAATTGTATTACTCAAGATCTCATTTGTAAAAGAAGCTGACCTGAAATTTTCACAGGCTTTATTTGCAAGGCTTCAACAATTAGCTACTGTTGCTGGGGATGTGTTGCTTGGAAAAGAGAAGCTTCAGAAAGTTCTACTGGCAAGGCTGACAGAAACGATAGTCATGTGGTTGTCTGATGAACAGGAATTTTGGGGTGTATTTGAGGATGAATCAGTTCCATTAAAGCCATTTGGCTTGCAGCAGGTAATTAATTTTGTATGGTTTTTTTGTATTTCTTCATTCAAGGACGCATCAATTTTTTGGTTAAAATCAACCATCTTGTAATAACTCATTGTGATACCAAGTAACACTGTTTAATAAACTCGAGTGACCTGTTATTATTCAAGTAACTTGTTAATCTCACTATAAGTTAGTGTGTGAGTCGCCTAAGATTTGCTGCCCATTATTAACTGACCATACTGTAAACCTACCTCATTTGAAGTCTGATCCCAGACATATTAACAAAGAGTGTTGGAAGATTAGTGCATGCCTTTTCTTCTAATCTGATACTGCTTGGTGTGCAAAATCAAAATTGAGGTGGTGTATGACTTCAGTAAATTGTTATTTGTGCCTCCCTTAAACACTTGGTTGCTAACAAATGAAATACGGAGTAATTTTTTTTGATTGTTTATCATGGCAGTTGACTCTTGATATGCATTTCACTGTTGAAATTGCACGCTTTGCTGGCTATTCATCAAGACATGTGCTACAGCTAGCATCTGGAATCATTGCTCGTGCAGTCAAAACCTTTTCTGCAAGAGGCATTGATCCGCAGAGGTATCCCATTTACTTCTGATGGGTTTTAAACTAATATATATGGCTGTTTTCTTATGATTCTGTTTTTTTTTTTTTTTTTTTTTTTTTTTCAGCACACTTCCAGAGGATGAGTGGTTCTCTGAGGCTGCCAAGGCTGCCATTAATAAACTTTTGCTTGGAGCTTCTGGGTCAGAAGCATCAGAACCAGACGAAGAACAAGAAGAACATGACTTTCTACATCAACAACATATTGTGTCAGATTCCGAGGACTCTATTTCCTGTACTTCAACTGTAGATTCGTTCCATTCTTTTGCCTCTGCAGAAACGGGAGATTTGGATAGCCCCTCACATATTATTGATGACGAGGGCTGAAACCAGCAGGATATTGTACTTACACTTGGTAGAGAATGAAGGTGGTTTTGGTAGCTCTTGAAAGCCTGATTTAGGTCAGAGGAAGAAGCAGAGGTCATCTGAGGCCCAGATAGGGTAATGCCTTTTGGTTTTTTCAGTAGGTTAGAACATGTTGTCAATATTTAGTCAGTAATCTTTTCAGAGAGTATAAAGTTATTTTAAACCAGGTATATTTGGCAAGTGTACTTATGTTCTTGGTGTAAAGAGGAATGGTTTCAAACTGCAGATAACCGTCCATTTGCTTTGGACATTATCACCCTTACTTTTATACGCGAAATGACGAATTTGCCCTGATATAAACAGGCCAAGTTTCTCTCCGATATTAACCTGGGCCGGCTCTTTGTTTTTACACTTTAGCTGGTAGATTGGAGACCCTTGGAGCCATTGGGTCTTGTGTTTACTTGTCTGTTTTCATGCCCTACAGTCAGCCCTGTTACTTAAGCCGAAACCCCAGAACTGAGGCTTTGGGGTTAGGACAAGCATTGCTGGACCCGAACTCGAAATCACCCTGGTTGAATTTGACACAAACCCTATCCTCCAACCCGTTTGATAGGTCTACTCAAAATACCTTTCTCGATAATGACTAGGCTAGTTGGCGACAGTTAACGATAGGGATAATACATGATGATGCTAATTAGTGAAGGTGGTGACTTTTTTTTTTTTTTTTTTAAATGTGCTTAATCAGTGATAGTAGTAATAGTATTGTTCCTGCACATTATTGTTGAATGTTACAATAAGTAAAATCGACTTAAAGGTATTAAAAATTGACTCGGCCCAACAAAATCCAACTTAGCCAAGAAGTGACTAGATTCAAATTCCAATTTGCATGGGCACAATGATTTAATAGGACTTAAACTAGAAATAGAAATAGAAATAGACCCAACCCTACTAATTAGATGTAGACCCAACCCTACCAAACCAATTAAATCTGACCCAAAATCCTGAATTGACACCTCTAAACCAACCCTTCTAATTATAAAAGTAGAAATGTAGGGATCTAATTATGTAAACCATAATAATAAATATTGAAATAAATTTTATTTACATGACAAAGCAAATACTATTGATAATATGAATAATTAGAATTGTATGATTCAATTTTAGTCAGTTTTCCAAGCTTGTAATAACAGGCAAATATCAACTATTTTGGTTTGAGTACTTTGTGTTGAGTAAAACATACTACCACAACTATTGTCACTAGCTCCACTTCTATTGCTTCCTTCCTTATCAGTGTCCATTTCGGATACTCCCGGCTTGAATATGAACAATCCATACCCTGTTCCTGGATTACAAAACAGCCATGCATGTACGTCCCACAACACCTGAATCGGCGTCTTGTTAACCACCACTGTTTCGTTCCCTCGGAACTTCCATTGCAAGTTCTTGATATGAATGAGAACGATTCCATCGATACTAATCCACATCTCCGGGTCTTTAGTTCCCGTGGTTGAACTCTCTACCACTATATCGTGCTCCCATTTGCTTTCGGTGAAACGTGCCCTTGTCGCGAAACTCTTCTTAGAATACACTGTCTCCTTCTTTAAGGATTGGATTGCATCTACTAGGGCTGGCCTTTTCTTTGTGCGCTTATATGCCTTTTTCTTGAAATCCCCTAGTAATAACACAACCTCTTCATCGGACACAAGCGCTACGTAGTAGTCTGAGCAAGGCTCGGGGCTACTACCAGCGAACTTGGCTGATCGTAGATCCCAATACACGTCGAGTTGGTGACTGCATTCTTCCGGTACCTTATTGTGATCCATCTCAAAAGATTTGTACCCTTTCTTTGTCCAAAAATGCCAAGGTTTTAACTCTACCTTGCATGTTGTTTGCCTTTCCATTTCACCTTCACATCCATCTATAATGATGCTAAAAGAAATGTTCATTAGATTTTTACACCACAATACACTAACATTTCTCCAATACCCCGCAATATTTGTTAGAAAAACACTTGTTACCGTGCATAGGGAACTCTTAAGGGTTATAGGCTCCTCCGTTACTCTCTCCGGCGGTCCCTTCATCGATCGAGATCTTATATTTGTAGTCATTATGTTCTAGGAAAATGTAACATGGATATTATACCCAACTCTATGTGTACCCGACTGAAGGATTGAATGAAATTATACGCTATCAACTATGTGATCGAACAACAATGGCAATCTCCGACGATAATTTCATGCAATCAATCATATATCCTTTGATGACTTTACCTGAATAGGTGAAGTCGTTGCACCAACAAAATCCTTTTCATGCCCAAATGTTCTAATGAATTTCTTATCCAACTTACGTACATGCATATATGTAATTTTCACTCAATCTCAAAATTTGAGAAGGAACAATAAAGAATATAGGAATGTTTATTAAGAAAGATGAATTTGATCCTTGAATAATTAATGAATGTATTAATCAATGTAATTTATCTTTTGATGATGAAAATTGGGAGCAACCTAAGTAAGGTGGAGATAATGGTTAGAAATATCGACTAAAAAGTTGATTTTGCCTAAAAAATATTAGGAAGAAAAGAGAATGATTAAATATGAGAATGAATGAATTTTTGAATTGTGGTGTCAAATGAATTTAATTGCAACCATTAGAGAGATGGAAAGGATAAATTAAGATAACAGAAAAAAAAATATATTGTAGGCTCAAATTTATTTTTACTATAAATTACATTTTTGTGTAGGCTTGTAGTACCATAATCACTTTTTTTAGATATGTACATTTGTATGCCTAAAATAATTGGGGGCTAAGAATCGTCATGATTTTTTTTTCTTAGGGAACAAACTAAATTTGTTTGAAGTGTCTTTATTGATTGGAAAACTATGTAAACAAAAAGAAAGAAAATATTCACCATATTACTCCCTCCACTTCTTTCTAATCTACATTTCTTTTCAAGCCTTAAAAAAAAAAAAAAAAAAAAAAAAAAAAAAAAAAAAAAAAAGCTACTCATTGTCATATGGTCCATCAGTTCCGTTAATTTGATATATATAGGGTTACAAGTATAAGTCATAATCTTGTTAAGAAATCTCAAAAGTTGAAGATTCAATATTCACAAAATATATCTTTATACCTATGACAAGAATATCATTTACGTATATTCTCTATCACACCCCCGCAGTCATAGTGGGAGGAGGTCGAACGCTAAAAATGGATCTAAAATTCAAGAATAGTTGACAACGTAGGCCTTTTGTGAAAATATCCGCAATGGTATCTAGTAGGAACGTGCAATAACCGTACATGCCCTAATGCCATCTTTTCTCAAACAAAATGAACGTGAAAATGGTGTTGAACGGGAATATGTGATAGATAGATAGATTGCACTATATTATCTATCTCTTGCATAATCCCGTTCAGCATCAACAAACATAATTCCTTTTTTCTCCTACATCAATATCTGTTTTTTCAATCTTTTTACTATCTCAAGTACATCAATTAAGTTACGTATTATTCTTTTTATTACCTTTGTTATCTCATCATATTAAATTTAACTCAGCCTCTTAAAATTCTATGACTCTCAACTTATAACAATTAAACAATAATGGATGGACAATTACAATTAATCAGAAATCAAAAGATTAGTCAATATATAAAAATTAATTAAACTAGCTTTAATCTACTTTTTCTTTGTGTCATTATATGAAAGATTCTTTCGGTTTAAAAGTAAGCCCAAAAGTCTAAATATTATGCAAATTGAAATTTTGTGAAAGATACTTCTCAACGACAATATGAAATGGTCAACTATTTGGAGGCTTACCTTTAAACTTTCTTACCAAATACGTGACATATCCTTCATTTTTAGTCACTATTTTAGCTTCAAATTATTGGTTCTTTAACTACTTTTGTTCTTTGCAACAAAGATTCTACAATTTTGATGACCTTTTCCCCTGAATTTTATTCTTTAATAACAGTAATTTAGTTATTTTTATGTACTTTTTTAAAGGCCGGCAAAAAAAAAAAAAAAAAAAAAAAAAAGTCTACTTCTATTACATATACAAGTAGTTAAGTCCTTAACTCTTTTTTTTTTTCTTGACTGCTGCTTATTTTTTGATCTAGTTGATCATGGAAAACTCTGTTTCTTCCTCCCTTTACAAAGTCATTACAACATCGGAACCGAACCTCGAAGAAGATAGTGTACCGGAGGAGAGCGGGTGGACGCAGTATATCGAAGATTTCGAGGCTTACAATAAGGAAGGATATGTTCATGAAAACAGCACTAGCTGTTCAAGTTATATGAGTTATTCTATGGTGTCTGATGCCGGTTCTGGACCCGAATGGAAAAACAAATACAGTATCAATCCAGCAGGAGGTTGTAATTCATTTGGTGTTTTACAAAAAATGCCTAAGAAATTAAATTTCAAGAAGAAAATTCCTTTTGATGATTCCTTAGAAGATACAGCTTCTTCCCCTGTTAATAGTCCCAAGGTCAGTTTTTTTAATAATTTGCCAATATTCATATTTTTAGACCAACCTTATTTTTTTATTTTTTTTAATGGAAAAGTTTATTTTTTTTATTTTTGACGTACTTTTATTCTTCTTATATCCTTTTCCTTTTTTATTTGGGATCATGCACTTTTAACCATCATTGTGATTTATATGTAAGAAAAAATTAAATATATTCACGTCAGAACGTAATAAACTTGCTTCAATATATCTTTGAAAATACAATTTTATTTTTATTGTTAATAGTATATGTTTAGCATCATCAAAATGTAAAACTATATAATAATAATAATAATAATAATAATAATAATAAAAAAAAAAAAAAAAAAAAGGGAAGTATGAAATTCATATTAGGATGAAATGGGTACGTATTTGAATGATTTTTCTTGATGTATAATTACGGTGTACCTATTAAAGTTTTAGACGTCTCTTGTATCTTATATAACATAAATTTAGCTATAATATGAAATTTGCCTTAGGTTCATTGAGTCACAAATGATTCAATTATTTTCTGTTTCTTTAGTACTTATTAATTAGTTGTTTTTCTTTGAACAGATTACTTCTTTTTTCAAGAGGATGGATATTAATTCCAGAAAAATGGACAGCGACAATGGAAGTCCCATGGTAAAACTATCCCTTTTACCCCCCGGATAATACTTATTTGAATCATTATTTTTCACGGAATACAGTGGTATGATTTAATTTAATGTTGCACTCAACTAATCATATTCATATTCATATCCATTAAGTTTGGTCACCATACATCACATGAAAGTGATGACAAATTAGGAGGAAAGAGAGAATTGAATGACTTGTTTATTATTTATCAATAGGTTGAGTATTTATACAAAATCTAAGATTATAAAATAGGAAACAATATTTCTAAAAAATATACTACTATAACCATATATCCTAAAGATTTATTCACTAAATATTATCTTAATATAAATAAATCTAAACATATTATTCTGCTAATAAGATCAATACGGAAAATATATCACATATATTTTTCGATATCTCAAACACTCGTTTATAAAATTGTTTTATATGAATAGATGTCATTAAGCATGTTGTATACAATGATTTTATTAAATTATATTATATTCATATCCATTGAGTTTGGTCACCATATATGACATGAAAATCACTCATATATGAAATATTTAATAAAAAAGAATTGAAGTCATTAACTGTTTCGGGGTTTTCTGATGTCCTGCGGGAGAGTTACAATTCCGAGACTGGAACCGGACGTCTGTACCTGCAAAACAACGGAGACTCCTGGTGGTGGGAGCTCCGCCTCCAACGGTCAAGTTAGTACTTGATTAAGGAGTAATTAATGCGGAAATTAAAGTGATTGGGTCTCTCTAGGAGAGAGTGTTTAATGTGAGCTTTTAGCGTAATCTGCTTTGTTAGCGTGATCAGCCTATTAACTCTGTGTAATCTCTGTAATTAATGTGTCATCCCTCCTTAATGAGGATTAAGGGAGGTATTTATAACCTTGGGAAACGTGCCAATCCTAGGTTTAGGTTAACCTAGGGCTGATTGGGCTTCCCTCGGAAGTTGGGCCTGGGTGGCCGGTTTCTCCATTAGGCATGGAGTATGCCACGTGTCATGACATAATAGGTCCAAGGTGGACAAATAAGCGCGTGCCACGTGGCAAGCCCTGACAGTTCCAATTGGGGGACACTTGGCAGGACCTGATTGGCCCACGTGGCACATTCCGATTGGTGGGAGCAAAATCCCCTAATCATTTGCCCCTCACAGGTGGCACGTGACTGGTCACGTGTTACCTGTGACAGGTGTCGAACTGTAACAGGCGACGACCTGCTACAGTTGTCACTCGGCGAAGGGCCGAGAGATTCTCCCGCCCAAATTTTGAATTCTGGAAGTGACCCTTCGCCTTCTCACTTCGCCTATATAAAGGAGTGTTGACTTCGGTCATTTTCACACTTGAAAACTTTGTGAGAGAACATTCGGACCCCTGAACTTGCTCTGACATTTTAGACTTTTCTGCCTACCGCCTGCTCTGACAAGCCGTCTGCAAAGGATTTTCAGAACTTCATCAATCATCACTCGTTCAAGTAACTGTCGGTTCTCTTACTCTTAATTTTCTTTTTATTTTATTCTTTTTTTTTTTTGAAATGGCACCACGGAAGCACACGACACGACCTAGGTTAGTGATCAGTCGGTCACCGGGGACGGCTGAATCTAGGACTAGGAGTGCCGCCTGCCCTTTTCCGGACCCATCTTTGCCCTTTATACAAAGTCCGACTATATCTGTGTCTATGCAGAGCATGATGGCCAGAACAAAAAAGACTGCCAGGATCTCAAATTCAGACGGCTCCTCCCGCAGGGTGCCGATTAGTGAAACATCTGACCAGGCGCCAGATGTGGAAGTGAAACAAAGCGGCTTGAAAGCCGGCTGCTCTGAGGGAGGAATCAAAGTGACCCCTTCCCATTTCTCAGTTGACAATTCTTCATTCTCTCCTGCTCCTTTTAAAGGAGAGGAGGCGGGCCCCTCCGGGAGAGGGGAGGAGTCGTCCTCTTCGGACTCGTCAGAGGACGATTCCGAGTCTAGCTCTTCTGGCCATGCTTCTCTGGACACAGAAGAGAAAAACAGTCGCCTGCAAGAGGCGAGGCTTTCTCACGCAGTTGAGAAGGGGGACAATTGGGCGGAGCCATCCGCCTCTTACCGAGAGCAAAATACCCCCTACTACTGCACGGTACCCCGGGGCCGGATCACGGCCATGCAAGAGAAAGTGGAGAGCTTTATCGCAAACCACACAATGGGCCCCGGCTTTTTAGTGTTTGTGCCGGATCCAGAAGACACAGTCGTCTGGCCGGCTGGTACCAGTTATGATAGCGCCTGCTTTGGCTGCTACGAGGCGGCCATCAAGGCTGGGCTGCGCTTTCCACTACATCCGGCTGTTCAGCGGATCTTGGATGGGTATGAGTTGGGGTTATGGCAGTTAGCCCCGAACTCCTGGGTCAACGTACTCGGCTATGTGGCCGGGTGCGAACTGCACGGGGTGGAGCCGAGCTTCGAGGCTTTCGCCCACATGAACTATCTCAGCCGGACCCCTAAGGCAGGCGGTACCGGCTGGTATCAATTGACGAGCCACAGGGGCTACCTCATGTCAAGAGGTAAAGCAAACAAATGGAAGGACTGGCGGTGCACCTTCTTCATCATTGAGAGTTCAGACACGGAGCTGAACAAGCGCCTCAACAGGTGGAACAGGAATCCGCCCCTTCTTGCAGGCGGCCGCAGCATGCCGCTTGTTCCCCCCAAGGCTAAGAAAGAGATCCTAGATAAAGGACTCTTTAAAGTAGAGTCGAGGGTCGACTCTACTTCAGGGGTACGAGAGCAAGTACCCCTGCACTGCGTCCCGAGCTTCAAATGGCTCTACGACGAGTACTTTTTGGCCGCCTGTGGCCTCAGCAGTCGGTCCTCAAGAGGTAGTCGGCCTGTCGAATACTCTGCTGTTCCGTGCATTTTTGTTATAACTTCTATTAACTTTGCTGTTTGTTTTTGCAGCGGACGCCATGAGCAAAATTACCGCCTCCAAGACTGCGGCGGCCATGTTGCGGGCCTCCATCATGCAACAAGCTTCAACCGACTCCCCCAAGAAGGGGGCACCCTTGGTGGGCTTCGAACCTTTCACCCTCTTTTTGGAGTTGTTTATGCATATACTGACTTTTTTCTTCTTTTTTAGACGGGCGCTCCAAGAGCTTCTTCTTCCCAACAGCCGGACCCCAAGGCCCGGAGGACGACTGTTGCGAGCTCTCCTGGTTCTTCCAGGAAACATGTGGCGGCTGAGAAACAGCCGGCCACTTCTTCTAAAACTCCAGCTGGGCCGCCTAGAAGTATGAAGTTGTCCTTGTAAATTTTAGACTTGCTCCCTTTTTTACTAGGTCTAATCCGTTTGTTTATGCTTGATGCAGCCGGCCCTCAGGAGCCTGACTTGGTCGAGGTGGCCAAGTCTATGATCAAGGTCGTTCCTCCAGCTGAAAGGGAGGCGGTCACGGGTGTCGGAACCCTTGACCTAGACGGGATTGCAGGGGTCCTTGCTGAGGTATACTTAGCATATTTTTGAGTATTTGAATTCCTGGACGCCTGTTTTCTTTTTTGTTTGGAAACTGACGCCTGTTCCTTTTTACTTAGGCCCTGCTCCGAGTGAACGACCTTCGCAAGCCGCTTGACCGGAAGAACAAAGAGGTAAAGGCTGCAAAAGCCATGGCCGCCTCTAACTGTGATAAGGCAATGTTTCAAATTGCCCAAAATGAAGTTCTGACCATTGATATTCTTTATTATCAGGCGCAGGCTACCGCCGCTATTCGGGCTGAGTTAGAGGCGGCCCAAAAGAGGAATGGCGAGCTGGAGGCGACCATCACCAATCTCAAGGCCGAGCTGAAACCTCTTCGCCTAAAGATGTACTCATACGAAGCCTTGGAGAAATCCTTGGCCAACGTAAAGGAACGCCTGGTGACCCAGGAGAAGAGTCTTACTAAGGAGCTCTCGGAAAAGGCCGAGCAAGAGAAGAAAGAGCTGGTCCGGGAGATGATGGAAGACTCTGCTCAAATCCAGCGCATGACTTGGGGCCGCCTCTTCCCCAATGCCGACTTTGCCTCTTGGGAAAAAACGTACCGCCAGTGTTCTAACACATATAATCAGGAGATCCTGGCGGCTGCTGAGGAAGAGGCGTTGGAGGAGGCGTTGGAGGAGGAGGAGCCGGTAGTGGCGCTTGTGCCGCTTGGGGGTAATGCATCAAAAAAGAATGCAGCTGAAGCCGAGTCCAGCAAGAAGAGTGCTGACCAGGCGGCAGCTACTAATATTGAAGATCTGCCCCCTTCTTAAGCTTTATGTATTCTTTCCACGGCCTGCGTGCCGTTTGTTTTGTATTTACCCGGCCAGGGGGCCGGGGCTCTGAATATTTTGCCGGTCTTCAATGACCGGCTTCTTTTTAATGAATTTTTTGTTTTGCTTCGAATTTGTCTAAGTATTGAATATTCTGATATCCAATTGTTCACTATACCGACTGTTTTACATGGCCGATAGTTGCAGACAGGTACGGATAGTTAGTCACGTCGCCTATGCCCCTGGACGACTGGTTGTCGGTTTCCAGGATAGACGATCAGTCGGCCTTTTATTCAATCGGTATTCGAACCATTTTAAAGACTGGATCCCCTTTAGGCAGGCGGTCCTGTCATTTGTAAAATTAACCAAGTAGGAAAGTGGTCTGACCAAGTAAACATGATTGTTACCTAGTTGCCAAGGAACTGAGTAGTAGAGGTATCAAGCGGTGGGTACCGGTTGTTCCCCTTTATTCGCCAATGTTTGTTGGCTTTTAACTCATAAGTTGTTAACCTAGCAGGAGTAGTGGTTGAGAGCCTCTGTTTGCTAAAAACAGGCGGACGACTCATACCTTTTAGGCTCCAAACTAAGTTTGAGTGGGTGACCATAAGTTAACATAGGAGTTACTTAGTCTCCGTCACACTCTAGATTGAGTAGTAGAGGTACCAGGCGGCGGAGGCCGGATGATCCCCTTGATTCGCCAATGTTTGTTGGCTATTAACCCGAGTGGTAACCTAGTAGGAATAGGGGTTTGAGTGCCCCTGTTTGCCAAAAAACAGGCGGTCTACTCAAACCTTTTAGGTTCCACACCAAGTTTGAGGGAGTGACTATGAGTTAACGTTGGTGTTACTCAGTCTCCGTCACTCTTGCTTGAGAAGTAGAGGTACCAGGCGGCGGAGGCCGGCTAGACCCCTTGATTCGCCAATGTTTGTTGGCTATTAACTCAAGAGGTACCCCCTGCATTTATCCCAAGTAATACAGGCGGTCATCTGACTCAGATGTCAACTGCTACCACTGGTTTGGTTAGTGATAGAGTTATCCTTGTCTCAAAAACGGCTACGTGGTTGCCCTTGGGGGCAGTCGTATAGGTGTCGTGTAATTAGTTTATAGAGCAATGTTCCACCCAAAAGGGAGCTGCTCTCTGCGACGAATTTCATCCGGAGGGATGCCGCCGGACGCCTGCTATGATGTTGGGACAGGTCGTATTAGTTTTGAAGATTTGATCAGTTGGCTTGGCGTCTGGTCTGATCATTCGGCCTGTGGCCTTGGTTAGTTCTTGGTGAACGTAGGTTCTAAGTAAAAGGGGGTAGCCGCCTGTTAGGCACAGGGTCGGCCAGGCCCTAATCTTTTTTAGCTAAGTATAAGGGGGGTGGCTGTGTGTTTGGAACCAGTCGGCCCTCTTCTATGGAGAGTAGCCGACTATATGTCCAGACGGCATGCCCTTATGGTGAGAAATACTCGATGGAGAGTAGCCGACTGTAAAGGTACAGACGGCATGCCCTCTGAAGATAGAGTAAATACTCAATGGAGAGTAGCCGACTGTAAAGGTACAGACGGCATGCCCCTCTTAAGTAAGAATAAAAACTATGGAGAGTAGCCGACTGTTTGTTAGTAGACGTGCCCCTCTTAGTACAAAATTGAATATTAAGTGCAAACTTTTATTAAGTAGCTCTTGATTATTTACATTCAAAAGAAATATTTCTTAAGATTATCTACATTCCAAGTTCGAGGCAACGGTCGTCCGTCTGGTGTTTCCAGCCGGTAGGTACCGTCCCTGACCTCTTCACAGATTCGGTAGGGTCCTTCCCAGTTGGGAGTTAGTTTGCCAGACTCATTAGCCCTACCAACTGCTTCCATTTTTCTAAGTACAAAGTTCCCCACTTTGAGTGGACGCCTGTGTACTTTTTTGTTGTATGATCTAGTCATTCTCAGGCGGTAAATTTCATGGCACAAGACAGCATTGCCCCTCCTTTCAGGAAGTGAATCTAATGCCAGGCGCATGGCTTCCCAGTTTGCCTCTTCGTCATATAGCATTACTCGAAGAGTCGGCTCGTAGTGTTCTATTGGAAGAACAGCTTCCGCACAATAAGTTAGGAGGAATGGAGTTTCTCCAGTCGCCCCTTTTTCAGTCGTCCTAATGGCCCAGAGAACATGTGGTAATTCATCCGCCCATAGGCCGCCTGCTCGTTCAATCTTTTTCTTGAGACCGTCTGAGATGATTTTATTAAAGGCTTCTACCTGGCCGTTTGCTTGTGGACGGCCGACAGATGCAAAGTAGTGTGCAATTCCTTGGTCACCCAACCAGCTTTTGAGAACAGGCGTCTCAAATTGGGGACCATTATCAAAGACCATAGACATGGGAACCCCGAACCGAGTGATGACATTTTTCCAAATGAATGAAATTACATCCTTCGTCTTGATTCCCTTTACAGCCTCCGCCTCTACCCATTTAGTGAAGTAGTCGACGGCAACAAGTATGTACCTCCTTCCGCCTGTAGCAGGCGTATATGGCTATCCATGCCCCACTTAGCAAACGGTAGTGGGCTATGAATGGTAGTGAGGTCAGTAGCCGGACGGTGAATTAGCTTGCCAAACCTTTGGCACTTGTCACATTTTTTCACCATCTCCATTGCATCTGCTTCTAAAGTAGGCCAAAAGTAGCCCTGCCGCCTTGCCCGTTGAGCAAGCGTCCTACCGCCTATATGAGAAGCATAGTAACTAGAGTGAAGATCGTCTAGTATCTCTCGTCCCTTCTCTAGAGCGACACACTTTAAGAAGGGTTGAAGGTACCCCCTTTTGTGAAGTTCTCCCTTTATTATTTCAAAACTGGCGGCTCGTTTTTTCAGTGCTGCCGCCTGTTGATGATCATCCGGCAGGGTACCATTTGTCAGATATGTCTGATTGGATCCATCCAGGTTGAGCTTCTGTCTAAGATTCCAATAGGTTCTTCGTCAATGCTTCTCCTCTCCACTACTTCCCAAAAAACAGTTCGAGGAGTATCAGAGGAGGCGGATGATGCTAATTTTGACAGTGCATCCGCCTGGTTGTTTTCTGATCTCGGCACTTGGATCAGACGGAAATCCTTAAGGGAGCCGACTGCTTGTCGGACCGCCTGTAAATACTTGATCATGGCCGGATGGGTTGCTTCGTATTCGCCATTGTACTGACTCACTATCAATTGTGAATCGGAACAGGCGTCTATTTTTCTTGCCCCTGCCGCCTTGCACATGCGGATTCCGGCTAGTAAAGCTTCATATTCTGCCTCATTGTTTGAGGCCTGAAAACTGAAGCGTAGAGCATACTCGTACCTGTCGCCCTCCGGCGACTGACATATGACGCCTGCTCCACAACCATTTGAAGTAGAGCTTCCGTCCACATATACCTTCCAGACTTGGTCTGGAACTTGAGAGTCAGGGGGACGAGTCATCTCAACAATAAAGTCAGCAAAGGCTTGCCCCTTCACTGCTTTTCTAGGCTCGAAAGTAACTTCGAGGCTCTGAATTTCTATGGCCCATTTGATCATTCGGCCTAACGACTCCATGATGGTCAGTGGCCGCTTGATAGGTTGGTCTGTATACACGACGACTGCATGTGCCAAAAAGTAGGGCTTCAATTTTTTAACAGCCATGAAGAGTGCAAGACCAAATTTCTTCCACTAAGGGATACCTCAACTCGGCATTTTTCAGTACGTGACTGACAAAGTAGACCGGGAGCTGACAGCCGTCTCTTTCAGCAAGGAGAACAGCACTTAACGCATGATCAGAGACGGTCAGGTACATGTAGAGTACTTCTTTGGGCAAAGGGCTGACCAGCCTCGACAAGGAATGCAAGTGAACTTTCAATTTCTGGAAGGCGGCCTCAGCATCCGGCCCCCATTCAAACCTTGCCTTTTTCTTAATTGCCTGGAAAAAGTATAGGCATTTGTCGCCTGATCGGCTTAGAAATCTTCCCAAGGCCGCCAGACAACCTGTTAACTTCTGAACCTCTCGGATGGTACGAGGCAACTGCATGTCAATGACGCCTGCACCTTCTCAGGGTTCGCCTCTATTCCTCTCTGATTGATAAGGAATCCGAGAAATTTCCCAGACTCAACTCCAAAGACACATTTCTTGGGATTGAGCATGACATGGTGCCGCCTGAGTGTGGCGAAAGTTTCTCGGAGGTCCGACAGATGATCTTTCTGAAGTTTAGTCTTGACAATCATATCATCAATGTATTCCTCGACGTTTCTCCCAATCTGATCAAAGAACACAGTGTTTATCATTCGCTGGAAGGTAGCCGGAGCATTCTTAAGACCAAACGCATGACCGTGTAACAGTATAACCCCTGATCAGTGACGAAAGCCGTCTTTTCCTGATCTTTCTTCCATAAAGGAATTTGATGGAAACCAGAGTAGGCGTCCATAAAGCTCATCAAAGCATGGCCGACTGTTGAGTCGACCAGGTTATCAATTTTAGGCAGAGGGTAACTGTCTTTGGGGCACGCCTTGTTTAAGTCTGTGTAGTCTACACACATTCGCCAGGTGCCATTCGGCTTTTTAACAAGCACCACATTTGCAACCCAGTCTGGGAAGTAACATTGCCGAATGAACCCTGCATCAAGTAATTTTTTAACTTCGGCGGCTGCCGCCTGACTTCTTTCTTCGCCATGGTTCCGCTTCTTCTGCCGTACCGGCTTCTTTTTCGGATCCACGGCCAGTTTATGTACCGCCAGATCAGGACTAATGCCTGGCATTTCATGGACTTCGAATGCAAAGATGTTTTGTATTCTTTCAATAGTTTGTGAAAGTCGTCACCAAGGTCTCTCAGAGCAGTCGTTCCAACTTTGACTGTTTGCTCAGGACGTGAGTCGTCTAAGATCAAGTCCGTATGCTCACCAGCCGGCTGAGGGCGAATTCATCCGAACGCTCCTCTGCCAATGATTGCTATTTTTTGTCTTTTCTTGCAGCCCCTGTCTGGGATGCTTTTTTTTCTTCTTGCCGCCTGCTTCTTCAAGGTCTGTTTTTCCACCAGTCGACCCAGTGGCCATAACAGTGGGCTTGACATCCAAGAGATAGCACTCTCGGGCCATCCTCTGATCTCCCTTAGGGAGCCGACCGTTCCATTATCCCTCTCGAACTTGAGCAACATAAGAGATGGGATTATAACAGCCTTGGAATTATTCAGGGTTGGTCGTCCCAGAATCATGTTGTAGGCCGAGAGTTCTTCTACTACCAGGAACCGGACTACCATGTGTCGTCTTTCCCCTTTTTCGCCCAGACGGAAGGGTAAATCCACTCGTCCCAGTGGGTGGACGACTCCTCCTCCAAACCCTACTAAAGGGTGGGAGGCCGGATGTATGCAGTCAGTCTGATATTTTAGTTTCGACAGACATTTGCTACTGATGAGATCTGAGGAGCTTCCGGTATCTATGAGGATTCGTCCAACTCTTTGGTTGGCCACCTTACATTCAATAACGATAGGGTCGTCATGCGGCCCCCTTACTCCTCCTAGATCTTCTTCAGTGATGACAATCTCAGGAAATGAATATTTGGACGGCCGTTCTTGGTGAACGGAATTTACATCTAACCGCCTGATATTGTCTTTGTTGCCCCTAATAGTGGGGCCGCCTCCTGAGAAGCCGCCTGCAATGGTGTAGACGACTGCATCATCTGTATCGGAGCTATCGGCCTGTTGATTCTTTTTGGCCGACTGCTTTTTTGAGGAAGTGTTCCCCGTAGATTTCTTGACATAAGTGTCAAGATCACCTTGCTCAGCCAGGCGGTCCAGATACCGCATGAGACTGATGCAGTCATTGGTGTGATGACCAACATCTTCATGATAAGCACAGGATTTTTCTTGGTTCCGGTTGTTTGCAGAACCCTTCATGGGGACCGGCTTCTCAATTGAGATCCGTCCCTTGATTTCTTTTAGGATAAACTGGTTATCCTTGCTAAACGCATACTTTGGGGAGTATGGTTTGAATTCTTTTTTCTTTTTCTGGGCCGGCTGTTTAGAGGAATCAGTCACCCAAACCTCTTTTCTTTTATCGTCTTTGTTGGACGACTGCTTCTGTCGTCCCTCTTTTTTGTCGGACCTTTTACCGTCCGACAGTCTTCCCGTACTACAAAGATCAGTCGCCTGTATATAGGCTTCAGCTTCAATCAAGGCCTCTTGAAGAGTCACTACCCTCTTTCGGACCAAGTCAAATTTGAAGGTCGACCCGTCCTTGAGACCTCTGAAAAAGTCAGTATAGGCTACCTCATCCGGTAACCCTTGAATCTGTATTCTCATCAGGTTAAAACGCCTGATGTAAGAACGAAGCCCCTCCTTCTCGCCCTGCTGAATTGTTCCTAAATCAAGGGTCGTCTTCTTTGCAGGGATGTTCATGGAAAAGTTGGAGGTGAATAAGTAAGCAAGCGTCCTGAAGCTATTTACACAACCAGTCGGCAGGTTGCCGAACCATTGTTGTGCGATTCCTTTGAGAGTCGCTGGGAAACACTTGCACCAGGTGGGATCATCCAACCCTTGAAGGTACATCAGGTTGGTGAAGGCCATAAGATGGTCTTCTGGGTTAGTAGTGCCGTCATAGGCGCCTACTAATACATTTTTACTTTGGCCGGCTGAGCGGCTTCAGTAATTTCCTTGGAGAAAGCCGACGGTTGTTCACCAAGTCTAAGCAACCGTAGCTGCCAGTCCATAGGTTGGACGTTTTTTGCTGCATGTCCACAAAACGGAGGTGGCTGCAAAAAATACTGTTGTTGCGGCACAAACGGTAAGTTTGGTACCGCCTGGTCACTATGAAAGCCAGACTGATGGGAGGTATTTCGCAAACTGTCTTAGAAGTTTGAAGTAGAGGCCGACTCTGACAATCGGTCACTCTTCTTCTGCTCTAGCAGTAGCCGAGCGTCTGTGTATGATTTCCTCGACCCGTCCGCCTGAATATGACGAACAGGTTTCCTATTTCTTGGAGTAGGAAAACGGTATTTTGTGAAATCAAGGGCAGTCGGCTCCCGCTTCCTAGATTTAGGATGAGGAGTCGCCTCTCGCCCTTGAACTGGCTTCATCTTCAGTGAAGTGGAAGGTTTCTTAGCCGACAGCTCCTTGTCCAGAGCAGGCGGCTTCTTGTTGATCAACTCTTGAATTTCGCCCTTGAAGTCCTTCATGAAGGTCATGAGTTCGTTCCTTGTGATGGGAGAAGACCCATCAGTCGGCTGCTGCCGAACAGGCGGTGCGCCTGCTGGCTCACTTCCAGTTTGAAGATGTTCCCGTTCCCTCCTTTCGGTATGACGGGTACGTCGGGCCCTTAGGGTCCCGTCTGAAGCTGTGTGAGCTTCAACTTCAAATTCACTCTCAGTATCGTGGTCCGACTAAACTTGAGGGTCGTCTAGGGGACGCCTCTCTTCAGGATTCGGTACAGACTTGGATGCCATCTCAGAAGTACTCTCCCCACAGACGGCGCCAGATGTTTCGGGGTTTTCTGATGTCCTGCGGGAGAGTTACAATTCCGAGACTGGAACCGGACGCCTGTACCTGCAAAACAATGGAGACTCCTGGTGGTGGGAGCTCCGCCTCCAACGGTCAAGTTAGTACTTGATTAAGGAGTAATTAATGCGGAAATTAAAGTGATTGGATCTCTCTAGGTGAGAGTGTTTAATGTGAGTTTTTTAGCGTAATCTGCTTTGTTAGCGTGATCAGCCTATTATCTCTATAATTAATGTGTAATCCCTCCTCAATGAGGATTAAGGGAGGTATTTATAACCTTGGGACACGTGCCAATCCTAGGTTTAGGTTAACCTAGGGCTGATTGGGCTTCCCTCGGAAGTTGGGCCTGGGTGGCCGGTTTCTCCATTAGGCATGGAGTATGCCACGTGTCATGACATAATAGGTCCAAGGTGGACAAATAAGCGCGTGCCACGTGGCAAGCCCTGACAGTTCCAACTGGGGGACACTTAGCAGGACCTGATTGGCCCACGTGGCGCATTCCGATTGGTGGGAGCAAAATCCCCTAATCAAGATATATTGTAGCATTGGAATATCGGTTGATCATCGAATTTTATAAATCATGTTTTTATCTCAATATTAGCCGATGAGCGCAAACAAGCATTCGACACTTCCCTTAATTGCAAATAAACCAAATAAGCTCCTGGAGTATTGTCTAACTAACTAACAATCTAGCTCTCTAGACTCGATTACTTAGCAGCATTAATAACTAGAAAGTGGCGAACTTAAGTCACAAATCTCACGAGCTCAGATTCGTGCAACTTAAACGGCTAATAATCATAGGCATTGGACAAGCTTCAGTCACCCATCAAACACCTAAGTGCTACTAAGGACTATTAATCCGGAGAATTACGTATCATAAATCAATATTCTAGCAATTAAACTAGAAAACTATACTAAAGATGGTCGGTCTAAAATATAACACAACTAATTCATACCAATACAACAGATTATCACTGCAATCAAGATATAAACATAATAAGCTCAATTCATAACATTCTTATTCTCACAAAACAATAATGCAATGTATACTATATCTCCGTACCCGTACTAAATCTAGCCTGACATACTCAAAACTGAAATAATAACAACGTTAATCAAATAAATTATACTACTACGGAAGAAGTATATAGCCGAAATGAAGTAATCTATAAAAGAAAATACTAACAAAATTCTAATTATAATTATCCCAAACCCTCTAATATAATAAGACAATGAAATAATTTAAGCAAATTCTATCAATTAATTGAACCAAAACTTAAGTTACTGAACCACTACTTGCAAAACTATAAACTAAAGAAAATGAACAAAGACTACCAAATTCCTAGAGTTGAGAGGGGAAAACAACCACGAACTGCCCCAAGGAAGCAAAGTGTTT